>NW_027315857.1:25225863-25243363 GCF_026437365.1 Eucyclogobius newberryi | reverse complement strand
GTGGGCGTCGGGTCACATGTTCCTTTATCATAATCGTTTTGTGTTTGATTAAATGTCACAGTTTTTAATGCTATATTAAAGGTGCAGATGTCTCTCTGAGCGCCCTCCAGCTCAGTTTGGAACGACCAACACAAAGTGCCGTCTCAAAGCAGAAGCTCCTCCTCCTTTTGTAAATGTCGTGTGTTCTTTTGTTTCATCTGTGTCAGGTGAAGTCAGGGCTTTCTTCTCACTTTGACCCTTGAATCGATCCCTGGATCTTTTTCTTCTTCTGACTTGGTTTAGACTTGGATTTGTTTGAAAAATGTAAGATTATTAACATTAACTCTAATAAAGTGTGTTCAAACCAACATGATGGTGTTATTTTTCATTGAAATGTCTCACGGTCTTTCAAACCAACATGATGGTGTTATTTTTCATTGAAATGTCTCACGGTCTTTCAAACACAGACAAATGTAAGACTTTTAACATTTCTCAATCTTTATGAATATGAAAATACTCTTGTATTAACACGAGCTTATTGACTATTAAACCAGGGGGCGGTAACCTTTATTGTTCAAAGAGCCAAATCGGACTAAAAAAACTGAACAAAAATCTGTCTGGAGCCACAAAAAAGAAAAAGCCCTATAAAAGCCTCAGCTGAAGGGAACAAAGGCTGTAAGTGTATATTAGCTATAATAGCTCCAATCAAAATGACAAGGCTACAAATAATGAGCATTCCTGAATAAATGTTTATTGTCCCTGCAGCGCCCCCTGGAGAGAGTGACGCACCATGTGACTCTGTTATACAATATTTGGAGCTTTAAGTTTAACTTCCATTACAACGTTAATATATCATTATAATGCATAGTTATATTTATATTATAGTATTCCTGTTTGTTTACAAAAGCTGCGCAGTGCCACATGTGTCGCAGGTTATGACGTAAATCTTCCTCGACAAAAATACAGAATTTTAATATTTATTATCTAACATTTTTACAGCATTGGAAAACGTTAAGAATGTTTGCGTCATGTTTGTCGTCCTCCATAAACCATATGAAAGCAACAAATAGATCAAAACCATCTGGTTCTATTTTCATACAATTTTTGAAAAAGCTCCAGGGAGCCACTAGGAGGCGCTAAAGAGCTGCGAGTTGCCGTCCCCTGAGCTCAACAGAAAACATGTTGGGGAATTCATCCACTTGATAATTATCTTTACCTCTGAACATTATGGGGAGTGAATCTAACTGGAGGCACTGCTCTGTCTGAGACTGTGACTCATGTTAGACACAATCTGATCATAAAGAAGTGACTCAGCTGGAACTACATGTCACAGGTTTGGGCTTTAGTGGGAAGAGCACGGCCTGATGGAACCAATAAAAACAGGGAAGTTAAGAATGAATCTACAATTTAGCCCTAAAGGCTGGTTTACAGAGAGGAAAATGAGTATTTGAACACTCTGTGATTTTAGTTCTCCCACTTAGAAGTTATGGAGGGTCTGACATGTTCATCGTAGGTGCATTTCCACTGTGAGAGGCAGAATCTAAGAAGAATAATCCTGAAATCACATTGTCCATCCATCCATCTTCTGCCGCTTTATCCGGGGCCGGGTCGCGGGGGCAGCAGTCTGAGCAGGGACTCCCAGACTTCCTCCTCCCCAGACACTTCCTCTAACTCCTCCGGGGGGATCCCGAGGCGTTCCCAGGCCAGCCGAGAGACATAGTCTCTCCAGCGTGTCCTGGGTCTTCCCCGGGGCCTCTTCCCGGTGGGACATGCCTGAAACACCTCCCGAGGGAGGCGCCCAGGAGGCATCCGGAACAGATGCCCGAGCCACCTCAGCTGGCTCCTCTCGACGTGGAGGAGCAGCGGCTCTACTCCGAGCTCCCCCCGTGTGGCCGAGCTCCTCACCTTATCTCTAAGGGAGCGCCCAGCCACACGGCGGAGGAAACTCATTTCGACCGCTTGTATCCGCGATCTTGTTCTTTCGGTCACTACCCAAAGCTCATGACCATAGGTGAGGGTAGGAACGTAGACCGACCGGTAAATAGAGAGCTTTGCCTTTCGACTCAGCTCCCTCTTTACCACAACGGTCCGATGCAGCGACTGCATCACTGCAGCCGCTGCACCGATCCGCCTGTCGATCTCACGCTCCATCCTTCCCTCACTCGTGAACCCCGAGATACTTGAACTCCTCCACTTGGGGCAAGGACACCCCACCCACCTGAAGAGGGCAAGCCACCTTTTTCCGGTCGAGAACCATGGCCTCGGATTTGGAGGTGCTGATTCTCATCCCAGCCGCTTCACACTCGGCTGTAAACCGTCCCAGAGCAGCTGCAGGTCCGGGTTTGATGGAGCCATCAGGACAACATCGTCTGCAAACAGCAGAGATGAGATCCTGTGGTCCCCAAACCGGACACCCTCCGACCCCTGACTGCGCCTAGAAATTCTGTCCATAAAAATTATGAACAGAACCGGTGACAAAGGGCAGCCCTGGCGGAGTCCAACATGCACTGGGAACAGGTCTGACTTACTGCCGGCAATGCGAACACAGTTCCTGCTGGTCCAGTGTTCCACGACCGGGACGAAAACCACTCTGCTCCTCCTGAATCCGAGGTTCGACTATCGGTCGGATTCTCCTCTCCAGTACCTTGGAATAGACCTTACCCGGGAGGCTGAGGAGTGTGATCCCTCTGTAGTTGGAACACACCCTCCGGTCCCCCTTCTTGAACAGAGGGACCACCACCCCGGTCTGCCAGTCCAGAGGCACGGTCCCCGAACGCCACGCCATGTTGTAGAGACGTGTCAACCAAGACAGTCCTACAACATCCAGATACTTTAGGTACTCAGGGCGGATCTCATCCACCCCCGGAGCCCTGCCACCGAGGAGTTTACGAACAACCTCAGTGACTTCAGCTTGGGTGATGGATGAGCCAGCCTCCGAGTCCCCGGTCTCTACTTCCTCTTCGGAAGACGTGACTGAGGGATTAAGGAGATCCTCAAAGTATTCCTTCCACCGTCCGACGACATCCCCAGTCGAGGTCAGCAGGCCTCCACCCGCACCGTAAACGGTGTTGGTGAGACACTGCTTCCCCCTCCTCACATTGTATGATTTTTAAATAATTTATTTGTAGGTTATTGCTGCAAATAAGTATTTGAAAACAGCCAATCATCAAGAAAAGACCTGTTAGTCTGACTTTAAAAAGTCTACCTCTCTTCCACCTGTTTGAGCTCATTAGCTGGTCAACGACCTGAAGAGAGCTGGGATCACAGTTGGAGAAGGTTTGGGGCCTCTCCTCTCCTCTGGGCTCCTGGTGGAGGTTCGGGGCCTCATCTCTCCTCTGGGCCCCTGGTGGAGGTTTGTGGCCTCATCTCTCCTCTGGGCCCCTGGTGGAGGTTCGGGGCCTCATCTCTCCTCTGGGCCCCTGGTGGAGGTTTGGGGCCTCCACCATTATTTTAGTATCAAAGTTGCAGCCGGATCCGGATCACAAATAAAGGTTTAAATGTGACGACTGAAGCCTTCTAGATAGAGATAGTTTACGAATAAAACGTATTAATGATGAAAATATGACATTTTTATTACTTTCTGACATTTTGACATAAAAACGCCCCTGCTCAGACCACACCCCCAAAGATTTAGAGGAAATGACTTTCTCTTAAATGTGCTCTTATAGCTTCAGACCAAGCTCTCCTACTCCGTGTTTCCTGCAAAGAGAGACCTCTCAAAACCACGCCCACACGGTCAAACATGCCATTCACCCTGAGATTAAACATCACAGGACTCATCACACGTCCTTGGGGAGAGCCACTTTCGACCAATACAGTGCTCGACAAGGTTCTCCCAGCATCCAACAGCTTTAGAACCAAACTGAACCCATTTAGAGCAGGAGAAAAGCTCCCGGACTGTGACCACGCGCTCCACGATTCCACAAATGACATCGGTGCAATGGGTCTATGGGGTCCAGGACTCCGCCCCCTCACCGGGCTTCAAAATAAGAGCCATGACTGCACTCACCTGGACGCCTCCCCTCGTCCCGTGTGGTGTTCATCAGCGCTAACAGCTCAGCCCGGGTCCAGTCGTCCTCCTGCTGAAACACCTCCTCGCCCAGACCGTCTCTTCCTGGTGTGACTTCCCAGCGTGACTTAACTAATAATAACTAACTGAATATAATTATTAAACTGAATATAATTATTAAACTGAATATAATTATCAAACTGAATATAATTATCAAACTGAATATAATTATTAAAATAACTGAATATAATTATCAAACTGAATATAATTATCAAACTGAATATAATTATCAAACTGAATATAATTATCAAACTGAATATAATTATTAAACTGAATATAATTATTAAACTGAATATAATTATCAAACTGAATATAATTATCAAACTGAATATAATTATTAAACTGAATATAATTATCAAACTGAATATAATTATTAAACTGAATATAATTATTAAACTGAATATAATTATCAAACTGAATATAATTATTAAACTGAATATAATTATCAAACTGAATATAATTATCAAACTGAATATAATTATCAAACTGAATATAATTATCAAACTGAATATAATTATCAAACTGAATATAATTATTAAACTGAATATAATTATCAAACTAAATATAATTATCAAACTGAATATAATTATCAAACTGAATATAATTATCAAACTGAATATAATTATTAAACTGAATATAATTATTAAACTGAATATAATTATCAAACTGAATATAATTATCAAACTGAATATAATTATTAAACTGAATATAATTATTAAACTGAATATAATTATCAAACTGAATATAATTATTAAAATAACTGAATATAATTATTAAACAAAGTGAATCAAATTAATGAACTAACTGAATATAATTAAACTACATATAATTATTAAACTAAATACATTGAATACAGTGTAATGTTCTTTCTTTTGGCAGGATTTAGTTACAAAGTACAAAAAGGTCAGTGTTTTGATCATAGACAGTTTCTATAAATAGTCCAATCCTCTTCAAGCTTCACTGTGTCACTTTTCTGGGGTGTGGCCTCTTCCACCTGCTCGTCTCCATGGAGATGACACTGCTTTGCCTGGAGTGCTCTGTGTGGCTTTACACATTTGGATTGTGTGTTTTTATTGCTCAATAATAAATGCTATTGTCAATGAACAGAACTCACAACATAGGAACTTGTCTTGGTGATTCGGTGCAACAGAAAACATCTATATAAATCAAAAAGAGAAACAACTTAAATCTGCTATTGGATAATTGGGTATCAGTAAAAAAGAAATAAAAGAAAATGAACAACCAACAGACGGGCCGGAAGGGAAAAGGCTACAGATTTATCTCACAAAGGAGGAAGAGAACAAATTATGAGAAGAGAGAGACTAAAGGGAGTGAACGAAGTAGGAAATTAGGCTTAAAACTAATTGGAGACTGTGTCAAAGATAATATCCACTAAAATCAGATGTGAGAGAGGGAATTAAGCCGGTAATAGCAGAATTGCTAAAAACAAAGCTACACAGAAAGTACAACTATATTTGCACAAACAGTGTTAAATAATTTAGACAAATGTATCGATTCAAAAGACAGTCAAATGTGACTTTATCTGGATGATGTGTTTATAACATCTAAAACACAGGCATGTGAGGGAGACACCATCAAACTGTTGCAACATTTAGCAGAAAATAGGCAAAAAGCAAGCAAAATGAGCTACACTTTTTTTTAGAATAGAGTTAAAATATTTGGGACACGGAAAAAAAATAACGGAAGACATAAAACAAGCTATTTTGTGAGCACAGAGTCCACAGACTAAAATACAAATGATGTAATTTTCAGGACTTGCAAATCACTGCAGGAGCTGGATCCCGTCATGTCATTCTATCAATGCTGTTTTTGTGTGTGGATAAAATAGAATATGGGTTACTGATAAATATATATATACGAATACTGGTTACTGCGCCTCTGTATCTGGGTTACCCATACTCCGTATCAGGGAGTCAGGACACTTCCAAAGGAGTTGGCTTGAATCTTTGCATCCGTGATGGTTGTTCTGTCTCTTTTGGAGCTGATTTGATTGTGATGATGTGCGTACGTGTCAGTTTGTGGCACTGCCTTTAAAAGCATGTGTATTGTCATTGTTCTGGAGGAGGGACAGAAACCTTTGTCAGGGAAAGTGATTATTTACTGTGCACCAGTAAATAAAGATCCACCTTTTGAGTTATATTTCATGATTTCTTGGTAATTGTTTGCATTCCACAACACTCTGTAACCCTGGCCCCCAAAGCTACTACACGGCTACACTAGGCTAGGTTAGGCTAGCTCAGGCTGAGGCTAGAGAGCGAGGGGGGTTTAATCCACGAAATACTGAACAAAAGTGATCAAACTTTCACTGGTGTATAGGAAGATAAAATAATGTGTATAATTTGAGGATTAAGGATAAAAGGAGCAAACGAGCAACTCTCAAAACACGATACACTCTGACGTCAAATGAATAAATTAAATTGATTAAATAAAATAAACTCTAGTAGGTAAACTTCAAAATAATAATACTCAAGCGCAAATTCTTAGAAGTAACGTATTAAGTAAAGTATTAAGTAAGTAACCAGCTGATTATTTAAAGTTAATGGGCTTCATTCATGAACTTTATCTCATTTAAACTTCCACTTTAAGTAAACGCAGAGAGAACTCTGCACCAGAGTTATTTACATCAACATGATGTAAAGTTCCCTGGTTGGGCTCAGCAGATCATGTGACACTGCAGGAGCGAGTGAACCAGGAAGTGACACTTGTGTCACTCTTTTACAGCTTCAGCGGCGATTACAAACGTCCAAAGACACACGAATACACAAGTCACCAACTTCTGGAAGTAAAGCTTTTATTCTGTGTGACTGGTCGTCGGGGGTGACAGGAGGGTGTTGAGTCGTGTGGGGTTTATAACAGTGAGCACACACAGGGGCTGGGACTGCTGACAAGTCTACTGTTCACTCTGCTCTTTATAATCAAACTATATTAAATATAACTTTATTATGTTGTAAAACAGCTGAACAGCAGGATTTCTGATTTGAAGCAGGATTAAAGCTGACGTATATTCTTCTTTAGAACTCAACTCTATTTCCTCTTTTTATTGCACAAACTCCATCTTTTTATTGCTCTGCCTCCAAACATGGGCTAATATTTAGAAAAACGCCTGTCGTGTGTTCTGTAAGTACAGTTTTTAAGGACTTGAGTCGTATTTCAGTGAGCACTTTTAATTGGACTCCACAACATTTGCAAAACAAATAGAATGCTTTCTCCTGCAGGTCATTCCTTACACCAGTGCAGATACAGGGGCCGAAGTAAAAAAAGTACTTCACACGGACATTAAGAACTATTAAAATGTCAAACGTTGTGATATTTGGTCGAAGGAGGAACTTAATGACACTAATTTTAATTAAGTTTCAGATTATTGATTTCACCAAAAGCAATTCAAGTAATTCCGCAAAATGTAAACAAAAATGCATTTTTTTGAGAGGCCATGTTTCTCTCAGTGATGTGCAGTGATTTTGCCGTACGGAAGTTTGACAAACGTTTATTTGTGTGACTGTGGAGTATTACACTTGTTTGATGACATTATAACTGCTTCCAAAAAAAAATACGCTGGAAATAATCATATTAAATGATATATTCTGATGATTTAAAGTTATGTTTGTGAACTATTTCTTCTTTTGTTGGTTTTACATCGTGGTAAGTCAGAGGAACCACCCGGTCCCCCCTCGCTCGAGTTCACACAGTAACAGTGTGACATGGGACACTCTTGAAAAACAAGATGAAATACATTTGAACAGATAAATAATGGTTCATATCTCTCATGACTGGGTCGATCGACAAAGGTCAACGTTTTCACCGTAAACTTTACACAAGGCTCAAAAAGCACAAAAGATTGTTGTGAACGTGTCGATAACCTGTGACTGCCATTGTGGACTGGCGCCAGGCGGTCACTGGAAATGAACATATTTAAATATGCAAATGACTCCTTCGGAAACAAGACTGGGAGTGATAAACTAGAGAAAATCACAGGCAGAAGCAGAGAGAGACCAGCTACAGCAACTCACAGGTACTTTAGTCCTGCTTTAGTCCTGGTTTAGTCCTGGATTAGACTTTGTTTAGTCCTGATTTAGACTTTGTTTAGTCCTGGTTTAGACCTAGATTAGTTCTGGTTTAGTCCTGGTTTAGTCCTGGTTTAGACTTTGTTTAGTCCTGGTTTAGTGCTGGTTTAGTCCTGGATTAGTCCTAGATTAGTTCTGGTTTAGTCCTGGTTTGGACCTTGTTTACTCCTGGTTTAGACTTTGTTTAGTCCTGGTTTAGACTTTGTTTAGTCCTGGTTTAGACCTAGATTAGTTCTGGTTTAGACCTGGTTTGGACCTTGTTTACTCCTGGTTTAGACTTTGTTTAGTCCTGGTTTGGACCTGGTTTAGTCCTGCTTTAGACCTGGTTTAGTCCTGGTTTAGACCTGGTTTAGACCTGGTTTAGTCCTGGTTTGGACCTGGTTTGGACCTGCTTTAGACCTGCTTTAGTCCTGGTTTAGTCCTGGTTTAGTCCTGGTTTAGTCCTTGTTTAGACCTGGTTTAGTCCTGGTTTAGTCCTGGTTTAGTCCTTGTTTAGACCTGGTTTAGCCCTGGTTTAGTCCTGGTTTGGACATGGTTTAGTCCTGGTTTAGTCCTTGTTTAGACCTGGTTTAGCCCTGCTTTAGACCTGGTTTAGACCTGGTTTGGACCTGCTTTAGACCTGGTTTGGACCTGCTTTAGACCTGGTTTAGTCCTGGTTTGGACCTGCTTTAGTCCTGGTTTGGACCTGCTTTAGACCTGGTTTAGACCTGGTTTGGACCTGGTTTAGACCTGGTTTAGCCCTGCTTTAGACCTGGTTTAGACCTGCTTTAGACCTGGTTTAGTCCTGGTTTGGACCTGGTTTGGACCTGGTTTGGACCTGCTTTAGACCTGCTTTAGACCTGGTTTAGACCTGGTTTAGTCCTGGTTTAGTCCTGGTTTAGTCCTTGTTTAGCCCTGGTTTAGTCCTGGTTTAGTCCTGGTTTGGACCTGGTTTGGACCTGCTTTAGCCCTGGTTTAGACCTGGTTTGGACTTTGTTTAGTCCTGGTTTGGACCTGCTTTAGACCTGGTTTAGTCCTGGTTTAGTCCTGGTTTAGTCCTTGTTTAGCCCTGGTTTAGTCCTGGTTTAGTCCTGGTTTGGACCTGGTTTGGACCTGCTTTGGACCTGCTTTAGACCTGCTTTAGTCCTGGTTTAGTCCTGGATTAGTCCTTGATTAGTTCTGGTTTAGACCTGGATTAGTTCTGGTTTAGACCTGGTTTGGACCTTGTTTACTCCTGGTTTAAACTTTGTTTAGTCCTGGTTTAGACCTGGTTTAGTGCTGGTTTAGTCCTGGTTTGGACCTGGTTTAGTCCTGCTTTAGACCTGGTTTAGTCCTGGTTTAGACCTGGTTTAGACCTGGTTTAGTCCTGGTTTGGACCTGGTTTGGACCTGCTTTAGACCTGCTTTAGTCCTGGTTTAGTCCTGGTTTAGTCCTGGTTTAGTCCTTGTTTAGACCTGGTTTAGTCCTGGTTTAGTCCTGGTTTGGACCTGGTTTGGACCTGGTTTAGTCCTGGTTTGGACCTGATTTAGTCCTGGTTTAGTCCTTGTTTAGACCTGGTAAAGTCCTGGTTTAGTCCTGGTTTAGTCCTTGTTTAGACCTGGTTTAGTCCTGGTTTAGTCCTGGTTTGGACCTGCTTTAGACCTGCTTTAGTCCTGGTTTAGACCTGCTTTAGACCTGGTTTAGTCCTGGTTTAGACCTGGTTTAGCCCTGGTTTAGTCCTGGTTTGGACCTGGTTTAGTCCTGGTTTAGTCCTTGTTTAGACCTGGTTTAGTCCTGGTTTGTACCTGCTTTAGACCTGGTTTAGACCTGGTTTGGACCTGGTTTAGACCTGGTTTAGTCCTTGTTTAGACCTGGTTTAGCCCTGCTTTAGACCTGGTTTAGACCTGGTTTGGACCTGCTTTAGACCTGGTTTGGACCTGCTTTAGACCTGGTTTAGTCCTGGTTTGGACCTGGTTTGGACCTGGTTTGGACCTGCTTTAGACCTGGTTTAGTCCTGGTTTAGCCCTGGTTTAGTCCTGGCTTGGACCTGGTTTCGACCTGGTTTGGACCTGCTTTAGACCTGCTTTAGACCTGCTTTAGACCTGGTTTAGACCTGGTTTGGACTTTGTTTAGTCCTGGTTTAGTCCTGGTTTAGTCCTTGTTTAGCCCTGGTTTAGTCCTGGTTTAGTCCTGGTTTGGACCTGGTTTGGACCTGCTTTAGACCTGGTTTAGACCTGGTTTAGACCTGGTTTGGACCTGCTTTAGACCTGCTTTAGCCCTGCTTTAGTCCTGGTTTAGTCCTGGTTTAGTCCCGCTTTAGACCTGCTTTAGCCCTGCTTTAGTCCTGGTTTAGTCCTGGTTTGGACCTGGTTTGGACCTGCTTTAGTCCTGCTTTAGTCCTGGTTTGGACCTGGTTTGGACCTGCTTTAGTCCTGCTTTAGTCCTGGTTTAGACCTGGTTTAGACCTGGTTTAGTCCTGGTTTGGACCTGGTTTGGACCTGCTTTAGACCTGCTTTAGTCCTGGTTTAGTCCTGGTTTAGTCCTGGTTTAGTCCTTGTTTAGACCTGGTTTAGTCCTGGTTTAGTCCTGGTTTAGTCCTTGTTTAGACCTGGTTTAGTCCTGGTTTAGTCCTGGTTTGGACCTGCTTTAGACCTGCTTTAGTCCTGGTTTAGACCTGCTTTAGACCTGGTTTAGTTCTGGTTTAGACCTGGTTTAGCCCTGGTTTAGTCCTGGTTTGTACCTGCTTTAGACCTGGTTTAGACCTGGTTTGGACCTGGTTTGGACCTGGTTTAGCCCTGCTTTAGACCTGGTTTAGACCTGGTTTGGACCTGCTTTAGACCTGGTTTGGACCTGCTTTAGACCTGGTTTAGTCCTGGTTTGGACCTGCTTTAGACCTGGTTTGGACCTGCTTTAGACCTGGTTTAGTCCTGCTTTAGACCTGGTTTAGTCCTGGTTTGGACCTGCTTTAGTCCTGGTTTGGACCTGCTTTAGACCTGGTTTGGACCTGCTTTAGACCTGCTTTAGACCTGCTTTAGACCTGGTTTAGACCTGGTTTGGACTTTGTTTAGTCCTGGTTTAGTCCTGGTTTAGTCCTTGTTTAGCCCTGGTTTAGTCCTGGTTTAGTCCTGGTTTGGACCTGGTTTGGACCTGCTTTAGACCTGGTTTAGACCTGGTTTAGACCTGGTTTGGACCTGCTTTAGACCTGCTTTAGCCCTGCTTTAGTCCTGGTTTAGTCCTGGTTTGGACCTGCTTTGGACCTGCTTTAGTCCTGCTTTAGTCCTGGTTTAGTCCTGGTTTGGACCTGGTTTGGACCTGGTTTGGACCTGCTTTAGCCCTGGTTTAGACCTGCTTTAGACCTGGTTTAGACCTGGTTTGGACTTTGTTTAGTCCTGGTTTAGTCCTGGTTTAGTCCTGGTTTAGTCCTTGTTTAGCCCTGGTTTAGTCCTGGTTTAGTCCTGGTTTGGACCTGGTTTGGACCTGCTTTAGTCCTGGTTTAGTCCTGGTTTAGTCCTGGTTTAGTCCTGGTTTGGACCTGCTTTAGACCTGGTTTAGACCTGGTTTGGACCTGGTTTAGACCTGGTTTAGTCCTTGTTTAGACCTGGTTTAGCCCTGCTTTAGACCTGGTTTAGACCTGGTTTGGACCTGCTTTAGACCTGGTTTGGACCTGCTTTAGACCTGGTTTGGACCTGCTTTGGACCTGGTTTAGTCCTGGTTTGGACCTGCTTTAGTCCTGGTTTGGACCTGCTTTAGTCCTGCTTTAGTCCTGGTTTAGTCCTGGTTTGGACCTGGTTTGGACCTGGTTTGGACCTGGTTTGGACCTGGTTTGGACCTGCTTTAGTCCTGCTTTAGTCCTGCTTTAGTCCTGCTTTAGTCCTGGTTTAGTCCTGGTTTGGACCTGGTTTGGACCTGCTTTAGTCCTGCTTTAGTCCTGCTTTAGTCCTGGTTTAGTCCTGGTTTAGTCCTGATTTAGTCCTGGTTTAGTCCTGGTTTAGTCCTGGTTTGGACCTGCTTTAGACCTGCTTTAGTCCTGGTTTAGACCTGCTTTAGACCTGGTTTAGTCCTGGTTTAGACCTGGTTTGGACCTGGTTTAGTCCTGGTTTGGACCTGATTTAGTCCTGGTTTAGTCCTTGTTTAGACCTGGTTTAGTCCTGGTTTAGTCCTGGTTTAGTCCTTGTTTAGACCTGGTTTAGTCCTGGTTTAGTCCTGGTTTGGACCTGCTTTAGACCTGCTTTAGTCCTGGTTTAGACCTGCTTTAGACCTGGTTTAGTCCTGGTTTAGACCTGGTTTAGCCCTGGTTTAGTCCTGGTTTGGACCTGGTTTAGACCTGGTTTAGTCCTTGTTTAGACCTGGTTTAGCCCTGCTTTAGACCTGGTTTAGACCTGGTTTGGACCTGCTTTAGACCTGGTTTGGACCTGCTTTAGACCTGGTTTAGTCCTGGTTTGGACCTGCTTTAGTCCTGCTTTAGACCTGCTTTAGACCTGGTTTAGACCTGGTTTGGACTTTGTTTAGTCCTGGTTTAGTCCTGGTTTAGTCCTGGTTTAGTCCTGGTTTAGACCTGGTTCAGTCCTGGTTTGGACCTGCTTTAGTCCTGGTTTGGACCTGCTTTAGTCCTGCTTTAGTCCTGGTTTAGTCCTGGTTTGGACCTGGTTTGGACCTGGTTTGGACCTGGTTTGGACCTGGTTTGGACCTGCTTTAGTCCTGCTTTAGTCCTGCTTTAGTCCTGCTTTAGTCCTGGTTTAGTCCTGGTTTGGACCTGGTTTGGACCTGCTTTAGTCCTGCTTTAGTCCTGCTTTAGTCCTGGTTTAGTCCTGGTTTAGTCCTGATTTAGTCCTGGTTTAGTCCTGGTTTAGTCCTGGTTTGGACCTGCTTTAGACCTGCTTTAGTCCTGGTTTAGACCTGCTTTAGACCTGGTTTAGTCCTGGTTTAGACCTGGTTTGGACCTGGTTTAGTCCTGGTTTGGACCTGATTTAGTCCTGGTTTAGTCCTTGTTTAGACCTGGTTTAGTCCTGGTTTAGTCCTGGTTTAGTCCTTGTTTAGACCTGGTTTAGTCCTGGTTTAGTCCTGGTTTGGACCTGCTTTAGACCTGCTTTAGTCCTGGTTTAGACCTGCTTTAGACCTGGTTTAGTCCTGGTTTAGACCTGGTTTAGCCCTGGTTTAGTCCTGGTTTGGACCTGGTTTAGACCTGGTTTAGTCCTTGTTTAGACCTGGTTTAGCCCTGCTTTAGACCTGGTTTAGACCTGGTTTGGACCTGCTTTAGACCTGGTTTGGACCTGCTTTAGACCTGGTTTAGTCCTGGTTTGGACCTGCTTTAGTCCTGCTTTAGACCTGCTTTAGACCTGGTTTAGACCTGGTTTGGACTTTGTTTAGTCCTGGTTTAGTCCTGGTTTAGTCCTGGTTTAGTCCTTGTTTAGCCCTGGTTTAGTCCTGCTTTAGACCTGGTTTGGACCTGCTTTAGACCTGGTTTGGACCTGCTTTGGACCTGGTTTAGTCCTGGTTTGGACCTGCTTTAGCCCTGCTTTAGTCCTGGTTTAGTCCTGGTTTAGTCCTGGTTTAGTCCTGGTTTAGTCCTGGTTTAGTCCTGGTTTAGTCCTGGTTTAGTCCTGGTTTGGACCTGGTTTAGACCTGGTTTAGTCCTTGTTTAGACCTGGTTTAGCCCTGCTTTAGACCTGGTTTAGACCTGGTTTGGACCTGGTTTAGTCCTGGTTTGGACCTGCTTTAGTCCTGGTTTGGACCTGCTTTAGACCTGGTTTGGACCTGCTTTAGACCTGCTTTAGACCTGCTTTAGACCTGGTTTAGACCTGGTTTGGACTTTGTTTAGTCCTGGTTTAGTCCTGGTTTAGTCCTTGTTTAGCCCTGGTTTAGTCCTGGTTTAGTCCTGGTTTGGACCTGGTTTGGACCTGCTTTAGACCTGGTTTAGACCTGGTTTAGACCTGGTTTGGACCTGCTTTAGACCTGCTTTAGCCCTGCTTTAGTCCTGGTTTAGTCCTGGTTTGGACCTGCTTTGGACCTGCTTTAGTCCTGCTTTAGTCCTGGTTTAGTCCTGGTTTGGACCTGGTTTGGACCTGGTTTGGACCTGCTTTAGACCTGGTTTAGACCTGGTTTGGACTTTGTTTAGTCCTGGTTTAGTCCTGGTTTAGTCCTGGTTTAGTCCTGGTTTGGACCTGGTTTGGACCTGCTTTAGTCCTGGTTTAGTCCTGGTTTAGTCCTGGTTTAGTCCTGGTTTGGACCTGCTTTAGACCTGGTTTAGACCTGGTTTGGACCTGGTTTAGACCTGGTTTAGTCCTTGTTTAGACCTGGTTTAGCCCTGCTTTAGACCTGGTTTAGACCTGGTTTGGACCTGCTTTAGACCTGGTTTGGACCTGCTTTGGACCTGGTTTAGTCCTGGTTTGGACCTGCTTTAGTCCTGGTTTGGACCTGCTTTAGACCTGGTTCAGTCCTGGTTTGGACCTGCTTTAGTCCTGGTTTGGACCTGCTTTAGTCCTGCTTTAGTCCTGGTTTAGTCCTGGTTTGGACCTGGTTTGGACCTGGTTTGGACCTGGTTTGGACCTGGTTTGGACCTGCTTTAGTCCTGCTTTAGTCCTGCTTTAGTCCTGGTTTAGTCCTGGTTTGGACCTGGTTTGGACCTGCTTTAGTCCTGCTTTAGTCCTGCTTTAGTCCTGGTTTAGTCCTGGTTTAGTCCTGATTTAGTCCTGGTTTAGTCCTGGTTTAGTCCTGGTTTGGACCTGCTTTAGACCTGCTTTAGTCCTGGTTTAGACCTGCTTTAGACCTGGTTTAGTCCTGGTTTAGACCTGGTTTGGACCTGGTTTAGTCCTGGTTTGGACCTGATTTAGTCCTGGTTTAGTCCTTGTTTAGACCTGGTTTAGTCCTGGTTTAGTCCTGGTTTAGTCCTTGTTTAGACCTGGTTTAGTCCTGGTTTAGTCCTGGTTTGGACCTGCTTTAGACCTGCTTTAGTCCTGGTTTAGACCTGCTTTAGACCTGGTTTAGTCCTGGTTTAGACCTGGTTTAGCCCTGGTTTAGTCCTGGTTTGGACCTGGTTTAGACCTGGTTTAGTCCTTGTTTAGACCTGGTTTAGCCCTGCTTTAGACCTGGTTTAGACCTGGTTTGGACCTGCTTTAGACCTGGTTTGGACCTGCTTTAGACCTGGTTTAGTCCTGGTTTGGACCTGCTTTAGTCCTGCTTTAGACCTGCTTTAGACCTGGTTTAGACCTGGTTTAGTCCTTGTTTAGACCTGGTTTAGCCCTGCTTTAGACCTGGTTTAGACCTGGTTTGGACCTGCTTTAGACCTGGTTTAGTCCTGGTTTGGACCTGCTTTAGTCCTGGTTTAGTCCTGGTTTAGTCCTGGTTTAGTCCTGGTTTAGTCCTTGTTTAGCCCTGGTTTAGTCCTGCTTTAGACCTGGTTTGGACCTGCTTTGGACCTGGTTTAGTCCTGGTTTGGACCTGCTTTAGCCCTGCTTTAGTCCTGGTTTAGTCCTGGTTTAGTCCTGGTTTAGTCCTGGTTTAGTCCTGGTTTAGTCCTGGTTTGGACCTGGTTTAGACCTGGTTTAGTCCTTGTTTAGACCTGGTTTAGCCCTGCTTTAGACCTGGTTTAGACCTGGTTTGGACCTGGTTTGGACCTGGTTTAGACCTGGTTTAGACCTGGTTTAGACCTGGTTTAGACCTGGTTTGGACCTGCTTTAGACCTGCTTTAGCCCTGGTTTGGACCTGCTTTAGACCTGCTTTAGCCCTGGTTTGGACCTGCTTTAGACCTGGTTTGGACCTGCTTTAGACCTGGTTTAGACCTGGTTTAGACCTGCTTTAGACCTGGTTTGGACCTGGTTTTGTCTCTCCAGGTGAACATGGACCAGTCTTCGTGGCTCTTCGTGCTGCTGCTCAGTGAGTTCATCTTTTCTCTGTTTTGATGTTTTTCTCTTTTAAAAGTTGCAAAAGTCAAAGTGTAAATAGATGATTGATGTCATTGTTCTTGCCCTGCTCCATCAACCTCCATTTGAACTAAACGACTATGTGATCAAACACCTAAGAATAATCGGGTGATTTATGAGGAAAAATGACCAAATTACAAGATAGAAAAATAAAAGAAAGAAAAAAAGGAAAGAGCAAAGTTAAAACTTTTAATTCAGTTAAATTTAGAATAACATCAAAGGAGGAGGAGGAAGAGGAGGGAGAGGAGGAGGGAGAGAAAGAGAGCGATGGGGAGGAAGAAGAGGAGGAGGAGGAAGAGGAGGGAGAGGAGGAGGGAGAGAAAGAGAGCGATGGGGAGGAAGAAGAGGAGGAGGAGGAAGAGGAGGGAGAGGAGGAGGGAGAGAAAGAGAGCGATGGGGAGGAAGAAGAGGAGGAGGAGGAAGAGGAGGGAGAGGAGGAGGGAGAGAAAGAGAGCGATGGGGAGGAAGAAGAGGAGGAGGAGGAAGAGGAGGGAGAGGAGGAGGGAGAGAAAGAGAGCGATGGGGAGGAAGAAGAGGAGGAGGAGGAAGAGGAGGGAGAAAACGTGAAAATCTCTGGATGAGATTAAATGAAAATGATGAAACCTTCAGCTTCAGAGTGGACACTGTGTTTGTTTCCATGGTAACGAGAGCAAAGTGACCAAACAATAAAAAGCATCTCACCTTTAATGTTTGATTCTCGTAACGTGTCATATTTTATTCTTCTTTAAAGGTCAAATCGCTCTCTCTGCATCTGAAGACCTCGAGTACCACTTTATAAAGGAGAACAAGACGTGGGAGGAAGCTCAGACGTTCTGCAGAAAGTTCTACACAGACCTGGCAACAGTGAAGAACATGAAGGAGCTGAAGAGACTGAGAGCTGCTGCAGACGGAGGAACAGACGGAGGAACAGACGGAGGAACAGACGGAGGAACAGACGGAGGAACAGACGGAGGAACAGACGGAGGAACAGACGGAGGAACAGACGGAGGAACAGACGGAGGAACAGACGTGTGGATCGGACTTCATCAAACCAGCGATGACCCCCTCGAAATAAACAGGAAATGGCACTGGTCTCAGCCCGAGGTCCAGTTCAATGAAACTGAGGCTGAGTGGGACGAAGGGGAACCTAATGATGATGGAGGAGCTGGAAACTGTGTGATAATTAATCCCGAAAACAAATGGATTGATGTACCATGTGATATTACACGTTATTTCATCTGCTACAACGGTGAGGAAACTGTTTTTACTTTGTTACACTTGAAAATCAAATACATCTTATTGTAAATCCTTTATTCCTTTGATGTGTCACTATTGTGTGGTCTGTTTGTACATGTTTATATTATACATATATCGACTGTAGAGATGGGACACACGGATGTGTCTCACATCAGGAAATGAGAGTTAGGACAATATTTGCAGTAAAATCCACTGTATTATTTCTAAACAAATCACTTGTTCTACAGAATCCTCCAGCTCCACTGTCAAGATCAAGG
>NW_027315857.1:25213363-25223363 GCF_026437365.1 Eucyclogobius newberryi | reverse complement strand
TATTCAATGTTTTTGAAAGAAATTGTGGTGAAATTCAGAATCATTTTTGTGGGCGTCGGGTCACATGTTCCTTTATCATAATCGTTTTGTGTTTGATTAAATGTCACAGTTTTTAATGCTATATTAAAGGTGCAGATGTCTCTCTGAGCGCCCTCCAGCTCAGTTTGGAACGACCAACACAAAGTGCCGTCTCAAAGCAGAAGCTCCTCCTCCTTTTGTAAATGTCGTGTGTTCTTTTGTTTCATCTGTGTCAGGTGAAGTCAGGGCTTTCTTCTCACTTTGACCCTTGAATCGATCCCTGGATCTTTTTCTTCTTCTGACTTGGTTTAGACTTGGATTTGTTTGAAAAATGTAAGATTATTAACATTAACTCTAATAAAGTGTGTTCAAACCAACATGATGGTGTTATTTTTCATTGAAATGTCTCACGGTCTTTCAAACACAGACAAATGTAAGACTTTTAACATTTCTCAATCTTTATGAATATGAAAATACTCTTGTATTAACACGAGCTTATTGACTATTAAACCAGGGGGCGGTAACCTTTATTGTTCAAAGAGCCAAATCGGACTAAAAAAACTGAACAAAAATCTGTCTGGAGCCACAAAAAAGAAAAAGCCCTATAAAAGCCTCAGCTGAAGGGAACAAAGGCTGTAAGTGTATATTAGCTATAATAGCTCCAATCAAAATGACAAGGCTACAAATAATGAGCATTCCTGAATAAATGTTTATTGTCCCTGCAGCGCCCCCTGGAGAGAGTGACGCACCATGTGACTCTGTTATACAATATTTGGAGCTTTAAGTTTAACTTCCATTACAACGTTAATATATCATTATAATGCATAGTTATATTTATATTATAGTATTCCTGTTTGTTTACAAAAGCTGCGCAGTGCCACATGTGTCGCAGGTTATGACGTAAATCTTCCTCGACAAAAATACAGAATTTTAATATTTATTATCTAACATTTTTACAGCATTGGAAAACGTTAAGAATGTTTGCGTCATGTTTGTCGTCCTCCATAAACCATATGAAAGCAACAAATAGATCAAAACCATCTGGTTCTATTTTCATACAATTTTTGAAAAAGCTCCAGGGAGCCACTAGGAGGCGCTAAAGAGCTGCGAGTTGCCGTCCCCTGAGCTCAACAGAAAACATGTTGGGGAATTCATCCACTTGATAATTATCTTTACCTCTGAACATTATGGGGAGTGAATCTAACTGGAGGCACTGCTCTGTCTGAGACTGTGACTCATGTTAGACACAATCTGATCATAAAGAAGTGACTCAGCTGGAACTACATGTCACAGGTTTGGGCTTTAGTGGGAAGAGCACGGCCTGATGGAACCAATAAAAACAGGGAAGTTAAGAATGAATCTACAATTTATCTGATAAAACTGGGTCAAAGCGACTTCCGGTTATGGTGACAAGCTGTGTATTACTTCGCTGCAGCAGAAACTAGCATTAAAAATATAATTTGATCCACAAAAATCCCAGAAAATACAAACAAGAAATGAATGAACAATGAAGACAAAAGCCTGGGAAAGCTATGGGAAAGATGTCGGTAAAAACAGCTCCCTTAGTGCTATTTCTGTAGTCGCATCACACAGATGGGAAAACAAAATGCGAGTCAGGCCCATTCTGAGAAATGTGATTCATATTCCCTGTGAAAAGATAAAGCCCAGTCCCACTGAAACTAGTCTGAAACTTGCTGTGCTAAATGTCAGATCCTTATGTAAATCTCTCTTAACTTTTTAAAATTTTATTTCTTCTTATAATCTTGATTTTATGTTTTTAACTGAAACATGGCTTGACAAAAACACAGGAAATGTAGTTCTGATAGAATCTGCTCCACCCAACTTTAAGTTTGAATCTGAAACACGAGAAAACAAAAAAGGGGGTGGAGTCTGTGCTGTCTTTAGAGATGAAATAATTACCCGCAGGTTGTCTTTTGGGGTGTTTTCATCATTTGAGTATGTATCCTTTAAAATGGAGCTAAAACGGTCTCCATCCATTCTCTTCATTGTTTTATACAAGCCTCCCCAGCACTGCCAACGTTTTATTGATGATTTTACTGAGATGCTTTCAGTCATATGCACAGACTTTGATGGTTTGGTCATTACAGGTGATTTCAATGTGCATGTTGATAATATTTGTGACAGAAACGCTAAAGAGCTTGATGCTGTCCTTGAAACCTTCAGTCTTACTCAGCATGTGAGAGGCCCCACCCACAGCAAAGGACACACTCTAGATCTCATAATTACAAAGGGGGTAAATATTTCAAATGTTAATGTGATCGATGTTGCTCTGTCTGATCATTTCTGTGTCTTCTTTGACCTGTCTGTTTCTCCCAAACCTCCGGTTGGTCCTGCAGTTGTTCAGAGGAGACACATAAGTGATGGCACAGGTGCACTGTTTATGGAAATGATAAACTTTGAAAATGTCTCATGTTCTAATGTAAATGATTTGTTGAACTCTGTTACATCTAGTGTTTTGAATGTTCTGGACACCATCGCCCCTATGAAGGCTAAAATGGTTAAAAATAAGCAGAAGGCGCCGTGGAGAAATGATTTGATCAGGGCACAAAGTTTAAATCTAAAGATAAAAACTGTTTTGTTTAGCTGTGCATATGACTGACAGGATTTAAATTGCCCTCTTTTATTTCTTGTAATTTCTTTGTGAAATGAATGCTTTTTTCCCCTCTTTTGAAGCACTTTGAATTGCCTTGTGTATGAAATGTGCTCTACAAATAAACTTGACTTGCCGACGGGACCAAGACAACCAAAGCTGATGTGTGAAAGGCAAAACACAGTGATATGGCGTCGCTCAGAACAGAACTGAGCGCTGCGATTGGAGCAGAAATCACCTGATCCTGACCACTGCTGACCAGGAACACCACAAAAAGCTGCAGTTTTGTAATGAAAAAAATCACCTTATTTTAATGCCTTTTAACGTATCGTTCTTTCAAAACCAATAACAGACACAATTGTTCAGAAAAAACAACAGGACGAGGTTTTGATCGCTTTTGCTCAAACGTTCTTTTACTTCATTCTTGTTTTGATGAGACAAATAAATAGTTTGAACAGCGGCAGAAAGAAGAGCAGACAGAAGAGAGAGAAGAGGTGAAAGAACCAGAGAAACGGCAAAATGTAGAGAATCCAACACAAACAAACTAGAATATTCAGTGTGAGTTCGGGTTTGGAACTAAACTTGAAACTGAAATATAAACGTTGAAGAAAAAAAAAAATCAGCAGAAAGAAGAAAATAAAAGACATGAAAAGTGAGCATTGTCTTTTGAACGCATTAAAACGATACAAAAATCACCTCGTAGCATTTTCTGTTTTACTTGAAAAAATATTTTAAAAAGTAACTAAGAAAAAACAACTATAGTAACGTGATTTGAGCTGGACTTTTAAAGACACTGAATTCAAATCTAAAGGGGTTTTTGGGTCCAAGTCCATTTGAAACGATGCACGTTGTTTGCTTCGCCTACGATGTTCCACAGTGTTGCATTAACTACATCTATTACAGCGTTAAACTAACCATTATTTCAGTAGCCGACAGTCAAAAGATTATTCCTATTGTACGTCAAGACATTTTTAACCAAATAACAGTTGAAATATGGTGATCGAAGAGTTCTAGATAGACAAAGAGTATCATTAATAACCATCAGGAATTGTTTATTGTTTTTGATTTCATAACGCCACAGTCTTCGTTATAAAAGCGCTTTTCGTACACGTTTTAGAGTCTTTAAAGTCCAGAGAACAGTTTCGATTATCAAAATAAAATTGCAATTATTTCTCAGTCAAGTCACAATTAGTCGATTCATTATTGCAGCAAATGACACGGTTTGCCACAGGGGCAGGTTTTCTCCCCTTTCCTTTTTTTAGCGACATCTAGCCTCTAATACAAGCATAAATATATAAAATAGATGAGTTTAATGTCGTACTGTGGAGCGTTCCAGGCAAAAGATAACATCTTGACAGTTAAGACTTTAGACAATGGATTCAGAGTCTTTTCAGCTCAGAGTTGGAGGAACATGCGATTTCGGAGCCGTTATTTGACAGAAATGGTGTGCGTGCGATTTGTGTCATGATTAAGACTTTTCCACGGATTTGAGGAGGTTTTCTTTGCTTCGTCTCTTCACGTCCCAGTTGTAAACTCGTGCCATGTCTGAGGAAGGTTTAGGTTAAAGGGAAAACACTGCATTGTCGCTGAAGTCATAGATTTACTTAAAATACAGCTCTTCAATAAGAATCGAACAGACTAAATTAAATAAACTTGCAGTGTAAGTGAGAATAAAGAGGTATATTTTCAATTTTGTGGTTAATTAATTATTATTCATTTTTAAACACAAGTGCAAAAATATATTTGAAATATTACTGCAAGTTTATTTTATTTTAAATTGGCTCTTAGAAAAATAAGATTAAAAGAACCGCTTATTTGTTCAAGAGCAGCGGGGAAAGAAACACACACACACACACACATCACATCGAACAAAAAACAAATAAAAAGCTTTTTGAAAAATTGCCAAACTGGAATAAAAAATCATTTTAACAGTTTTTGTGAAAAAAATACCGCATTTTCTGGAGTATAAGTCGCACCAGCCAAAAAATGTAGAATAGAAGAAAAATACATATATAAGTTACACTGGAGTATGAAAATAACAAATAATCACATAAAAGTCGCTCCAGAGTATAAATATTAGTATAAGTTGCACCCCGGCCAAAATTATGAAAAAAGGTGCAATTTATAGTCCGGAAAATACTGTGTTTTATTTCACAAAAACACACATTTTTATATTTTTTTAGTCAAACTAGAACATTAGAAACACTTTGAATAGAGTCGAGGTACAAAAAGGGCGTCGACATTTTGACGATGTACTTTGCATATTCTCAGATCGCCAGCTTCCGTGTTGCGGGCGCGTTTATCGCCCGGTGGTGGAAGGATACTGACTTCGGTGGTGGTGAACTGGTCCCGCAGGAAGTCCAGGTCGTCCTCCAGGGTCTCCAGGTTCCTGGAGGCGGTGGACAGGTTCTTCTCCAGCAGCGCCTGGGCCTCGTCGATGTCGTACTCCAGCATCACGTTGGCCTGGAGGAGGAGACGACGCAGGGTTTAGATCAAGAAGTGAGTCCAGGTGTGCGCCCCCACTGGTTTAGAAGAGCCATTACACTCAAACTAACCCCGCGAGAGTTTATTATCCGTCACGTTTAGTTTATTACGGTGGTGGGATCGGGCAGAAGCGAGGAGCCGATTCCGCTTTCTGATTGGATAATCGATATCGCCGGCCGCTGTACCGATATCTCACAGCGAGTCGTTTTTTAATATATTTAAACATTTGACATATTCGGTTTTGCTGATTCAAAACGTGTGTATTTCATATTAAGTCTGTGCAGGTCGTGGTTCACCACAGAAATACTGTAAAATACGATACAGTGGCCGGCGATAACGGTACAGCTTTTTTATTATTGGATGTAGGGTCACCAAATTCACAGCACTTCTCGATCTTCTGGACTTGTTGCACTACCCACCACAAACACAGCATGTAAATAAATACATAGTTGTTGATAAAGTTATACAATTCTTCATTTGTTTGTGTGCCTCTTTTAAGGTGTAGCTATGTGCCCTTTTTGTTGGGGTCAGCACTAGCATATGGACGGCATCGGGACAAATCCAACATGGCGGCGACAACATGGCGGCCACCAGACCGTTACAGCTCAGGCAATAATTTTCTCTTGGGTTAACCTCTAACCCCAAGTTTTTGTAGTAGTTAGGAGAAAAAAATGTAAATGTTTGCTCACCTGTGCAATCTATAAGTTTAAAAAGTTTAATCTCAAAATAAAATGTTCTCCATGAAGGATTTGTACCCATGATCTCCTACACCACCATGTCCTTATCCGCCAGGTCTACGAGACAGTAAATGTACCTCCCTCACCACCAGGTGTCGCAAAATGGTGACGACACCTTGTCTCTAACCGCAAGTGATTTGGGCCGCCACGAGGGCCGCCATGTTGGACTCTCTAACTTCCGTTCCGATGGCGTCCATGTGCTAGTGCCGACCTTTTTGTCGGGAGGCTTGCCATGTTTTTAAATCCCACTTCTCCCTTCTGAAATCCTGGGGCAAACACTGCACCCGAGAGTGAATGAACGCCGGCAAAGACACAGCGTCTCCATGGAAACACTCACCCCGAGCCACAAGCAGACCTTCTCGGTGGGAGGGACGGAGGCCTTGCAGTAAACGTTATCGGCCAACAGGAAGTGCGTCTCCATTGGGTCCGTGGTCTCCTAGGCGACGGAGATCAAGGAGTTATTATTCGTCACATTTACACAGGGTTCAAAGGTCCGTTTGAACCTTTCACACGACGTTAAGCCTCTTCCTCACAAACCTTTTTCTTCTGCATGTGCCGCAGGATCTCCAGAGTCTGCGTGATCTGGGGAATCTGATTTTTCAACCTGCAAACAACAAACAAACAAACACACGATGAGTTTGGATGTTGCGCGGGCGTTTCGGGCGTTCTTTCCAGACGTTTCTCGACAGCGCTGCAGCTTTTGTGAGTTTGATGATGTATCACAAAGAAAATATACAAGTAAAGTTAGTCAGGAGAGAGTAAATCATGATATAAAATGAAAACCGCACATTTACAGCTCGGGTTTAGACCGTTCTCTGCTACGATTTAACTTTTAACAGTTAAAATGCATCTGGATTATGCTCAATATCTTTGTCAATACGGAGCTATTCCACATGAAAAACTGGCACATAACCTCATGCTTTATTACATTATTAATATCTAAAAAATATTAGATTTGTGCTTTATTGTCGACCGCATTTCCCACATTTTCACAGTGTTTTGCTCTGACATTATAGCGTAAAAGAAGCAGGTCAACGACAATCGTGAGCTACAAAACCATTTATTAAAATTGGTGTGATTTTCCAGATAAAACATTCTGGACCGTTGAATTCAAGTGAAATTGTAATTTTTGTCTGTTTGATTTTAAAAGTCGGAGGCATTATTCAAACACGCAGGCACCAAAAGGAACCGCAACGCAAACGAAACGATCACGTTTGTGACGAGTCTGTCGCAGTGTTGTTCTCACTACTTCATTATTATACTTTACGAAGTCCGATATGACAGAAAATACCACAGTAAACTGGAATATTCTAACTGCTTCACAAATAACTAACGCAGGACAATTCAGCAAAAACAGTCAAAAAATATACACCAACCAAGCCTCTAGAGGTGCAATTTAACCAAAAAAATAGCAAAACGGACGAAAGACAGAAAATATTCATAATTCATGCGTCTCGAGCTACAATTTAACAAAAAATACAAAAAGGAGCGAGGAAAAGACAGAAAATAGCACAATAAACTGTAATATTAATCATAACTGCTTTACGAATAACAGGATAAAAAACACTGTCAAAAATATTCATAGAGCTAGAATTAAAAAAAATTTAAAGGAGCGAGGAAAAGACTGAAAATATTCGAAATTCAAGCATCTAGAGCTTCAATTTAACAAAAAAATGACAAAAAGCAGCGAGGAAAAGACAAAAAACTATTCATATTCAAGCCTCGAGAAATGTTTTAACAAAAAAATTGCAAAAAGGAGCGAGAAAAAGACAGAAAATATTCATAAATCGAGCGTCTCGAGCTACAATTGAACCAAAACACAACAGGAAGTGGCCGGAGTGCGTCTGACCTGAGCTTCTTCTGGGACAGGTTGAGCTCCATGTACTTGTACTTCTGGTACTGCTCGTCCAGCTTCCTCAGCGCAGAGTCGGCCGTCTCGTTGCCGGGCTGCTTCATGTACGTGTCCACGTCCTCCTGCGCAGAGACCCCCGCACCACAAGGGGGCGGAAGAACGTCAACATGAGGGACAAGAGTGGCGAGAAAGAGGCCGCGGGGGGATCGTGTAAGCAGACGGAGAAACAAGAATGGACAAAATGGGAGGATTATTTTAAATTTGATGCTGGAATTCCTTCTCCCAGGTCCAGCTCTGTGTGTTTCAGGTTTTTTTATTCGGTTCTGTTGTCGCTTAGTCCTTGTTCTATGTTTTTAAAAAATAAATATATATGAAAAAAATAAACACGTTTCACATTTAAAATACATTCCGGTCGGCGCAAATTCATGTGCAATACTGTTTATTCAATCTTCTCTGTTCATGTAACAGCTGTAAAAAGAGTGTCAGTATTGTTGTTATTAAGAGTTTTATAAGAGTATTATAAGAGTATTATAAGAGTATTATAAGAGTTTTATAAGAGTTTTATAAGAGTATTATAAGAGTATTATAAAAGTTTTATAAGAGTATTATAAGAGTATTATAAAAGTTTTATAAGAGTATTATAAGAGTATTATAAGAGTATTATAAAAGTTTTATAAGAGTATTATAAGAGTATTATAAGAGTATTATAAGAGTGTTTAGAAGTGATCTGCAGTGTTCTCACTGAGGGTTTGGCAAAGCTCAAAAGAGACCAGCAGGTATCGAGACCACAGCAGCAGGCGCTCGCTGCACCGTGATCTTATCTATGTGCTGTCGTGACACATATTCATGTGCAATTACTGTCGGGATCACATGCAATGGTATTTATTTATTTGTCTATGGGAGTTTTTATTTATTTATAGGAGATCTTCTACTGAAAGTGTTTTTCAGACTTCCTATAAGTGATCTGTTCTTCTGGATCTACCTCTGGATCTACCTGCGTTGCACCAATGAAATTTCCCCATGTGGGACAATAAAGGAATATCTTATCTTATCTTACTAGTACTTTTCACTACCGTGTAGTGCCGCGGATGTCCCGCCGCCGCCTTCAAACCTCAGCCCAGTGAGTTTACTTCTGTACCTACTTTGTGTTGCAACACTAGAATTTCCCCATTGTGGGACAAATAAAGACTTGGCTTATAAAGGTCGATAAAAGTGCGCGTCAGAATCAAAACAGAAGAATGAGAGTTTTTTTTAGAAAACGTCACATGTTTAAGGACAATCCCCTCACACTCATGTTCCTGTGCTTCTCACAGCTCACATCTACACCGCGGTGGTGCTTCTCACATCTACACCGCGGTGGTGCTTCTCACATCTACACCGCGGTGGTGCTTCTCACATCTACACCGCGGTGGTGCTTCTCACAGTCAGACCTCGTGTTCCTCAGACGGACGTGAACAGGCGTCAGACACCGTTAGCATTAGCCCCGTTAGCTTCTCCGTGCTAACCAGCGGCTTTTCGCTGGACAAGCGGCCCCGGGGCGGGTCTCCGCGGCCCGGGGCCCCCAGGAGCCGCGGGCCGCTGCACACCAGCGGCTCTGCACTCACCACAAACACGGCCTCCGGGATGCCCAGGTGCTTTCTCTTGGTCGCCAGTGCGGCATTGCTGTTGTCTATGGTCGTGGCCATCTTGGAGAGAAGCCGCGCCCTCCTTCTTTACGCACAAGTCTGTCCGTGCCTCAGTGCGTCATCACGTCACTGCGTCATCACGTCAGCGCGTCACGGGATCGCGTCAAGGAAGAGGAAAGAGCTTTACGCAGCAATTACTATGATACTACCTATGAAAATTGTATATCATTAAATGTTTTTGATATGTAACTGTAATTGTAATAATCCTTTTAACTTTTTTTTTCTGTCTTGAATGTAAAATGTATAATGTAATTTGATAATTTAAAAAAAGGGTCTTTTACGCAAAATGTTTGTTTGTTTGAATATTAGAATCTACTTTGATCATAAAAAGAGCAAGGATTTCACAGAATGGCTTGAGGCAAGTTTCATTTATGGAACACAGACTTCAAAGTGCTTCACAGAACAGAAGAGACAGAAAACAAAAAGTCTAAAGAATAAAGTCTGGCATCGTAATGTAACACGGTGGATACAAACCGCCATAAAACAACAACAACAACAACAACAACAACAAACCGCCATAAAACACCAAAGAAGAAGAAGAAATCAGAATCAGAAATGGTTTATTGCCTTTGTCAAAGAACAGAATTCACAAACATGAACTTTGTGCAACATA
>NW_027315857.1:25200863-25208363 GCF_026437365.1 Eucyclogobius newberryi | reverse complement strand
TCACTCTAGACCCCTCTGTTCACTTTAAACCCCCTCTGTTCACTCTAGACCCCCTCTGTTCACTCTAGACCCCCTCTGTTCACTTTAGACCCCCTCTGTTCACTTTAGACCCCCTCTGTTCACTTTAGACTCCCTCTGTCCACTTTAGACCCCCTCTGTTCACTTTAGACCCCCTCTGTTCACTCTAGACTCCCTCTGTTCACTTTAAACCCCCTCTGTTCACTCTAGACCCCTCTGTTCACTTTAAACCCCCTCTGTTCACTCTAGACCCCTCTGTTCACTTTAAACCCCCTCTGTTCACTCTAGACACCCTCTGTTCACTTTAAACCCCCTCTGTTCACTTTAGACCCCCTCTGTTCACTTTAGTTTAAGTCAAAACCTGCATATTTCTGCACCGTCTTCAACTCTGTCAGAAAAGACAAAAAAAAAACTGTTACTCATGATCTGTCAATTTCTCTAAAATAAAAGTATATAAATGTCTGGAATGATTTTCTTTTTTTTCATTTTTTTTTTCAAATCAAACACATGCTAAACCAAAAACACTTTGCATTTCAGCAGAAAGAACGCCATTTTGCTTCTAAAATTGTCACATTTATTTTTCATTGAACCAAAAAGGCTAAATTTAGTCACTTTTTTAATTTATTTTTTTAAAGGATTTTTGAACTGAATTTTAAAACCATAAAACACATGTTAAATCAAACACATATCAAAATGTATTAATCAAACTAAAAAAGGCAACATTTTGTCACTTTTTTTTTTTTTTTTTTTAAAGGATTTTTAAACTGAATTTTAAAACACTAAACAGTTCCTCCAAAAACGTCCCGATTATGATTTTTTTCCGTCTTCGCGCTCAGATTGCGAGCTGTGTTTCGTACCTTGGGTCAGGAGCGAGTCCAGTTGTTTGTCCAGCGTCTGCTTCAGTTTGGACAGAGCCGCTCGGACGGTGCCCACACAAGACTCTGAGGGGAAACTGACCTCAGACCAGCGAGAGGGGGCGGGACGAGCGGAAACCAACGGCAACCGCTGAGGAAACACACACGACGCTGTTACACGGCATTATTCACGCTTTGAAAACGAGTGACGGACGAGCTGCAACTGTAAAACACAAGCTAAAACACAAGCTAAAGCATAAAACACAAGCTAAAGCATAAAACACAAGCTAAAACACGAGCTAAAGCATAAAACACAAGCTAAAGCATAAAACACAAGCTAAAACACGAGCTAAAGCATAAAACACGAGCTAAAGCATAAAACACAAGCTAAAGCATAAAACACAAGCTAAAACACGAGCTAAAGCATAAAACACAAGCTAAAACACGAGCTAAAGCATAAAACACAAGCTAAAACACGAGCTAAAGCATAAAACACAAGCTAAAACACAAGCTAAAGCATAAAACACAAGCTAAAACATGAGCTAAAACATAAAACACAAGCTAAAACACAAGCTAAAACATAAGCCAAAGCATAAAACACAAGCTAAAACACAAGCTAAAGCATAAAACACAAGCTAAAACATGAGCTAAAACATAAAACACAAGCTAAAACATAAGCTAAAGCATAAAACACGAGCTAAAACACAAGCTAAAGCATAAAACACAAGCTAAAACATGAGCTAAAACATAAAACACAAGCTAAAACATAAGCTAAAGCATAAAACACGAGCTAAAACACAAGCTAAAGCATAAAATACAAGCTAAAACACAAGCTAAAACATGAGCTAAAACATAAAACACAAGCTAAAACACGAGCTAAAACACAAGCTAAAGCATAAAGCACAAGCTAAAATAAAAGCAAAAACATAAAACAAGCTAAAACAGACGCAAAAACATAAAACACAAGCTAAAACACAAGCTAAAACAGAAGCTAAAACATAAAACACGAGCTAAAACACAAGCTAAAGCATAAAACACAAGCTAAAACACAAAATACAAGCTAAAACATAAAATACAAGCTAAAACACAAGCTAAAACATAAACTCAAGCTAAAACACGAGCTAAAACACAAGCATAAACCACAAGCTAAAGCATAAAACACAAGCTAAACATAAAATACAAGCTAAAACATAAAATACAAGCTAAAACATAAGCTAAAACATAAACTCAAGCTAAAACACAAGCTAAAACACAAGCTAAAACATAAACTCAAGCTAAAACACGAGCTAAAACACAAGCTAAAGCATAAACCACAAACTAAAGCATAAAACACACGCTAAAACATAAAATACAAGCTAAAACATAAACTCAAGCTAAAACACAAGTTAAAACATAAAATACAACCTAAAACATGAGCTAAAACATAAAACACAAGCTAAAACATGAGCTAAACCATAAACACAAGAAACAAACAAATAAAATCAAACTTGATCAACGTTTAGAAATCATTCTGTTTCACGGTTTCACATTCACGTTTGTCGCTCCAGACGGTTTCAAACGGTCCAAACCTGTAGCACGTGCAGATGGTCGTCGGAGTCCCTGAGCGCGTTCAGCTCCTCGTTCTTGGCCCGCAGCTCCTCGACCTCCCGCCGCAGTCCCTGCACCAGCACCTCCGCTCGGGCCTCGGCCTCCCTCTGCTCCTCCGCCGCCGCCTCGTTCACCTCGGCCTGTCGCGCTCTGACGTCGTCGACCAGCGACGCCAACAGGAAGTGGCCGCGCTCTAGCTCCTTCTCGGCGTTCGCCTTCCGACAGACACAAACGTTCAGAGTCGACGCGGCGCCATCGTTTTCTTTCGGTTGCCGTGGAGACGTACCTTTCTCTGGAGAAGGCGGTTCGAGATCTCCTCCGCTTTCTTCAGCCGCTGCTCGATCATGTCGGTGAAGTCGGCCTCCGTGTTCTCGATCTGCGCCTGAACGACAAGGAAGCGGACTTTAGAGCGTTTCACAGACTTTAGAGCCTTTCACAGACTTTAGAGCCTTTCACAGACTTTAGAGCGTTTCACAGACTTTAGAGCGTTTCACAGACTTTAGAGCGTTTCACAGACTTTAGAGCGTTTCAACAGACTTTAGAGCGTTTCAACAGACTTTAGAGCGTTTCAACAGACTTTAGAGCGTTTCACAGACTTTAGAGCGTTTCACAGACTTTAGAGCGTTTCAACAGACTTTAGAGCGTTTCAACAGACTTTAGAGCGTTTCAACAGACTTTAGAGCGTTTCAACAGGCTTTAGAGCCTTTCACAGACTTTAGAGCGTTTCAACAGACTTTAGAGCGTTTCAACAGACTTTAGAGCGTTTCAACAGACTTTAGAGCCTTTCACAGACTTTAGAGCGTTTCAACAGACTTTAGAGCGTTTCAACAGACTTTAGAGCGTTTCAACAGACTTTAGAGCCTTTCACAGACTTTAGAGCGTTTCAACAGACTTTAGAGCGTTTCAACAGAGACTTTAGAGCGTTTCACAGACTTTAGAGCGTTTCACAGACTTTAGAGCGTTTTAGAGCCTTTCACAGACTTTAGAGCCTTTCACAGACTTTAGAGCGTTTCAACAGACTTTAGAGCGTTTCAAAGACTTTAGAGCGTTTCAACAGACTTTAGAGCGTTTCAACAGACTTTAGAGCGTTTCAACAGACTTTAGAGCGTTTCACAGACTTTAGAGCGTTTCAACAGACTTTAGAGCGTTTCAACAGGCTTTAGAGCCTTTCACAGACTTTAGAGCGTTTCAACAGACTTTAGAGCGTTTCAACAGACTTTAGAGCGTTTCAACAGACTTTAGAGCGTTTCAACAGACTTTAGAGCGTTTCAACAGGCTTTAGAGCCTTTCACAGACTTTAGAGCGTTTCAACAGACTTTAGAGCGTTTCAACAGACTTTAGAGCGTTTCAACAGACTTTAGAGCCTTTCACAGACTTTAGAGCGTTTCAACAGACTTTAGAGCGTTTCAACAGACTTTAGAGCGTTTCAACAGACTTTAGAGCCTTTCACAGACTTTAGAGCGTTTCAACAGACTTTAGAGCGTTTCAACAGACTTTAGAGCCTTTCACAGACTTTAGAGCGTTTCAACAGACTTTAGAGCGTTTCAACAGAGACTTTAGAGCGTTTCACAGACTTTAGAGCGTTTCACAGACTTTAGAGCGTTTTAGAGCCTTTCACAGACTTTAGAGCCTTTCACAGACTTTAGAGCGTTTCAACAGACTTTAGAGCGTTTCAAAGACTTTAGAGCGTTTCAACAGACTTTAGAGCGTTTCAACAGACTTTAGAGCGTTTCAACAGACTTTAGAGCGTTTCAACAGACTTTAGAGCGTTTCAACAGACTTTAGAGCCTTTCACAGACTTTAGAGCGTTTCAACAGACTTTAGAGCGTTTCAACAGACTTTAGAGCCTTTCACAGACTTTAGAGCGTTTCAACAGACTTTAGAGCGTTTCAACAGAGACTTTAGAGCGTTTCACAGACTTTAGAGCGTTTCACAGACTTTAGAGCGTTTTAGAGCCTTTCACAGACTTTAGAGCCTTTCACAGACTTTAGAGCGTTTCAACAGACTTTAGAGCGTTTCAAAGACTTTAGAGCGTTTCAACAGACTTTAGAGCGTTTCAACAGACTTTAGAGCGTTTCAACAGACTTTAGAGCGTTTCAACAGACTTTAGAGCGTTTCAACAGACTTTAGAGCGTTTCAACAGACTTTAGAGCGTTTCAACAGAGACTTTAGAGCGTTTCAACAGACTTTAGAGCGTTTCAACAGACTTTAGAGCGTTTCAACAGACTTTAGAGCGTTTCAACAGACTTTAGAGCGTTTCACAGACTTTAGAGCCTTTCACAGACTTTAGAGCGTTTCAACAGACTTTAGAGCGTTTCAAAGACTTTAGAGCCTTTCACAGACTTTAGAGCGTTTCAACAGACTTTAGAGCGTTTCAACAGACTTTAGAGCGTTTCACAGACTTTAGAGCGTTTTAGAGCCTTTCACAGACTTTAGAGCGTTTCACAGACTTTAGAGCGTTTCACAGACTTTAGAGCGAGTCCGAGCGCTCGCACAGGACGCCAACGATCAGAGCTTGTGTCCTGAACTTCCTCTCATCACCAGTTTAGAGTATTTTTGATTTGGATTTAGAAAAAGACGGGCACAACTTTGACTCAACTTAGAATTTCAAAGACTTTAGAGCGTTTCAGAGCGACTTTAGAGCGACTTTAGAGCGACTTTAGAGCGACTTTAGAGCTAGGCGCTCACCTTCCTGGTGGCGCTCTCCTCCTCCACGCTCACCGCCGCGTGGTCTCGATGCTCCGTCTCGACGCAGAAGCGGCAGACGCACTTCTGCTCGCGGCGGCAGAACATCTCGAGCAGGCGGTCGTGGCGGGCGCACAGTCGCTCCTGCAGGTCGCCCGCCGGCTCGATCAGCCGGTGCATCTGCAGCGCCGCCACTTTACGGTGCGGCTCCAGGTGCGCTGCGCAGTACGACGTCAGGCACGCCAAGCACGACTTCTGCGCCCGCACCCGGACGGAGCCAGCGGCGCAGACGTCGCACGTGATCTCCCCGGGCGACGCCGTCTCTCCGGGCGATGCGGCGCTCAGCGGCGACGCCGTCTGGGGGACGACGGCGGCCTTGTAGGCGTCGGCCAGCTCTTTGAAGGCGACGTTGACGCTGACGTCGGGGGGCGGGGAGAAGGTCTTGTCGCAGGCGGGGCACCGGCCGGCGTGGGCGTGGTCGGCCCAGGCGTCCCGGAGGCAGGCGTGGCAGAAGTTGTGTCCGCACGGCGTGGTGACCGGGTCGGTGAAGACGAGCGAGCAGAGCGGGCAGAGCAGTGGCTCCGGCGGCAGCGACGGGGCGGGCGACGCCATGACCTGCGCCACACAGGAAACAGGAAGTAGTGGTTAACAAGGGGCGGGACTTGAATCTGCGCCATGTTCGGTGCAATAACAACATCAGGATCTCTCGATGTACGACATTATCACGATCTATGAATATTATCGGAGCAAATGTGAGACGTTTCAGGCTTAAAGTGATTATTTGTGAAGGACCAGACACGATATTAGGCCAGTTTATTTTTTGTAGAGCACGATTTTTACAAAAGACGATTCAAAGTGCTTCATAAAACAGGAAAAAAAAAGCATTAAAATGACAAAGACGTGACAGAAATCACATGAAAGGACCTGTAAATGCAGCAGGAGCACGCCCCCTACTGGAGAACTGCTGCAGGTGACGGCCTCTCAGTGTTTCAGCGGCTTCACCTCCGAAACAACCGTGTGGAGAGACGAATCCCGTGGTCATGGAGCAGAGGATCATGGTCTTTGTTATTCTCTTTTAAGACTGTGGACTGTTCCATGATAAGAACTACACTTTAACAAAGCATGAGCAAAGACTTAAGGGGGTTCAGTGGGTCAGTCTCAGGGGTTCAGTGGGTCAGTCTCAGGGGTTCAGTGGGTCAGTCTCAGGGGTTCAGTGGGTCAGTCTCAGGGGTTCAGTGAGTCAGTCTCAGGGGTTCAGTGAGTCAGTCTCAGGGGTTCAGTGAGTCAGTCTCAGGGGTTCAGTGAGTCAGTCTCAGGGGTTCAGTGGGTCAGTCTCAGGGGTTCAGTGAGTCAGTCTCAGGGGTTCAGTGGGTCAGTCTCAGGGGTTCAGTGAGTCAGTCTCAGGGGTTCAGTGAGTCAGTCTCAGGGGTTCAGTGAGTCAGTCTCAGGGGTTCAGTGGGTCAGTCTCAGGGGTTCAGTGGGTCAGTCTCAGGGGTTCAGTGAGTCAGTCTCAGGGGTTCAGTGGGTCAGTCTCAGGGGTTCAGTGAGTCAGTCTCAGGGGTTCAGTGGGTCAGTCTCAGGGGTTCAGTGAGTCAGTCTCAGGGGTTCAGTGAGTCAGTCTCAGGGGTTCAGTGGGTCAGTCTCAGGGGTTCAGTGGGTCAGTCTCAGGGGTTCAGTGGGTCAGTCTCAGGGGTTCAGTGAGTCAGTCTCAGGGGTTCAGTGAGTCAGTCTCAGGGGTTCCGCTTGTCCTGTCTGTGCTGCAGGGGATTTGGTGGTTCAGTAGTCGACTTGTGACTGTCGTGATGTTCGTCCTGTTATTTCTTTCTTAATATTTTAGACTGAATCAAAGACCACCTTTCTGGGCAAAGTCTTGGCACTGGGCTGACCCCAAAAGGGCCAAAAGGTCAGGCTCTGGGGCCATTTCCCTTCTCCTTTTCTATAACTACTATATTATAATATAATATCTTTGCGATCCTTTTGGAGGATGCTGGACATAAAAATGAAGTAAAGGAACAGACTTTGTTGTGTAGATGACATGAGGCACTTGAACTGTCCCTGAAAATGCAGAAGTCACTGATTTATAGGAAATATTCATTATGTTTTTGTTTTGTGTGAAAATCATGTTTTAATGATTTTGTTCATTGAACACAGTGATGTTGATCCATGGTTCATTTTGTGCAGTAAAATATTAAGCTATGTTTTGAATTTGAAAAAAATCATGTTTTATTTTTCCAATAAAGGGTTCAGTGAATGTTCTTATGAAACTGGTTCAGAACCTCCGGAAAAGGTTAAGAACCACTGCACTAACCTCATGCTTAATAAACGATATGTTCAGTGTGAATTAAGCCTTTGTTCA
>NW_027315857.1:25093363-25195863 GCF_026437365.1 Eucyclogobius newberryi | reverse complement strand
GTTTAATCACAGTTTTATTTCAGTTTAATCACAGTTTAATCACAGTTTTATCCCAGTTTTATCCCAGTTTTATCCCAGTTTTGACGTGGTTTATGTGTGAACAAACCCCTTAAGCATGTGGCGGACTCAACCTTTAATATGCTTTTCATTATTCTTTTCGTGCCATTCTTATTTTCACACATTGTTCACTTTTTTGTGTCTGGTGAAAATATTCAGACGATTACAGTCAAATAAAATAAAAATAAGTAAATTAAGCAACAATGTAATACCCATAGTTCTACAAAAAATAATGTGCTTTTCTTCTCGCTTGGTAAATCTAAAAGCACAAGTTTTTATCATGGTTTTATAAGTTTTGAATCATAAATTGACACATGTTATTGCGTAATTTATTGTAACCAAAATAAAAAATATCTCATCGAATTTAAATAAAATGCACTAATTTCTTTTTAAACAGTGATAAATACTTCAACAATACTGTAAAATCCCACTAGGGGGCGGAGTCACTCACTAAAACAGCCTGATCTGTTCTTGCACTGGATTTATAACTCTTTCTGATAAAAGCACTTTCTGTTGCTAGTTTTACATATTAATCTGCTTTATTAAACCACTCTGTGTAATTCATGTGGACATTAATAAATAACTGTAATATTTATTTACAACATAAACACGGGGATTTGAACACATCACATTGAGGGATTAAAAGGAAGTAAAATACAGTTCAAGGGTCAAATCTGCAGTGAATTTAGAGCTTTTAGATCTTTCACTCTGAACTCAAACTATGTCAAGGTTTAATTAAACATCGACACACTGAATATCAAAAATGTTACAAAAATAATCCATTTTCAATTTTTGAACTGAGAAAAACTTCCATTCAAATATAATTCAAACCTTTTTTGAGCGTTAAATATTTAGAGTTTATGAAATCGACAGCATTTAAAATTCAAAAATCAGACCAAACGAATCACCTGCCAGGTTCTGCTCGAGCGACATTATTTTGAAGTGTTGTGTTACTCGAGGCGACGCCTACAGACGCCTACGAACACGATTATGTTTGTAAAAAAAAGACCGGCCGCGCCCTTAACGCAGCTCTTATTACAGAACGTGTGAAAATGTGTCTAAATCGACTGGTGTGAAGCAGTGACACGAAACATCACGGCACATTTACAGTAGAATAAAAGCCCCGTCCTTGACCGTCGGTGATGTTTATTTATTTTATTTATTTTATTTATTTATTTTAATCATAATCACATAATATATATTTTTTTAAAGAACCCAACACATTTTAACAACATCATTTTCATCATTTTCTTTTATCATTGTCAAAGTGAGGACATAAAACAACAAATATATATATATATATATATATATATATATATATATATATATATATATATATATATATATATATATTTGTTGTTTTATGTCCTCACATTGACAATGTTTTATGTCCTCACATTGACAATGACAAAAGAAAATGATGAAAATGATATCCCTTTATCCTTTTAACTGGAATAACGAGGTCATTACAGTGGGAGGCGTCTGGGAGACATTTAAGAATCCCGTCTTGCTTTACTTTGGCACAAGGAACGTTCCACGAGCAGCAACTCACCAGCCAAAGAAGGAGAACGGTAAATGACTTTTAAATATTCAAAACGTTTAACGATGAAGGGAGGTTTTTTTTTTAATTGACTTTCTGCTTTTTTTTATCATCATTATTTTATATATTTTTTGCATTATTATAATTATTATATTTTTTAGTATTGTTATCGTCATTATCATTATTATTATCATATTTTTTGTATTATTATAATTATTATATTTTTAGTATTGTTATCATCCATCCATCCATTTTCTACCACTTGTTCCCTTTCGGGGTCACGAGTGACTGGAGCCTGTCCCAGTGACTTCGGGCCTTATCATTATTAGAATTTTTATTATCATTCAATTTTAGTATTGTTATTATCATTATTATATTTTCTTAGTATTGTTTTTATCATTATATATTATTTGTATTGTTATTATTGTTATTATATTTTTTAAGTATTGATATTTTTTCGTACAACATTTTTGTAATTTTCAAAATACTCATAGTTTTTTTTTGTATTATTTTGTATCTGATTTTCAACCCAATATTGAACTGTAATAAACCCATGTTCTGCTTGTGTTGATTCCCATGTCCCGGTGCAGTTTGGGACATGTCCAGCTCGTCCCTGGAGGTCCCGTTCCGGTGCAGCATTTGCCTGGACGTCTTCGAGGACCCGGCGTCCATCCCGTGCGGACACAACTTCTGCCTGGGATGTGTCCAGCGCGTCTGGGACACGCGGGACGAGGCCGAGTGTCCGCTGTGCAAGGAGACGTTCGAGGGCCCGCCCGGCCTGCGCGTCAACGTGGGCCTCCGGGACATCGTGGAGCAGTTCAAGAGGTCTCATGGGAACATTTAGGACATTGTGACTTTTAGGGTCTTTTTGGTAGTTGTAGTCAAGTTTTATCGCAAATACTCACAGCGACATCGCACGGATCTGATGTGGAGAACCATTGTTTTTGTCACGTGGAAGAGGTCAAAAGAACGTGCAAAACTGCTAGAAATATTACCGTATTTTCCGGAGTATAAGTCGCACCGGCCAAAAAATTCACAATAGAGGAGAAAAAACATAAAAGTCACATTTTTGGGGGGAAATGTCTTTGATAAAATCCAGGACCAAGAACAGACATTTCATCTGTAAATGCAGTTTAAAATAATAACAGATGAGAGAACATGGTGAATAGGTGTACGTATGCTAACGCTAACACCTTCAGCTACATGACGTATGCTAACGCTAACACCTTCAGCTACATGACGTATGCTAACGCTAACACCTTCAGCTACATGACGTATGCTAACGCTAACACCTTCAGCTACACGACGTATGCTAACGCTAACACCTTCAGCTACATGACGTATGCTAACGCTAACACCTTCAGCTACATGACGTATGCTAACGCTAACACCTTCAGCTACACGACGTATGCTAACGCTAACACCTTCAGCTACATGACGTATGCTAACGCTAACACCTTCAGCTACATGATGTATGCTAACGCTAACACCTTCAGCTACACGACGTATGCTAACGCTAACACCTTCAGCCACATGACGTATGCTAACGCTAACACCTTCAGCTACACGACGTATGCTAACGCTAACACCTTCAGCTACATGACGTATGCTAACGCTAACACCTTCAGCTACACGACGTATGCTAACGCTAACACCTTCAGCTACATGACGTATGCTAACGCTAACACCTTCAGCTACATGACGTATGCTAACGCTAACACCTTCAGCTACACGACGTATGCTAACGCTAATACCTTCAGCTACATGACGTATGCTAACGCTAACACCTTCAGCTACATGACGTATGCTAACGCTAACACCTTCAGCTACATGACGCATGCTAACGCTAACACCTTCAGCTACATGACGCATGCTAACGCTAACACCTTCAGCTACATGACGTATGCTAACGCTAACACCTTCAGCTACATGACGTATGCTAACGCTAACACCTTCAGCTACATGACGTATGCTAACGCTAACACCTTCAGCTACATGACGTATGCTAACGCTAACACCTTCAGCTACACGACGTATGCTAACGCTAACACCTTCAGCTACATGACGTATGCTAACGCTAACACCTTCAGCTACATGACGTATGCTAACGCTAACACCTTCAGCTACACGACGTATGCTAACGCTAATACCTTCAGCTACATGACGTATGCTAACGCTAACACCTTCATCTACATGACGTATGCTAACGCTAACACCTTCAGCTACATGACGCATGCTAACGCTAACACCTTCAGCTACATGACGCATGCTAACGCTAACACCTTCAGCTACATGACGTATGCTAACGCTAACACCTTCAGCTACATGACGTATGCTAACGCTAACACCTTCAGCTACATGACGTATGCTAACGCTAACACCTTCAGCTACACGACGTATGCTAACGCTAACACCTTCAGCTACATGACGTATGCTAACGCTAACACCTTCAGCTACATGATGTATGCTAACGCTAACACCTTCAGCTACACGACGTATGCTAACGCTAACACCTTCAGCTACATGACGTATGCTAACGCTAACACCTTCAGCTACACGACGTATGCTAACGCTAACACCTTCAGCTACATGACGTATGCTAACGCTAACACCTTCAGCTACACGACGTATGCTAACGCTAACACCTTCAGCTACATGACGTATGCTAACGCTAACACCTTCAGCTACACGACGTATGCTAACGCTAACACCTTCAGCTACATGACGTATGCTAACGCTAACACCTTCAGCTACATGACGTATGCTAACGCTAACACCTTCAGCTACACGACGTATGCTAACGCTAACACCTTCAGCTACATGACGTATGCTAACGCTAACACCTTCAGCTACATGACGTATGCTAACGCTAACACCTTCAGCTACATGACGTATGCTAACGCTAACACCTTCAGCTACATGACGCATGCTAACGCTAACACCTTCAGCTACATGACGCATGCTAACGCTAACACCTTCAGCTACATGACGTATGCTAACGCTAACACCTTCAGCTACATGACGTATGCTAACGCTAACACCTTCAGCTACCTGACGTATGCTAACGCTAACACCTTCAGCTACATGACGTATGCTAACGCTAACACCTTCAGCTACATGACGTATACTAACGCTAACACTTTCGGCCACATGACGTATGCTAACGCTAACACCTTCAGCCACATGACGTATGCTAACGCTAACACTTTCGGCTACATGCAGTATGCTAACGCTAACACCTTCAGCTACATGACGTATGCTAACGCTAACACTTTCGGCTACATGACGTATGCTAACGCTAACACCTTCAGCTACATGACGTATGCTAACGCTAACACCTTCAGCTACATGAGGCACAGACAGAACTGTGGTAAGTGTCTGGTATGTTAACGTAACATATGAACAGTTATTCAGATAACTATAGCATAAAGAACATGCTAACAAGTTTAGCAAAGCATCAGTTTTACCCCAAATCACTAAATCCACTGAATTCTTCTTCCTCTGTGTCACTTCTAAACAACTCCACAAACTCCAGAGGAAGAGGAAGTGCAGATTCTTCTTCTGCGTCGCTTAGAACCTAGAGCGCCCTCTTGTGGCTGTCAGTGTCAAAATGACAAATGATATCACATAAGTCGCTCTGGAGTATAAATCCTATGAAACTATGAAAAAAGGTGTGACTTATAGTCCGGAGAATGCGGTATTAAATGGAACAAAACAATCAAATAATCCAGGAAATGCACAAAGAAACGGGTAAAATGACACGACGAAGACAATGGAGAAAAACAAGGCTTAAAAACACGAGGAGACGCGACGGGTGAGACACGACAGGTGAGACAAGACGGGTGAGACAGCGACGGGTGAGACACGACAGGTGAGACAGCGACGGGTGAGACACGACGGGTGAGACAGCGACAGGTGAGACACGACAGGTGAGACACGACAGGTGAGACAGCGACGGGTGAGACACGACGGGTGAGACAAGACAGGTGAGACAAGATAGGTGAGACACGACGGGTGCGACACGACGGGTGAGACACGACAGGTGAGACACGACGGGTGAGACAAGACGGGTGAGACAAGACAGGTGAGACAAGATAGGTGAGACACGACGGGTGAGACACGACGGGTGAGACACGACGGGTGAGACAGCGACAGGTGAGACACGACGGGTGAGACACGACGGGTGAGACACGACGGGTGAGACAAGACGGGTGAGACAAGACGGGTGAGACACGACGGGTGAGACACGACGGGTGAGACAAGACGGGTGAGACAGCGACGGGTGAGACACGACGGGTGAGACAGCGACAGGTGAGACAAGACGGGTGAGACACGACGGGTGAGACACGACGGGTGAGACAAGACGGGTGAGACAAGACGGGTGAAACAAGAAGGGTGAGACAAGACGGGTGAGACACGACGGGTGAGACACGACAGGTGAGACACGACGGGTGAGACACGACGGGTGAGACACGACAGGTGAGACACGACGGGTGAGACAAGACGGGTGAGACAGCGACGGGTGAGACACGACGGGTGAGACAGCGACAGGTGAGACAAGACGGGTGAGACACGACGGGTGAGACACGACGGGTGAGACACGACGGGTGAGACAAGACAGGTGAGACAAGATAGGTGAGACACGACGGGTGCGACACGACGGGTGAGACACGACAGGTGAGACACGACGGGTGAGACAAGACGGGTGAGACAAGACAGGTGAGACAAGATAGGTGAGACACGACGGGTGAGACACGACGGGTGAGACACGACGGGTGAGACACGACGGGTGAGACACGACAGGTGAGACAGCGACAGGTGAGACACGACGGGTGAGACAGCGACAGGTGAGACACGACGGGTGAGACACGACGGGTGAGACACGACAGGTGAGACACGACGGGTGAGACAAGACGGGTGAGACAGCGACGGGTGAGACACGACGGGTGAGACAGCGACAGGTGAGACACGACGGGTGAGACACGACGGGTGAGACACGACGGGTGAGACAAGACGGGTGAGACAAGACGGGTGAAACAAGAAGGGTGAGACAAGACGGGTGAGACATGACGGGTGAGACACGACAGGTGAGACACGACGGGTGAGACAAGACGGGTGAGACAGCGACGGGTGAGACACGACGGGTGAGACAGCGACAGGTGAGACAAGACGGGTGAGACACGACGGGTGAGACACGACGGGTGAGACAAGACGGGTGAAACAAGAAGGGTGAGACAAGACGGGTGAGACACGACGGGTGAGACACGACAGGTGAGACACGACGGGTGAGACAAGACGGGTGAGACAGCGACGGGTGAGACACGACGGGTGAGACAGCGACAGGTGAGACAAGACGGGTGAGACACGACGGGTGAGACACGACGGGTGAGACATGACGGGTGAGACATGACGGGTGAGACAAGACGGGTGAGACACGACGGGTGAGACACGACGGGTGAGACACGACGGGTGAGACACGACGGGTGAGACATGACGGGTGAGACGAGGCAAATCAACAGACAGTGAAAGTCACACACTGAGGACATGAACGGGGTAAACACCTAAAACACAGAAAGCAAAGAACTAAAACCAGATCCAAGGCAGTTTTTCCTGCTACTTCCTGGATTTGCACAAAGGACGGTAAATGTGAGACGGACGATCAGGTTCAGCTCATTGTTCCGCACAAACCGCACCATTCATGCCGTGGAATAAACAAACCTTCATGACCTGACCTCAGATTGACCTCTGGTGCGATGGCTGCTCATGGCGTTTTATACTGAAGCTGTGTTGTTTGTGCACAGGATGTCAAAGGACCGCCCTAGCATCAAGTCCCCTCCGTCGCTGCGGCGCGTCTCGAAGCAGAACTCCCGATCGGACGACGTTTTCTGCGTTAAGTGCTTCGTCGGGGCGGGGCAGGGACAGCGCACGCCGGCCGCCAAGTCCTGCCCGGCCTGTCGAGAGTCCTACTGCGAGCGCCACCTGGTCCCGCACCTGCGAGACCCGGCGCTGACCGGGCACGCGCCGACCGACCCGGGCGCCTTCGACTCCGGCCGCGCCTGCCAACGACACGCCCCGCTCGCGTGCCCCGCCTCCACCGAGCACGAGCGCCACGAGGTCGTCTCCGTCGAGGTGGAGAGCGGCAGGATCCGGGTGAGCGCCGTTTGACTCGTGCGCTGAGGAGGACGGAGGGTTTGCTAACATTAGCTGTCCATTAGCTTTCCCTCAGACCATTAGCTTCAGAGTGCTAATCTCCATGCTCTGGCTACCCAAACATGACACGGGTTTAATAAATAAAACCTAAATCGTACCTGAATGATACTTTTTAATCTCAGCGATTCATGAAAAGACAATTAGTAATTCCGTGTTTGTTTTGTTGTGTGAGGGGCGTGGCTAAAGCGAGGGTGCACAGGAACAGTTTTGCCTCATTTCTTTGACTTCTCTGCATGAGGGGCGTGGCTAAAGCGAGGGTGCACAGGAACAGTTTTGCCTCATTTCTTTGACTTCTCTGCATGAGGGGCGTGGCTAAAGCGAGGGTGCACAGGAACAGTTTTGCCTCATTTCTTTGACTTCTCTGCATGAGGGGCGTGGCTAAAGCGAGGGTGCACAGGAACAGTTTTGCCTCATTTCTTTGACTTCTCTGCATGAGGGGCGTGGCTAAAGCGAGGGTGCACAGGAACAGTTTTGCCTCATTTCTTTGACTTCTCTCAAAGCCTCAACGCCACGTTCGAACCTCTCTTTATGTCATGCTAATGCTAATGCTAATGTTAGACGCATTAGGACCTGGAAATATCAGATTTTGGCTCTTGACAAAGCGAGTGCCGGCCATAAACAGGAAACAGCTGTTGCTGACATGCTACGCTAGCTTTGTGTTGCTAATGCTCCACATAGTCGTTAGCATCAGTGGAAACACGGCGCTTTAGCACGAGATCAAGGCAGAGTTTTATCCAATCATCTGGCTGTGCTGTGGAGCTCCTCCCCCTGAGCTAATGTCCACCTGAGCCAGCCCAAGAGCCAGAGCGCTTTGGGAGCCAGAACCTCTCAGGGGCCACATTGGGAGCCAGAACCTCTCAGGGGCCAGTTTGGGAGCCAGAACCTCTCAGGGGCCACTTTGAGAGCCAGAACCTCTCAGGGGCCACTTTGGGAGCCAAAACCTCTCAGGGGCCACTTTGGGAGCCAGACCCTCTCAGGGGCCACTTTGGGAGCCAGAACCTCTCAGGGGCCACATTGAAACGTCTTCAATACTATGGAAGAAGCTTGATGTTTAATGGTGATTTTCAAACCACAATGATGAAAAAACACAATCTTTACGGAACATTTTTGACCTTCTTCGTCTGAAAAGACTAAATAAATGTCCTTTTTCCGACGTGTTTTGAACGACTTATTGTCTCTTTTTGTACGTGTTTCAGAGTGAAATGATGAAAGCTCAGGAGGACTTCACACACATGATCCAGGCTCGGACCATGAAGGCTCAAGAGCTCCAGAAGAGTTTGGATCTGAGCAAAGTGAGACGTTAAAGCCTCGAGTCGTTCTTGGGTCTGGAATGTTCCACAGTGTGACATTAATCCCACTGCACGCTCACGCTGAGCGGCGCCGCCTCTCCGCAGATCTGACCTGCCTTCAGTGCACTTTGCATATTATAGTGGAAACAAAAATTAATGCTCTAGAGAGATGTTGATTTTGTCATTTAGAGGATGAAAAATAGAAGATTTCAAAATGTTTAAAAGATTAAAAAAAACAAAAAAAAATATAGCCGCAAGCGGCAATGATCGGCCCTCGCCACGCCGCCGCCACACCGCCGCCACGCCGCAAGAGGAGGGGGCGCTAACGCGCCCCAATGGTCCTTTTATTACGCCTACTGCTGAATCTGTGACGCTGTCACATCTTCTCCCCTTTGTTTTACATCAAAAAGCTATTTTATTTTGAATTCTTGGCAAAATGTGCGGCTTTGCCGCACAGACACCGTGACTCTTTGAATAAAAATGTGGATAACTTTTGATGGTCCTGAAGATGAGTCTCACCAAATTTCAGGTTAATAGGGCTGACGTCCTGAGAGGGAGGAGTTTGTGAAAGTCTAAAGTGTAAACATGTTCTGGCGATTTCCCCATTGGAATAACATGAAAGGTTTCGGTCATCGTTACGGCAACGCCATAACAATTATGACATGGGTCTCATTGACTTTTTTGATGGGGATGCTAAAATTGAGTTGTGTGTCAAATTTCATATAATTTCGCAAAACTAAACATTTAACCTCCATATAAAATCTGTAGGGGGCGCTGTGGCTCCAAATGAATTTATTTCACTTCAAGTCGGTTTAGGGCAAAGAGTTTAACAACTGATTCTAATTTGACGCAATTCGGACTTTATCTGCGCAAACGGCAGAAATTTTAAATATGGGAGATTTCTGAAATTCTAGCTACAGTTTGCGGCTTCGCCGCACAGAGACCGTGACAGGTATCAATGTAATTTGGATAACTTTTGATGTCCCACTCCTCAGTAGCATTTTCACCAAATTTCAGCTTTTTAGGGGCAACGCCCTGGGAGGAGTTCGTAAAAGTACGACGTTTGGAAAAACTCCGAAGTCATGTTTAGCCATTTTTGAAGCAATATGGCCGACATTTGGTTGGGCGGACGGCGTTGCCGTAATAATATTTTTTACTTCTCTTGTCACCATCTACCTCGGCGCCAAATTTCATGATTCTACGATCAGATTTTTTTTGGGTCATTTCCCATCTCTCAATGCATTTTTGGTACATTTGGGGGCGCTGACGCGCCAATTTTTTTTTATTTTAGAAAAGGGAAATAGCCAGAATGTAGAGAGGCACGATTTTTAGAGGTGTGAACATTTTTGTGACTTTTCGTCAATGTTCACTGGGTGAAAAATAGGGGGGTTGGTCCCGAGAAGAAGAAGAAAGAATTAAAGCCGCAAGCGGCATCCAACGGCCCTCGCGGGCCGCCGGCCTTCCGACTCTGCGCTTTCGACTTGATAAAGATGGCGCCCTTATTGTGTGTTGAATAAAAAAAGAACTTGACAGACGGCGACACATTGGACATGGCCAATCCAGTGCAAATGAACACAAGTGTCAGTCAAATTTGCTGCGCCGCCGCACAGAGACCGTAGCACTTAGAATATAAATATGGATAACTTTTGATGCTCCGCTTGTGTAGATGATTTTCCCCAAATATGAGCTTGATCGAGCTATTGCCCACAGAGGAGTTCATTAAAGTGTGAAGCGTAAATGTGAACATTTCAGAGATTTCGCTGTTTTCCCATTTCTGACATATATTTGCGGGTCCGCCACACAGAGACCGTAGCACTTAGAATCAAAATATGGATAAGTTTTGATGCCCCGCTTGTGTAGATGATATTCTCCAAATATGAACTTGATCGGACAATCGCCCTAGGAGGAGTTCGTTAAAGTGTGAAGCGTAAAAATGTGGTGATTTGAGCAATTCTATGATTTTCCCATAAGGATAACATGGGATGTTTCTGTCATCGCTACGGTTACGCCGTACAAAATATGACTTTGGCTCTCATACTTTTGTGATCAGGATGGCAAATTAGAATTTTGTTCAAAATATCATGTCATTTGGAAAAACTCTATTGTTTATAGGCCACTCTGAAGGCCAAATAGTCAGAATTCTGGGAAACGTTTGCGGCTCCGTCGCACAGAGACCGTAAAAGCTATCCTTAAAATTTGGATAACTTTAGATGCCCCACTTGTCTAGAGGACGTACACCGATTTTGAGGTCGGTGGGCAAAACGCACTAGGAGGACTTCGTTAAAGTGTAATACATAAAAATGTGGATATTCGAGAGATTTAGCGGTTTTTCCATAGGGATAACATGGGAGGTTTATGTCATCGCTACGACTACGCCGTAAAAATTAAGGCCTTTGTCTGATTGGCTTTTTTGATCGCGACGCCAAAATAGAATTTTGGGTAAAGTTTAGAAAATTTTGGTAAAACTAATTTTTGAACTTCAATGTTAATTTAAAGGTCACTCTGTAGGGGGCGCTATCGCGCCCATTTCAATTTTGTCATCATAAACTGGTCCAAACTAGAAAGTTGAACAACTGAATCAAATTTGGTCCTAATCGGACTTGTTTTGATCAAATGGGAACAATTTTTACATCTGCAATATCCCAAAATAAGTTGTCCAACTTTGCGGCTGCGCCGCACACAGACCGTAAAAGGTATCTCAAAAAATTGGATAACTTTAGATGCCCCACTTGTCCAGAGGACGTCCGCCGATTTTGAAGTCGGTGGGCAAAACGCCCTAGGAGGAGTTCGTCAAAGTTTGACGTGAACAAAATGGCTAACACAGCGTGTTTTCATTTTCAAAGGAAGATGGCGGGCATAGGGTAATTCTGGGGGCGTGGCCACAATAATATTTGTTTTTTGTCCTCACAAGAGGAATGCGTGTTCCGAATTTCGTAGCTCTACGACAAAGTTGACCTCCGGGCGTCTCCCATAGGCGCAATGTATTTTGACTTTTGTCGGTGGCGCTGTCGCGCCATTTTTTAACGAAAAAAAAAATGGCCCAGAAAAAACAAAATTTTTCGCCGATTTTGAATTTTGGGTAAAGTTTGGTGAGTTTTTGAGCATGTTCAGGGGGTCAAATTAGAGCTCAAAAAGCAGAAGAACAAGAAAAATAATAAAAATTAAAGCCGCAAGCGGCATCCAACGGCCCTCGCAGGCCGCCGGCCTTGCGACTCTGCTCTCTGCATTTTACAGAGATGGCGCTAACGCAATTATCTAAGAACTAAGACAGCGACACATTGGACATGTACAATGCTGTGCTTAACCAGTGCAAATGAACACAAATATCGGTCGAATGTGCAGCTCCAGCGCACAGAGACCGTGACACTTGGAATAAAAATATGGATAACTTTTGATGCTCCGCTTGTGTAGATTATTTTTCCCAAATATGAGCTTGATCGAGCTATTGCCCACAGAGGAGTTCATTAAAGTGTGAAGCATAAATGTGAACATTTCAAGGATTTGGCGTTTTTCCCATTTGTGACAGTATATTTGCAGCTCCACGGCACAGAGACCGTAGCACATAAAATCAAAATATGGATAACTTTTGATGCCCCATTTGTGTAGATGATTTCCCCAAATATGAGCTTGATCGGGCAATCGGCCTAGGAGGAGTTGGTGAAAGTGTGAAGCGTGAAAATGTGGTCATTTTAGAGATTTCGCTGTTTTCCCATTTCTGACATATATTTGCGGGTCCGCCACACAGAGACCGTAGCACTTAGAATCAAAATATGGGTAAGTTTTGATGGCCCGCTTGTGTAGATGATTTTCCCCAAATATGAACTTGATCGGGCAATCGCCCTAGGAGGAGTTTGTTAAAGTGTGAAGTGTAAAAATGTGGTGATTTGAGCGATTCTACGATTTTCCCATAAGGATAACATGGGATGTTTCTGTCAACGCTACAGTTACGCCGTACAAAATATGACTTTGGCTCTCATACTTGTATGATCAGGATGGCAAATTAGAATTTAGTGCAAAATGTCATGTCATTTGGAAAAACTCTATTGTTTATAGGCCACTCTGAAGGCCAAATAGTCAGAATTCTGGGAAACGTTTGCGGCTCCGTCGCACAGAGACCGTAAAAGTTATCCTTAAAATTTGGATAACTTTAGATGCCCCACTTGTCTAGAGGACGTACACCGATTTTGAGGTTGGTGGGCAAAACGCACTAGGAGGAGTTCGTTGAAGTGTAAAACATAAAAATGTGGTAATTTGAGAGATTTGGTGGTTTTCCCATAGGGATAACATGGGAGGTTTCTGTCATCGCTACGACTACGCCGTAAAAATTTAGGCATTTTTGTGATTGGCTTTTGTGATCGGGACGGCAAAATAGAATTTTGGGTAAAGTTTAGACAATTTTGGTCAAACTAATTTTTGACCTTCAATGTTAATTTAAAGGTCACTCTGTAGGGGGCGCTATCGCGGCCATTTCAATTTTGTCAGCCTAAACTGGTCCAAACTAGAAAGTTTAACAACTGATTCAAATTTGGTCCTAATCGGACTGGTTTTGATCAAATGGGAGCAATTTTTAGATCTGCAATATTCCAAAATAAGTTGTCCAACTTTGCGGCTGCGCCGCACACAGACCGTTAAAGGTATCTCAAAAAATTGAATAACTTTAGATGCCCCACTTGTCCAGAGGACGTCCGCCGATTTTGAAGTCGGTGGGCAAAACGCCCTAGGAGGAGTTCGTCAAAGTTTGACGTGAACAAAATGACTAACACAGCGTATTTTCATTTTCAAAGGAAGATGGCGGCCATAGGGTAAGTCTGGGGGCGTGGCCACAATGATTTTTTTTGTTCGTCCTCACGAGAGGAATGCGTGTCCCGAATTTCGTAGCTTTACGCCAAAGTTGACCTCGGGGCGTCTCCCATAGGCGCAATGTATTTTGACTTTTGTCGGTGGCGCTGTCGCGCCATTTTTTAACGAAAAAAAAAATGGCCCAGAAAAAATAAAATTTTTCGCCGATTCTGAATTTTGGGCAAAGTTTGGTGAGTTTTTGAGCATGTTCAGGGGGTCAAATTAGAGATCAAAGCGATGAAGAACAAGAAAAATTAAAGCCGCAAGCGGCATCCAACGGCCCTCGCGGGCCGCCGGCCTTCCGACTCTGCGCTTTCGACTTGATAAAGATGGCGCCCTTATTGTGTTGAATTAAAAAAGAACTTGACAGACGGGGACACATTGGACATGGCCAATCCAGTGCAAATCAACACAAGTGTCAGTCAAATTTGCTGCGCCGCCGCACAGAGACCGTAGCACTTGGAATAAAAATATGGATAACTTTTGATGCCGCGCTTGTGTAGATGATTTTTCCCAAAGTAAAGCTTGATCGAGCTATTGCCCACGGAGGAGTTTGTTAAAGTGTGAAGCGTAAAAATGTGGTGATTTGAGCGATTCTACGATTTTCCCATAAGGATAACATGGGATGTTTCTGTCAACGCTACGGTTACGCCGTACAAAATATGACTTTGGCTCTCATACTTTTATGATCAGGATGGCAAATTAGAATTTTGTTCAAAATATCATGTCATTTGGAAAAACTCTATTGTTTATAGGCCACTCTGAAGGCCAAATAGTCAGAATTCTGGGAAACGTTTGCGGCTCCGTCGCACAAAGACCGTAAAAGTTATCCTTAAAATTTGGATAACTTTAGATACACCACTTGTCTAGAGGACGTACACCGATTTTGAGGTTGGTGGGCAAAACGCACTAGGAGGACTTCGTTAAAGTGTAAAACATAAAAATGTGGTAATTTGAGAGATTTTGTGGTTTTCCCATAGGGATAACATGGGAGGTTTCTGTCATCGCTACGACTACGGCGTAAAAATTTAGGCATTTTTGTGATTGGCTTTTGTGATCGGGACGGCAAAATAGAATTTTGGGTAAAGTTTAGACAATTTTGGTAAAACTAATTTTTGACCTTCAATGTTAATTTAAAGGTCACTCTGTAGGGGGCGCTATCACTGCCATTTCAATTTTGTCAGCCTAAACTGGTCCAAACTAGAAAGTTTAACAACTGATTCAAATTTGGTCCTAATCGGACTGGTTTTGATCAAATGGGAGCAATTTTTAGACCTGCAATATTCCAAAATAAGTTGTCCAACTTTGCGGCTGCGCCGCACACAGACCGTAAAAGGTATCTCAAAAAATTGAATAACTTTAGATGCCCCACTTGTCCAGAGGACGTACGCCGATTTTGAAGTCGGTGGGCAAAACGCCCTAGGAGGAGTTCGTCAAAGTTTGACGTAAACAAAATGGCTAACTCAGCTTGTTTTCATTTTCAAAGGAAGATGGCGGCCATAGGGTAAGTTTGGGGTGTGGCCACAATGATTTTTTTTGTTTATCCTCACGAGAGGAATGCGTGTCCCGAATTTCGTAGCTCTACGACAAAGTTGACCTCGGGGCGTCTTCCATAGGCGCAATGTATTTTGACTTTTGTCGGTGGCGCTGTCGCGCCATTTTTTAACGCAAAAAAAAATGGCCCAGAAAAAACAAAATTTTTCGCCGATTCTGAATTTTGGGCAAAGTTTGGTGAGTTTTTGAGCACGTTCAGGGGGTCAAATTAGAGCTCAAAAAGCAGAAGAACAAGAAAAATAAAAATAATAATATTTTTAGCAAAAACAATATAGCCGTTTCCACTATAACAACAAATTATACATCGTTTGAAAGCTCTAAGCCTTCCCGATGCCGTCATGGGGTGGAATCATCATTACGAGCGCTTACGCGCTCGTCACTCCCTATTCCGTCGGGATGCCCCGCCCACTCCCCATAGACTTCCATTGATTTGAGCAGATACAAGCATGACCCATGCCTGCGGCATGGATTTTCGCGTACGGGACGATGCCAAGAGGGTTTTTGGAGGAATGCAGCGCTTCGCGCTGCTGTTGTCAACAATGAGTGAATGGGCTACGCCCATTCACTCATTGTTGACTATTTCTGTCATTGCAGGAGTAAGTATGCATGATCCATGCCTTCGGCATGGGCTAGTTCACTGTACTTGCCAGGGGCGACGGGGTTGCAACTGCCTGACCAAACATGCGGGCGCAGCCCGCATGTTTGGTCAGGCAGTTGCAACGCTGCCTTCGGCAGCGTTGCGGGAGCAATAGGCCCTCCGCCCTGCTGGGGCTCGGGACTAATAATATTCCGATGCGAAAACAATGTTTCCCATTTTTCAAATATCATAAACTATACATTTTCGGAAAGCGCTCGCGCTTTCCTACCTCATGGTGTGGGTCCCTGGTCACTGACGGGTACTTTCGTTAATTTTGAGTGGGCTCCGCCCACTTTGTGTTTTTGGCCCTCTATACAGTAATAATGTTCAATTTTTGCATTACATGTTTATATGAACGGAACATGCAAGAGATGGGGAACGTATTCGTGAGCTACTTAGCGCAAATGAGTGCTTTATATGGTATGTATAGTATGTAAAGTGCTCGTTTAGTGCGCACTTTTGCACGGGCTTCGCCCGTTTACAACGGTAATGTTCCATTTTCCTACTACTAATTAGTATGCGCGGGGCGTGCATGAGTGAAGGAGTGCGTTAGTGAGTGTTTGGAAGTGGGCGAGCGCTTCGCGCTCGATTTCGTGCGCACTACGTGCGCACTTTCGCAGCCGTGCTTCGCACGGCCTTACGAGATTAATAGGCCTCTCGCCAGCTTGTGGCGCTCGGGCCTAACTATTGTAACATTTGAATTATTTCGTTTTAAATTTCAGATGTTTCAATAATATATTTGTTTCATCTATTAGCTCCGTGCACAACAGCCTCTGGTTAGCTCACTGTTAGCTCACTGTTAGCCCACTGTTAGCTCACTGTTAGTTCACTGTTAGCTCACTGTTAGCTCACTGTTAGCCCACTGTTAGCTCACTGTTAGTTCACTGTTAGCTCACTGTTAGCTCACTGTTAGTTCACTGTTAGCTCACTGTTAGCTCACTGTTAGCTCACTGTTTAGTTCACAATAAGTTATCAGTGAGCTAACAGTGAACAGTAGGTTAACCGCAAGCTAACAGTGAGCTAACAGTTAACTAACAGTGGGCTAACAGTGAGCTAACAGTGGGCTAACAGTGGGCTAACAGTGAGCTAACTGTGAACTAACAGTGGACTAAAAGTGAACTAATAGTGAGCTAACAGTGGGCTAACAGTGGTCTAACAGTGAGCTAACAGTAAACTAATAGTGAGCTAACAGTGAGCTAACAGTGAGCTAACAGTGGGCTAACAATGAACTAACAGCGAGCTAACAGTGAGCTAACAGTGAGCTAACAGTGGGCTAACAGTGGGCTAACAGTGAACTAACAGCGAGCTAACAGCGAGCTAACAGTGGGCTAACAGTGGGCTAACAGTGAGCTAACAGTGAGCTAACAGTGAGCTAACAGTGAGCTAACTGTGAGCTAACAGTGAGCTGTGTGAATTAAGATGTTTACTGGTAAATAGAATAATGTTGATGTATATTTTGTCTTTGTTCATGATCCAAAGAGACAAAAAGAAGAGGACGTGCAGAAGAGTTTGCAGGTGTATGCGACGCTGAAAGAGGCCATGGACGGCCACCAGGGGGCGCTGGTCCAGGAGTCTGAGGCCGAACAGGACGAGATGCAGAAGAAGACTCAGGAGCTGCAGGAGGAACTGAACCAGGAAGTGAACGAGATCCAGAGACGACGCAGAGAAATGCGACAGCTCGAGCGGATCCGCGACCCGCTGCACCTCGCCCAGGTGAACAGAGGCTTCTCACTGTACGAAGGGCAAAGGTCAAAAGCTCAAGGGAAAGTGACTCCACACTATTCATCAAGTTCTGTAGAAACACTGCCACAAAGCACCCAAAGGACCCAAAGGACCCAAAATGTCACACAAAAGATTAAAACACCAGGAACCGTCACGATGACTCACCTGAGCTTCGGATTTCCATTCATTGATATTGTATTATATGAGATTATGACACCTCACCTGTTGTCTCACCTGTCGTCTCACCTGTCTTCACACCTGCCGTTAACACAAAACTCTCGTCTCACCTGTCGTCACACCTGTCGTTAACGCAAACCTCTCGTCTCACCTGTTGTTAACCCAAACCTCTCGTCTCACCTGTCGTCTCACCTGTCGTCACACCTGTCGTTAACCCAAACCTCTCGTCTCACCTGTCGTCTCACCTGTCGTCACACCTGTCGTTAACCCAAACCTCTCGTCTCACCTGTCGTCTCACCTGTCGTCACACCTGTTGTTAACCCAAACCTCTCGTCTCACCTGTCGTCTCACCTGTCGTCACACCTGTCGTTAACCCAAACCTCTCGTCTCACCTGTCGTCACACCTGTTGTTAACCCAAACCTCTCGTCTCACCTGTCGTCTCACCTGTCGTCACACCTGTCGTTAACCCAAACCTCTCGCCTCACCTGTCTTCACACCTGTCGTTAACCCAAATCTCTCGCCTCACCTGTCTTCACACCTGTCGTTAACCCAAATCTCTCGCCTCACCTGTCTTCACACCTGTCGTTAACCCAAACCTTTCGTCTCACCTGTCTTCACACCTGTCGTTAACCCAAACCTCTCGCCTCACCTGTCTTCACACCTGTCGTTAACCCAAACCTCTCGTCTCACCTGTCGTCACACCTGTCGTCTCACCTGTCGCTAATCCAAACCTCTCGTCTCACCTGTCGTCACACCTGTCGTCTCACCTGTCGCTAATCAAAACCTCTCGTCTCACCTGTCGTCACACCTGTCGTCTCACCTGTCGCTAATCCAAACCTCTCGTCTCACCTGTCGTCACACCTGTCGTCTCACCTGTCGTTAATCCAAACCTCTCGTCTCACCTGTCGTCACACCTGTCCTTTACCCAAACCTCTCGCCTCACCTGCCGTTAACGCAAACCTCTCGTCTCACCTGTCGCTAATCCAAACCTCTCGTCTCACCTGTCCTTAACCCAAACCTCTCGCCTCACCTGCCGTTAACGCAAACCTCTCGTCTCACCTGTCGTTAACCCAAACCTCTCGTCTCACCTGTCGTCACACCTGTCGTTAACCCAAACCTCTCGTCTCACCTGTCGTCACACCTGTCCTTAACGCAAACCTCTCGTCTCACCTGTCGCTAATCCAAACCTCTCGTCTCACCTGTCGTTAACCCAAACCTCTCGCCTCACCTGTCTTCACACCTGTCGTTAACCCAAACCTCTCGCCTCACCTGTCTTCACACCTGTCGCTAATCCAAACCTCTCGTCTCACCTGTCGTCTCACCTGTCGTTAACCCAAACCTCTCGTCTCACCTGTCGTCACACCTGTCGTCTCACCTGTCGCTAATCCAAACCTCTCGTCTCACCTGTCGTTAACCCAAACCTCTCGTCTCACCTGCCGTCACACCTGTCCTTAACCCAAACCTGTCGCCTCACCTGTCGTTAACCCAAACCTCTCGTCTCACCTGTCGTCACACCTGTCGTTAACCCAAACCTCTCGCCTCACCTGTCTTCACACCTGTCGCTAATCCAAACCTCTCGTCTCACCTGTCGTCACACCTGTCGTTAACCCAAACCTCTCGCCTCACCTGTCTTCACACCTGTCGCTAATCCAAACCTCTCGCCTCACCTGTCTTCACACCTGTCGCTAATCCAAACCTCTCGTCTCACCTGTCGTCACACCTGTCGTTAACCCAAACCTCTCGCCTCACCTGTCTTCACACCTGTCGCTAATCCAAACCTCTCGTCTCACCTGTCGTCTCACCTGTCGTTAATCCAAACCTCTTGTCTCACCTGTCGTCACACCTGTCGTTAACCCAAACCTCTCGCCTCACCTGTCTTCACACCTGTCGCTAATCCAAACCTCTCGCCTCACCTGTCTTCACACCTGTCGCTAATCCAAACCTCTCGTCTCACCTGTCGTCACACCTGTCGTTAACCCAAACCTCTCGCCTCACCTGTCTTCACACCTGTCGCTAATCCAAACCTCTCGTCTCACCTGTCGTCTCACCTGTCGTTAATCCAAACCTCTTGTCTCACCTGTCGTCACACCTGTCGTTAACCCAAACCTCTCGCCTCACCTGTCTTCACACCTGTCGCTAATCCAAACCTCTCGCCTCACCTGTCTTCACACCTGTCGCTAATCCAAACCTCTCGTCTCACCTGTCGTCACACCTGTCGTTAACCCAAACCTCTCGCCTCACCTGTCTTCACACCTGTCGCTAATCCAAACCTCTCGTCTCACCTGTCGTCTCACCTGTCGTTAATCCAAACCTCTTGTCTCACCTGTCGTCACACTTGTCGCAGAGTTTTGCGGCTCTTGCGGTCCCGAGCGCCACCGGCCACTTGTCCCAGATGAAGCTGAGCGTGAGCGTCCCCGCGAGAGCCGCGAGAGCCGCCTTCTCCAGGACGGTGGACGTGTGTTTGCAGCTCCAGACGCAGCTCACCACAGAAGGTCTGAGACGAGCGTTTGAGGTCAATAAAAGATGGTCAGAGCGGCGTTTAACCACACGCTTCTTTCCGTTGCAGAGCTGAACGCGCTGACTGCATACGCGGGTGAGACAAACGATATCGAGTCAAACGATATCGAGTCAAACGATATCGAGTCAAACGATACCGAGTCAAACGATACCGAGTCGAACGATACCGAGTCGAACGATACCGAGTCGAACGATACCGAGTCGAACGATACCGAGTCGAACGATATCGAGTCGAACGATATCGAGTCAAACGATATCGCCGGTGGGTTTTCCCATTTTACTCTCGTGTTGTGGAAGTCGAGAGGAACGGTTCCGTCTCTTCGTTATCCTCTTCCATCAAACACACCTGTGCAACAACAGTCAAGCCCAACACGTTCACCCCTCCACCACTTCCTCAGCCCCTTCACAATAAAATATGTTTTGTGTGTGAGACATAAATAACACAGATTCGCCGTAGAGTCTACTTTCTGGCACAAACCTTCCACGCAGGGATCAAACACACTCAGATGGCGACTTTCTGCCTAAAGGTTTTCAGTTCAAGTCCCAGCTTTGAGCAAACAAAGATATACAACAAATATTCACTACAAAAAAAGAAAAAAAGTAAAAAATTTTGAACAAGATGTTAGATTATTTGTTGAAAAATATGTGCACAATTCATTGCCAAAAAATCTGAAAATTTAACATGTAAAACAACTCTCAAAATCTCTCTTAAAGTACATTATCAAACAAGTACCTCAAAACTGTGATTAAGTAAAAGTATCACGTTCAAAAATCGACTTCTTAATCTTCATTTGTTGGTTCAGTGATCAAACTAAAGCGATCAATTGTCAAAACGATTGAGAAAAACTGTCATTTTAAAATGCTGTTGAATTTAAGCGTTTGAAAATCGATGCATTGGAAATTCAAAGGGTGAATTTTTCAGCTAGAATTTTCAGCACGACGAAAATGTGTCCTGCGAAATTCAGCGACCGAAACTCAAATGTAAAAAATAATTCCGAAATGTCTGGGAATAAATGTGAAAAATTTGTTATAGTTTAAAATTCTAAATCTGATGCAACAAAACGATGGTCAGAATTCACACAATTCACAAATGAAGTCAATAAATGAAGTCGATTTTAACATATTTTAAACATCAGAACTAAATGCAAATTGTTTTTGTTTTACTTTGCTGGACAGAAATGTTGATTAGTTGTGGTAAAGTCTGTAATATAATTGTAGATCAAATGAAAAACTAATATTTGTCCAGAAAAACATACAAATCTGCATCATTGTCCGTCATTATGTCCTTTTAAACAGCAACATCGTGTTAAATGTGTTTAAATCATCTCACTCGTGTCTGAAAAGTGCTTTTACTTTGACAAAAACACAACGGCATCATAGCCCTGTATTTGGTACATTTATATTTGTATCGTAAAGTAAGTGTGTCTCAGAAGTACTCAAAGAATGATCATCTCTTTCAGGTCGGCGATAAACCCGACTGGGACCTCGGCGTTTCTAAAGAGTCCCTAAACCGCAGAGGGGCCGTGGCGGTGCGTCCCGACTGCGGGTTCTGGGCGATCTGTCGTCGTGACGGGGGCCCCCTGAGCGCCTGCCCGGGCCCCTCCGTGCCGCTGGCTTTGAGAGAAGGTCCGCGGAACGTGGCCATCTTCCTGGACTACGACGAGGACGAAGTGTCTTTCTACGACGCCGGAGACAAAGTTCACATTTACACGTTCAGACAGTGCGGCTTTGACGAGGCGCTGCGTCCCTACTTCAGCCTGTGTCTGAGGGACGGCCAGGGGAGCACAGGGGCCCTCGCCATCGGGCCCCTGTGAGGCCGCCGCCACCGGAGGGAGCGCCCTGTTGTCTACAGCAGGGCTAAACCAGGACTAAAGCAGGACTAAAGCAGGACTAAAGCAGGACTAAACCAGGACTAAAGCAGGACTAAAGCAGGACTAAAGCAGGACTAAAGCAGGACTAAAGCAGGTCTAAAGCAGGACTAAACCAGGACTAAAGCAGGACTAAAGCAGGACTAAAGCAGGACTAAACCAGGACTAAAGCAGGACTAAAGCAGGTCTAAAGCAGGACTAAACCAGGACTAAAGCAGGTCTAAAGCAGGACTAAAGCAGGTCTAAAGCAGGACTAAACCAGGACTAAAGCAGGACTAAAGCAGGACTAAAGCAGGACTAAACCAGGACTAAAGCAGGACTAAAGCAGGACTAAACCAGGACTAAAGCAGGACTAAAGCAGGACTAAAGCAGGACTAAAGCAGGACTAAACCAGGACTAAAGCAGGTCTAAAGCAGGACTAAAGCAGGACTAAAGCAGGACTAAACCAGGACTAAAGCAGGACTAAAGCAGGACTAAAGCAGGACTAAAGCAGGACTAAAGCAGGACTAAAGCAGGACTAAAGCAGGTCTAAAGCAGGACTAAACCAGGACTAAAGCAGGACTAAAGCAGGACTAAAGCAGGACTAAACCAGGACTAAAGCAGGACTAAAGCAGGTCTAAAGCAGGACTAAACCAGGACTAAAGCAGGTCTAAAGCAGGACTAAAGCAGGTCTAAAGCAGGACTAAACCAGGACTAAAGCAGGACTAAAGCAGGACTAAAGCAGGACTAAACCAGGACTAAAGCAGGACTAAAGCAGGACTAAACCAGGACTAAAGCAGGACTAAAGCAGGACTAAAGCAGGACTAAAGCAGGACTAAACCAGGACTAAAGCAGGTCTAAAGCAGGACTAAAGCAGGTCTAAAGCAGGACTAAACCAGGACTAAAGCAGGACTAAACCAGGACTAAACCAGGACTAAAGCAGGTCTAAAGCAGGACTAAACCAGGACTAAAGCAGGTCTAAAGCAGGACTAAACCAGGACTAAAGCAGGACTAAAGCAGGTCTAAAGCAGGACTAAAGCAGGACTAAACCAGGACTAAAGCAGGACTAAAGCAGGTCTAAAGCAGGACTAAACCAGGACTAAAGCAGGACTAAAGCAGGACTAAAGCAGGTCTAAAGCAGGACTAAACCAGGACTAAAGCAGGACTAAAGCAGGTCTAAAGCAGGACTAAACCAGGACTAAAGCAGGACTAAACCAGGACTAAACCAGGACTAAAGCAGGTCTAAAGCAGGACTAAACCAGGACTAAAGCAGGTCTAAAGCAGGACTAAACCAGGACTAAACCAGGACTAAAGCAGGACTAAAGCAGGTCTAAAGCAGGACTAAAGCAGGACTAAAGCAGGACTAAAGCAGGACTAAAGCAGGTCTAAAGCAGGACTAAACCAGGACTAAAGCAGGACTAAAGCAGGTCTAAAGCAGGACTAAAGCAGGTCTAAAGCAGGACTAAACCAGGACTAAAGCAGGACTAAACCAGGACTAAACCAGGACTAAAGCAGGACTAAACCAGGACTAAAGCAGGACTAAACCAGGACTAAAGCAGGACTAAAGCAGGACTAAACCAGGACTAAAGCAGGTCTAAAGCAGGACTAAAGCAGGACTAAAGCTGGACTAAAGCAGGACTAAAGCAGGACTAAAGCAGGACTAAAGCTGGACTAAAGCAGGACTAAACCAGGACTAAAGCAGGACTAAAGCAGGTCTAAAGCAGGACTAAACCAGGACTAAAGCAGGACTAAACCAGGACTAAAGCAGGACTAAAGCAGGTCTAAAGCAGGACTAAACCAGGACTAAAGCAGGACTAAACCAGGACTAAACCAGGACTAAAGCAGGTCTAAAGCAGGACTAAAGCAGGACTAAAGCAGGACTAAACCAGGACTAAAGCAGGACTAAAGCAGGACTAAACCAGGACTAAAGCAGGACTAAAGCAGGTCTAAAGCAGGACTAAACCAGGACTAAAGCAGGACTAAAGCAGGACTAAACCAGGACTAAAGCAGGTCTAAAGCAGGACTAAAGCAGGACTAAAGCTGGACTAAAGCAGGACTAAAGCAGGACTAAAGCAGGACTAAAGCTGGACTAAAGCAGGACTAAACCAGGACTAAAGCAGGACTAAAGCAGGTCTAAAGCAGGACTAAACCAGGACTAAAGCAGGACTAAACCAGGACTAAAGCAGGACTAAAGCAGGTCTAAAGCAGGACTAAACCAGGACTAAAGCAGGACTAAACCAGGACTAAACCAGGACTAAAGCAGGTCTAAAGCAGGACTAAAGCAGGACTAAAGCAGGACTAAACCAGGACTAAAGCAGGACTAAAGCAGGACTAAAGCAGGACTAAACCAGGACTAAAGCAGGTCTAAAGCAGGACTAAAGCAGGACTAAACCAGGACTAAAGCAGGACTAAAGCAGGTCTAAAGCAGGACTAAACCAGGACTAAAGCAGGACTAAAGCAGGTCTAAAGCAGGACTAAAGCAGGACTAAAGCAGGACTAAACCAGGACTAAAGCAGGACTAAACCAGGACTAAAGCAGGACTAAAGCAGGACTAAACCAGGACTAAAGCAGGACTAAACCAGGACTAAAGCAGGACTAAAGCAGGACTAAACCAGGACTAAAGCAGGACTAAAGCAGGTCTAAAGCAGGACTAAACCAGGACTAAAGCAGGACTAAAGCAGGACTAAAGCAGGTCTAAAGCAGGACTAAACCAGGACTAAAGCAGGACTAAAGCAGGACTAAACCAGGACTAAAGCAGGACTAAAGCAGGTCTAAAGCAGGACTAAACCAGGACTAAAGCAGGACTAAAGCAGGACTAAACCAGGACTAAAGCAGGACTAAAGCAGGTCTAAAGCAGGACTAAACCAGGACTAAAGCAGGACTAAAGCAGGACTAAAGCGGGACTAAAGCGGGACTAAAGCGGGTCTAAAGCAGGACTAAAGCTGGACTAAAGCAGGACTAAAGCAGGTCTAAAGCAGGACTAAACCAGGACTAAAGCAGGACTAAAGCAGGACTAAACCAGGACTAAAGCAGGACTAAAGCAGGTCTAAAGCAGGACTAAACCAGGACTAAAGCAGGACTAAAGCAGGACTAAACCAGGACTAAAGCAGGACTAAAGCAGGTCTAAAGCAGGACTAAACCAGGACTAAAGCAGGACTAAAGCAGGACTAAACCAGGACTAAAGCAGGACTAAAGCAGGTCTAAAGCAGGACTAAACCAGGACTAAAGCAGGACTAAAGCAGGACTAAAGCGGGACTAAAGCGGGACTAAAGCGGGTCTAAAGCAGGACTAAAGCTGGACTAAAGCAGGACTAAAGCAGGTCTAAAGCAGGACTAAAGCAGGACTAAAGCAGGTCTAAAACAGGTCTAAAGCAGGACTAAACCAGGACTAAAGCAGGACTAAAGCAGGTCTAAAGCAGGTCTAAAGCAGGACTAAAGCAGGTCTAAAGCAGGACTAAAGCAGGTCTAAAGCAGGACTAAACCAGGACTAAAGCAGGACTAAAGCAGGACTAAAGCAGGTCTAAAGCAGGACTAAAGCAGGACTAAAGCAGGTCTAAAGCAGGACTAAACCAGGACTAAAGCAGGACTAAAGCAGGACTAAAGCAGGTCTAAAGCAGGACTAAACCAGGACTAAAGCAGGACTAAAGCAGGACTAAAGCAGGACTAAAGCAGGACTAAAGCAGGTCTAAAGCAGGACTAAAGCAGGACTAAAGCAGGACTAAACCAGGACTAAAGCAGGACTAAAGCGGGACTAAAGCAGGTCTAAAGCAGGACTAAACCAGGACTAAAGCAGGACTAAAGCAGGTCTAAAGCAGGTCTAAAGCAGGACTAAACCAGGTCTAAACCAGGACTAAAGCAGGACTAAACCAGGACTAAAGCAGGACTAAAGCGGGACTAAAGCGGGTCTAAAGCAGTACTAAAGCAGGACTAAAGCAGGTCTAAAGCAGGACTAAAGCAGGTCTAAAACAGGTCTAAAGCAGGACTAAACCAGGACTAAAGCAGGACTAAAGCAGGACTAAACCAGGACTAAAGCACGTCTAAAGCAGGACTAAAGCAGGACTAAAGCAGGTCTAAAACAGGTCTAAAGCAGGACTAAACCAGGACTAAAGCAGGACTAAAGCAGGTCTAAAGCAGGTCTAAAGCAGGACTAAAGCAGGTCTAAAGCAGGACTAAACCAGGACTAAAGCAGGACTAAAGCAGGACTAAAGCAGGTCTAAAGCAGGACTAAAGCAGGACTAAAGCAGGTCTAAAGCAGGACTAAACCAGGACTAAAGCAGGACTAAAGCAGGACTAAAGCAGGTCTAAAGCAGGACTAAACCAGGACTAAAGCAGGACTAAAGCAGGACTAAAGCAGGACTAAAGCAGGACTAAAGCAGGTCTAAAGCAGGACTAAAGCAGGACTAAAGCAGGACTAAACCAGGACTAAAGCAGGACTAAAGCGGGACTAAAGCAGGTCTAAAGCAGGACTAAACCAGGACTAAAGCAGGACTAAAGCAGGTCTAAAGCAGGTCTAAAGCAGGACTAAACCAGGTCTAAACCAGGACTAAAGCAGGACTAAACCAGGACTAAAGCAGGACTAAAGCGGGACTAAAGCGGGTCTAAAGCAGGACTAAAGCAGGACTAAAGCAGGTCTAAAGCAGGACTAAAGCAGGTCTAAAACAGGTCTAAAGCAGGACTAAACCAGGACTAAAGCAGGACTAAAGCAGGACTAAACCAGGACTAAAGCACGTCTAAAGCAGGACTAAAGCAGGACTAAAGCAGGTCTAAAGCAGGACTAAAGCAGGACTAAACCAGGACTAAAGCAGGTCTAAAGCAGGTCTAAAGCAGGTCTAAAGCAGGACTAAAGCAGGACTAAAGCAGGTCTAAAGCAGGTCTAAAGCAGGACTAAAGCAGGTCTAAAGCAGGACTAAACCAGGACTAAAGCAGGACTAAAGCAGGTCTAAAGCAGGACTAAACCAGGTCTAAAGCAGGTCTAAACCAGGACTAAAGCAGGTCTAAAGCAGGTCTAAAGCAGGACTAAACCAGGTCTAAAGCAGGACTAAAGCAGGACTAAACCAGGACTAAAGCAAGACTAAAGCAGGACAAAAGCGGGTCTAAAGCGGGTCTAAAGCAGGACTAAAGCAGGACTAAACCAGGACTAAAGTAGGACTAAAGCAGGTCTAAAGCAGGACTAAAGCAGGACTAAAGCAGGACTAAAGCAGGACTAAAGCGGGACTAAAGCGGGTCTAAAGCAGGACTAAAGCAGGTCTAAACCAGGACTAAAGCAGGACTAAAGCAGGACTAAAGCAGGACTAAAGCAGGACTAAACCAGGTCTAAACCAGGACTAAAGCAGGACTAAACCAGGACTAAAGCAGGACTAAAGCAGGACTAAAGCGGGACTAAAGCGGGTCTAAAGCAGGACTAAAGCTGGACTAAAGCAGGTCTAAAGCAGGTCTAAAGCAGGACTAAAGCAGGACTAAAGCAGGACTAAAGCAGGACTAAAGCAGGTCTAAAGCAGGACTAAAGCAGGACTAAAGCAGGACTAAAGCAGGACTAAAGCAGGTCTAAAGCAGGACTAAAGCAGGACTAAAGCAGGACTAAAGCAGGTCTAAAGCAGGACTAAACCAGGCCTAAACCAGGACTAAAGCAGGACTAAACCGGGACTAAAGCGGGACTAAAGCGGGACTAAAGCAGGACTAAAGCTGGACTAAAGCAGGTCTAAAGCAGGTCTAAAGCAGGACTAAAGCAGGACTAAAGCAGGACTAAAGCAGGTCTAAAGCAGGACTAAAGCAGGTCTAAAATAGATCTAAAGCAGGACTAAAGCAGGTCTAAAGCAGGACTAAAGCAGGTCTAAAGCAGGACTAAAGCAGGTCTAAAATAGGTCTAAAGCAGGACTAAAGCAGGACTAAAGCAGGTCTAAAGCAGGACTAAAGCAGGACTAAAGCAGGACTAAAGCAGGTCTAAAGCAGGTCTAAAGCAGGACTAAAGCAGGACTAAAGCAGGACTAAAGCAGGACTAAAGCAGGACTAAAGCAGGTCTAAAGCAGGACTAAAGCAGGACTAAAGCAGGTCTAAAGCAGGACTAAAGCAGGACTAAAGCAGGTCTAAAGCAGGACTAAAGCAGGTCTAAAGCAGGACTAAAGCAGGACTAAAGCTGGACTAAAGCAGGTCTAAACCAGGACTAAAGCAGGACTAAAGCAGGTCTAAAGCAGGACTAAAGCAGGTCTAAAGCAGGACTAAACCAGGACTAAAGCAGGACTAAAGCAGGTCTAAAGCAGGTCTAAAGCAGGTCTAAACCAGGACTAAAGCAGGTCTAAAGCAGGACTAAACCAGGTCTAAAGCAGGACTAAAGCAGGACTAAACCAGGACTAAAGCAGGACTAAAGCAGGACTAAAGCGGGTCTAAAGCGGGTCTAAAGCAGGACTAAAGCAGGACTAAACCAGGACTAAAGTAGGACTAAAGCAGGACTAAAGCAGGACTAAAGCAGGACTAAAGCAGGTCTAAACCAGGACTAAAGCAGGACTAAAGCAGGACTAAAGCGGGTCTAAAGCGGGTCTAAAGCAGGTCTAAAGCAGGACTAAAGCAGGACTAAACCAGGACTAAAGCAGGACTAAAGCAGGACTAAAGCGGGTCTAAAGCGGGTCTAAAGCAGGACTAAAGCAGGACTAAACCAGGACTAAAGTAGGACTAAAGCAGGACTAAAGCAGGACTAAACCAGGACTAAAGCAGGTCTAAAGCAGGTCTAAAGCAGGACTAAAGCAGGTCTAAAGCAGGACTAAAGCAGGTCTAAAGCAGGACTAAAGCAGGACTAAAGCAGGACTAAAGCAGGACTAAAGCAGGTCTAAAGCAGGACTAAAGCAGGTCTAAAGCAGGACTAAACCAGGACTAAAGCAGGACTAAAGCAGGACTAAAGCAGGACTAAAGCAGGTCTAAAGCAGGACTAAAGCAGGTCTAAACCAGGACTAAAGCAGGACTAAAGCAGGTCTAAAGCAGGACTAAACCAGGACTAAAGCAGGACTAAAGCAGGTCTAAAGCAGGACTAAAGCAGGTCTAAACCAGGACTAAAGCAGGTCTAAAGCAGGACTAAACCAGGTCTAAAGCAGGACTAAAGCAGGACTAAACCAGGACTAAAGCAGGACTAAAGCGGGACTAAAGCAGGACTAAAGCAGGTCTAAACCAGGACTAAAGTAGGACTAAAGCAGGACTAAAGCAGGACTAAAGCAGGACTAAAGCAGGTCTAAACCAGGACTAAAGCAGGACTAAAGCAGGACTAAAGCGGGTCTAAAGCGGGTCTAAAGCAGGTCTAAAGCAGGACTAAAGCAGGACTAAAGCAGGTCTAAAGCAGGACTAAAGCAGGACTAAAACAGGACTAAACCGGGACTAAAGCGGGACTAAAGCGGGACTAAAGCAGGTCTAAAGCAGGACTAAAGCAGGACTAAAGCAGGACTAAAGCGGGTCTAAAGCGGGTCTAAAGCAGGTCTAAAGCAGGTCTAAAGCAGGACTAAAGCAGGACTAAACCAGGTCTAAACCAGGACTAAAGCAGGACTAAACCAGGACTAAAGCGGGACTAAAGCTGGACTAAAGCAGGACTAAAGCAGGTCTAAAGCAGGACTAAAGCAGGACTAAAGCAGGTCTAAAGCAGGACTAAAGCAGGTCTAAAACAGGTCTAAAGCAGGACTAAACCAGGACTAAAGCAGGACTAAAGCAGGTCTAAAGCAGGTCTAAAGCAGGACTAAAGCAGGTCTAAAACAGGTCTAAAGCAGGACTAAACCAGGACTAAAGCAGGACTAAAGCAGGTCTAAAACAGGTCTAAAGCAGGACTAAACCAGGACTAAAGCAGGACTAAAGCAGGACTAAAGCAGGTCTAAAGCAGGTCTAAAGCAGGACTAAAGCAGGTCTAAAGCAGGACTAAACCAGGACTAAAGCAGGACTAAAGCAGGACTAAAGCAGGTCTAAAGCAGGACTAAAGCAGGACTAAAGCAGGTCTAAAGCAGGTCTAAAACAGGACTAAAGCAGGACTAAAGCAGGTCTAAAGCAGGACTAAACCAGGACTAAAGCAGGTCTAAAGCAGGACTAAAGCAGGTCTAAAGCAGGACTAAAGCAGGACTAAAGCAGGACTAAACCAGGACTAAAGCAGGACTAAAGCGGGACTAAAGCAGGTCTAAAGCAGGACTAAACCAGGACTAAAGCAGGACTAAAGCAGGTCTAAAGCAGGTCTAAAGCAGGACTAAACCAGGTCTAAACCAGGACTAAAGCAGGACTAAACCAGGTCTAAACCAGGACTAAAGCAGGACTAAACCAGGACTAAAGCAGGACTAAACCAGGTCTAAACCAGGACTAAAGCAGGACTAAACCAGGACTAAAGCAGGACTAAAGCGGGACTAAAGCGGGTCTAAAGCAGGACTAAAGCTGGACTAAAGCAGGACTAAAGCAGGTCTAAAGCAGGACTAAAGCAGGACTAAAGCAGGTCTAAAGCAGGACTAAAGCAGGTCTAAAACAGGTCTAAAGCAGGACTAAACCAGGACTAAAGCAGGACTAAAGCAGGTCTAAAGCAGGACTAAACCAGGTCTAAAGCAGGTCTAAACCAGGACTAAAGCAGGTCTAAAGCAGGTCTAAAGCAGGACTAAACCAGGTCTAAAGCAGGACTAAAGCAGGACTAAACCAGGACTAAAGCAAGACTAAAGCAGGACAAAAGCGGGTCTAAAGCAGGACTAAAGCAGGACTAAACCAGGACTAAAGTAGGACTAAAGCAGGTCTAAAGCAGGACTAAAGCAGGACTAAAGCAGGACTAAAGCAGGACTAAAGCGGGACTAAAGCGGGTCTAAAGCAGGACTAAAGCAGGTCTAAACCAGGACTAAAGCAGGACTAAAGCAGGACTAAAGCAGGACTAAAGCAGGACTAAAGCAGGACTAAAGCAGGACTAAAGCGGGACTAAAGCAGGTCTAAAGCAGGTCTAAAGCAGGACTAAAGCAGGACTAAAGCAGGACTAAAGCAGGACTAAAGCAGGTCTAAAGCAGGTCTAAAGCAGGACTAAAGCAGGTCTAAAGCAGGACTAAAGCAGGACTAAAGCAGGACTAAAGCAGGTCTAAAGCAGGACTAAACCAGGCCTAAACCAGGACTAAAGCAGGACTAAACCAGGACTAAAGCGGGACTAAAGCGGGACTAAAGCAGGACTAAAGCTGGACTAAAGCAGGTCTAAAGCAGGTCTAAAGCAGGACTAAAGCAGGACTAAAGCAGGACTAAAGCAGGTCTAAAGCAGGACTAAAGCAGGTCTAAAATAGGTCTAAAGCAGGACTAAACCAGGACTAAAGCAGGACTAAAGCAGGTCTAAAGCAGGACTAAAGCAGGACTAAAGCAGGTCTAAAGCAGGACTAAAGCAGGACTAAAGCAGGACTAAAGCAGGTCTAAAGCAGGACTAAAGCAGGTCTAAAGCAGGACTAAAGCAGGTCTAAAATAGGTCTAAAGCAGGACTAAAGCAGGACTAAAGCAGGTCTAAAGCAGGACTAAAGCAGGACTAAAGCAGGACTAAAGCAGGTCTAAAGCAGGTCTAAAGCACGACTAAAGCAGGACTAAAGCAGGACTAAAGCAGGACTAAAGCAGGACTAAAGCAGGTCTAAAGCAGGACTAAAGCAGGACTAAAGCAGGACTAAAGCAGGACTAAAGCAGGTCTAAAGCAGGACTAAAGCAGGACTAAAGCTGGACTAAAGCAGGTCTAAACCAGGACTAAAGCAGGACTAAAGCAGGTCTAAAGCAGGACTAAAGCAGGTCTAAAGCAGGACTAAAGCAGGACTAAAGCAGGTCTAAAGCAGGACTAAAGCAGGACTAAAGCAGGACTAAAGCAGGTCTAAAGCAGGACTAAAGCAGGACTAAAGCAGGACTAAAGCAGGTCTAAAGCAGGACTAAAGCAGGACTAAAGCAGGTCTAAAGCAGGACTAAAGCAGGACTAAAGCAGGACTAAAGCAGGTCTAAAGCAGGACTAAAGCAGGTCTAAAGCAGGACTAAAGCAGGACTAAAGCTGGACTAAAGCAGGTCTAAAGCAGGTCTAAAGCAGGACTAAAGCAGGTCTAAAGCAGGACTAAACCAGGACTAAAGCAGGACTAAAGCAGGTCTAAAGCAGGTCTAAAGCAGGACTAAAGCAGGACTAAAGCAGGTCTAAAGCAGGTCTAAAGCAGGTCTAAAGCAGGTCTAAAGCAGGACTAAACCAGGACTAAAGCAGGACTAAAGCAGGTCTAAAGCAGGACTAAACCAGGACTAAAGCAGGACTAAAGCAGGTCTAAAGCAGGTCTAAAGCAGGTCTAAAGCAGGACTAAAGCAGGACTAAAGCAGGTCTAAAGCAGGACTAAACCAGGACTAAAGCAGGACTAAAGCAGGTCTAAAGCAGGTCTAAAGCAGGTCTAAAGCAGGACTAAAGCAGGTCTAAAGCAGGACTAAACCAGGACTAAAGCAGGACTAAAGCAGGTCTAAAGCAGGTCTAAAGCAGGACTAAAGCAGGACTAAACCAGGTCTAAAGCAGGACTAAAGCAGGACTAAACCAGGACTAAAGCAGGACTAAAGCAGGACTAAAGCGGGTCTAAAGCGGGTCTAAAGCAGGACTAAAGCAGGACTAAACCAGGACTAAAGTAGGACTAAAGCAGGACTAAAGCAGGACTAAAGCAGGACTAAAGCAGGTCTAAACCAGGACTAAAGCGGGTCTAAAGCGGGTCTAAAGCAGGACTAAAGCAGGACTAAACCAGGACTAAAGTAGGACTAAAGCAGGACTAAAGCAGGACTAAACCAGGACTAAAGCAGGACTAAACCAGGACTAAAGCGGGTCTAAAGCGGGTCTAAAGCAGGACTAAAGCAGGTCTAAAGCAGGACTAAAGCAGGACTAAACCAGGACTAAAGCAGGACTAAAGCAGGACTAAAGCGGGTCTAAAGCGGGTCTAAAGCAGGACTAAAGCAGGACTAAACCAGGACTAAAGCAGGACTAAAGCTGGACTAAAGCAGGTCTAAAGCAGATCTAAACCAGGACTAAAGCAGGACTAAAGCAGGTCTAAAGCAGATCTAAAGCAGGTCTAAACCAGGACTAAAGCAGGACTAAAGCTGGACTAAAGCAGGTCTAAAGCAGGACTAAAGCAGGACTAAAGCTGGACTAAAGCAGGTCTAAAGCAGGACTAAACCAGGACTAAAGCAGGACTAAAGCAAGTCTAAAGCAGGACTGAACCAGGACTAAACCAGGACTAAAGCAGGACTAAACCAGGACTAAAGCAGGACTAAAGCAGGTCTAAAGCAGATCTAAAGCAGGTCTAAACCAGGACTAAAGCAGGACTAAAGCTGGACTAAAGCAGGTCTAAAGCAGGACTAAAGCAGGACTAAAGCTGGACTAAAGCAGGACTAAAGCAAGTCTAAAGCAGGACTGAACCAGGACTAAACCAGGACTAAAGCAGGACTAAACCAGGACTAAAGCAGGACTAAAGCAGGTCTAAAGCAGGACTAAACCAGGACTAAAGCAGGACTAAACCAGGACTAAAGCAGGACTAAACCAAGTCTAAACCAAGACTAAAGCAGGTCTAAACAAAGACTAAACCAGGACTAATCCAAGACTAAACCAGGTCTAAACCAGGACTAAACCAGGACTAAACCAGCACTAAAGCAGGTCTAAACCAGGACTAATGTTGCATTTTTTAACCAAGAAAAAAACAGTTTGAATTGTTTTTATTTTATCGTGATTTAGAGAAAAATATATAAAATAAAAACATTTTTGGGGGGATTAGAGGGAAGAGACATGCAGAGTGGGGATTTAAACTCATGACACTTAAATAACTTTTTAAATATTAAGATACTTACTATAATAATACAAATAATAGTTTGGATACTTGTTTTTTTTTATCAGATTTTTAACCCAATATTAAACTGCAATAAACACATTTCTTGGTATTTAAGTGACTCGTGTTCATTATTTCCATGTTTGTGTCGTGTGATTTCATCTCATGCCGTTTGGAAAGTGTCCAGTACTTTCTTTGAGTACTTCACTACTTTTGAGAGCAGGATCTGTACTTTCTACTGCACCACATTTTTAACTGGGCTGAAAATTAAAAGTACTTTTCATTCATGACGACAACTCACCTGAAGGTTTTCACTTCGAGCCTCATCTTTGAGCAACAAAAATATATCAATAAAAATGAAGTTATTGATTCAGTCACTGCTTAAAATCAGCACAATTCTTTATCAGATCATTACATTTGACTCTTAAAAGTGCATTTTCAAACGAGTACTTCAGTACTTTTACTTAAGTAGATCATTTTTTGGATACTTTTACTTACTGGAAACTTCCTCTGAAATGACTGCAAGTTTCCCTGGTTGATGAAACGGCACCAGCCAGCAGAGGGCGCAATTGTGTAAAAGAAAATGACTAAAGCCAAGTCTGACTCAGCAGTTCTGCTGCTGCTCAGGTTGTTCAGTGACATTTATGACATCGTGCGGTTTCTATACGACAGATTAAGGCTGAGAAAAGTGAATGGATCAACTGATACATCGTTAAAATAAACTAATTTAGTCACGAAATAATTGTTTTCTGTCCTATAAACTTCAAAACAGGTCGTGTGACGAGAGACGCACGAGCAAATCACCCAAAATTACGACAGAAAAATGTAAAATGTTCGTTTTTTGCTTCGTCTTGGTCAAATTTGGTAAAAATCTCACAATCAAAGGCGTTTTGTGATCAAAACAACGAATCAATCAAAAGAAACACTTGAGAGATTAAAAAATTACCATGACAACCGTTATTTAATGGTTAATGGTAAAAGTGCATGTTTTTTCGGAGTAAAAACTCCACTTATTGAACAAATGTCACTGAACGAAGCGGTTTTAATCCTTTGCGCTGTGTGTGTTTCTCACGTCAGCCAGCAGGGGGCGAACGTCCACCTGACGTCCACCTGACGTCCACCTGACGTCCACCTGACGTCCACCTGACGTCCACCTGACGTCCTGACGTCCACCTGACGTCCACCTGACGCCTGACGTCCTCCTGCCTGACGTCCTCCTGCCTGACGTCCTCCTGCCTGACGTCCTCCTGCCTGACGTCCTCCTGCAGAGCGTTCAGAGGAAGAACTTTAAACTCCAGAGACCGTGTAAAGAAAGTGTCCAATATCGTCCCAATTTAACCCGTCGAATCCAGTTCACGCACAACACGAGAGCAACAAACACAGACCCGAGGACTCCTGAGGCGGCCCACGATACAAACACAGACCCGAGGACTCCTGAGGCGGCCCACGATACAAACACAGACCCGAGGACTCCTGAGGCGGCCCACGATACAAACACAGACCCGAGGACTCCTGAGGCGGCCCACGATACAAACACAGACCCGAGGACTCCTGAGGCAGCCCACGATACAAACACAGACCCGAGGACTCCTGAGGCGGCCCACGATACAAACACAGACCCGAGGACTCCTGAGGCGGCCCACGATACAAACACAGACCCGAGGACTCCTGAGGCGGCCCACGATACAAACACAGACCCGAGGACTCCTGAGGCGGCCCACGATACAAACACAGACCCGAGGACTCCTGAGGCGGCCCACGATACAAACACAGACCCGAGGACTCCTGAGGCGGCCCACGATACAAACACAGACCCGAGGACTCCTGAGGCGGCCCACGATACAAACACAGACCCGAGGACTCCTGAGGCGGCCCACGATACAAACACAGACCCGAGGACTCCTGAGGCGGCCCACGATACAAACACAGACCCGAGGACTCCTGAGGCGGCCCACGATACAAACACAGACCCGAGGACTCCTGAGGCGGCCCACGATACAAACACAGACCCGAGGACTCCTGAGGCGGCCCACGATACAAACACGGACCCGAGGACTCCTGAGGCGGCCCACGATACAAACACAGACCCGAGGACTCCTGAGGCAGCCCACGATACAAACACGGACCCGAGGACTCCTGAGGCGGCCCACGATACAAACACAGACCTGAGGGATCCTGAGGCAAAGAGAATGACACTTCGCAAACGCTAATCAAGAAGACGAGATCAAACACGTCTCGCAGGAGCCGTTTGTCTATTTTGTTTATTATAAGATTTACTTTATTCGTTTTATAAGTTACAAATATTGTTTTTAATGATTTGCACATTCCGTTTATGTTTTTGCTATGTTAACGTCTCTTATATTTTATTTATTTGTTTGGTCTGATTTATGGTCTGTCTGTGGTCTGGTCCACTGTCACTCGGGTGAAAAGTGATAATTGTGGGTGATTTCAACGCAGCGTTAACGTCCTCGATCGTGTTTTTCTCCTCGTTCGCCTGCAACTGCGTGAGATGAAACCCGTGGAGCCTGGTTTTGTTTGGACCTTCGCTTTGGCGCTGCGTAAAACCACAATCTCATGACCAAACCTTTAAAACTCCAAACGGGACGCCTCAGATGTAACTGTCTCATAGTGAAAGTGCAGAACGGGAAAGTGAAAATCATGATTAAAAACACGAACACGAACTAAGCACCGGAGCAAATGGGACTGGAAAGTACAAAGGCGCAGGACTAAATTTAGCCAAAAGGTGGCGTCGATCAGATGCAGAAACTGACATGGTGAAGAGGGCCCGTGGTGAAGAGGGCCCGTGGTGAAGAGGGCCCTTAGGTCTTCTTTAAATAACTGTATTTTAATGATAATGTTTCTCTGAACTAAACAGACCCTAAAACACTGTTGTAATAAAGACAAAGACGAACAGCGACATAATTAAATCAAAATGTCCAAAAGTAATGAACAATATGTGATTTTCATCAATAATTCTCTTTATTCGTAAATATTCTCAATCTAAAAACAATTTCTAACCTTCATTTGGTTGATAATGTTTTTAAAAAGTCTAAATGTGGCAAACAATCATGATTCAGCGCTGCACATTTGCATTTCACAGGAAAACAATCCGAAGCTTAAGTTTCCATTTCACAGAAAGTCTTGTGGCTCTGGCCCAACAGAGAACGGGTTGAACCAGTGGGACACCTTCAATCTAAAGCTCCGAGACATTCTCCAGATACTTTAGTGCGAATGACGTTTGTTTTCTTCAAGCCTCGAGTTTGAAGACGGCGATTGTTCAAGTTTCACTGCAGAATGTGGTCTTATTCTGAGTCAAAGCTGAACTCTAAAGAGCTGCTCAGAGCTGAACTCTAAAGAGCTGCACAGAGCTGAACTCTAAAGAGCTGCACAGAGCTGAACTCTAAAGAGCTGCACAGAGCTGAACTCTAAAGAGCTGCTCAGAGCTGAACTCTAAAGAGCTGCACAGAGCTGAACTCTAAAGAGCTGCACAGAGCTGAACTCTAAAGAGCTGCTCAGAGCTGAACTCTAAAGAGCTGCACAGAGCTGAACTCTAAAGAGCTGCACAGAGCTGAACTCTAAAGAGCTGCTCAGAGCTGAACTCTAAAGAGCTGCACAGAGCTGAACTCTAAAGAGCTGCACAGAGCTGAACTCTAAAGAGCTGCACAGAGCTGAACTCTAAAGAGCTGCACAGAGCTGAACTCTAAAGAGCTGCACAGAGCTGAACTCTAAAGAGCTGCACAGAGCTGAACTCTAAAGAGCTGCACAGAGCTGAACTCTAAAGAGCTGCACAGAGCTGAACTCTAAAGAGCTGCACAGAGCTGAACTCTAAAGAGCTGCACAGAGCTGAACTCTAAAGAGCTGCTCAGAGCTGAACTCTAAAGAGCTGCTCAGAGCTGAACTCTAAAGAGCTGCTCAGAGCTGAACTCTAAAGAGCTGCACAGAGCTGAACTCTAAAGAGCTGCACAGAGCTGAACTCTAAAGAGCTGCACAGAGCTGAACTCTAAAGAGCTGCTCAGAGCTGAACTCTAAAGAGCTGCTCAGAGCTGAACTCTAAAGAGCTGCACAGAGCTGAACTCTAAAGAGCTGCACAGAGCTGAACTCTAAAGAGCTGCACAGAGCTGAACTCTAAAGAGCTGCTCAGAGCTGAACTCTAAAGAGCTGCACAGAGCTGAACTCTAAAGAGCTGCACAGAGCTGAACTCTAAAGAGCTGCACAGAGCTGAACTCTAAAGAGCTGCTCAGAGCTGAACTCTAAAGAGCTGCACAGAGCTGAACTCTAAAGAGCTGCACAGAGCTGAACTCTAAAGAGCTGCACAGAGCTGAACTCTAAAGAGCTGCACAGAGCTGAACTCTAAAGAGCTGCTCAGAGCTGAACTCTAAAGAGCTGCTCAGAGCTGAACTCTAAAGAGCTGCACAGAGCTGAACTCTAAAGAGCTGCACAGAGCTGAACTCTAAAGAGCTGCTCAGAGCTGAACTCTAAAGAGCTGCACAGAGCTGAACTCTAAAGAGCTGCACAGAGCTGAACTCTAAAGAGCTGCACAGATTCTTCTCTCTAAAATCAAAGTTCCTGGAAAAGAACACCATGAAGTCATATTGGACATTTTAATAGTTTCAGGGGATTAAAGACGTGGTTATGATGTATGACACATAAAGACCATAAATGACACAGTAAACATCGTCACAACAAACGCCCCGTTTCCACCAAAAGCTGGTTCTGAGGTTTTTTGTGTCAATTTAGGAGTTTTCAAGTTTTGGGGCTCGACGTGTGATCCACGACGTATTCAAAACTGTTTTTTATTTCGCAGTTAAACTTGTCCAGGAGCATTAAAGGGCCCGTGACTTTATTCTGTGTATTTATACCTTTGTACTTATAAATGATAGTTTTACTCCAATCGAGCAGGTATTTGTGGAGAAAACGTGGAAAAGTCTGTAGAACATGACAGGAAGTGACATCACAGCAGGGACACTCATACAGGAAGTGACATCACAGCAGGGACACTCATACAGGAAGTGACATGACACCAGGGACACTCGTACAGGAAGTGACATCACACCAGGGACACTCATACAGGAAGTGACATCACACCAGGGACACTCATACAGGAAGTGACATGACAGCAGGGACACTCATACAGGAAGTGACATGACACCAGGGACACTCATACAGGAAGTGACATCACACCAGGGACACACAATCCAGTCCAAGTTCATGCAGAATTTACACAAAACTCTTTTGACTCTTTAAACATTAATTGAACAAAATAAAGTCACTTTCATATATTTGTGTTCGTCAAATAAAATAAATTATGATGTGATTGTGATTAGATTAGAGTTTTGGCCCAGTGTTTGCTGGGTAATTTCCTACTGTGATGTCAGGTCATAAATCACAAACAGGAAGTGAAATTACAAACCTAAAAAATTTGCTATTCTGGGATGACACATTTTAAAATAATTTTGAGCTAAATTCAAAATATATTTATCTTAACTGTGTTTTGGTGCAATGAGTGGTCCGAGCTGTGGGAGCGCTTTAACGTGCAGAGAAGAGACGGTTCGGACGCGTTCTTCGCCTCAGAACCAGCTCCAGCGCCGTCACTGTTGCCACGTTCGCAGTGTGCGTGTGACTCCTCCCCGAGCGCCGCGACGATAAGACACGCCCTTGTGGATAAGACACGCCCTCGTGGATAAGACACGCCCTCGTCTGCACCGTGTCACGTTACAGTGAAAAATACCGTAAGACGAGATGTACTTTCAACACTCTGACCTCATCACGCACATGCAGCTTCTGAAACGTCACTTTCCTTTGCTTTTTACAGTTTATTTCCCCAAGTTTGTAACGCTAAAAGGCGCCGTGCCGGATGTTTACGGATTTGAAATGTGAAATACGAAACGTTACTAGTTATTTAGGCAGTTTTGTTTTATCAAATCAAATCAAATCAATTTATTTTTGTAAGGCCCAAAATCACAACAACAGTTGCCTCTGAGGGCCACAGGGAGAAATGAATCAACAATGTCTGTGGTGGCGAGGGACGATGTCCCAGGGTCCTCTGTCCTTAGACTCTCCTTCTCGGCCAGGAAAAACTACAAAAAAAACCTCTTTGGGAAAAAAGCGTAGAAACCTGGAGGAGTTCCAGTGAAGGAGAGATCCGACTCTCACAGACGGACACGAGGAGACTGGAGCTGGACCCACTCTTCAGGCAGATGAGGGACCGTCTGAGGCGAGCTGGACCCACTCTTCAGGCAGATGAGGGACCGTCTGGGGCGAACTGGAGCCACTCTTCAGGCAGAAGAGGGACCGTCTGAGGCGAGCTGGACCCACTCTTCAGGCAGATGAGGGACCGTCGGAGGCGAGCTGGACCCACTCTTCAGGCAGATGAGGGACCGTCTGGGGCGAACTGGAGCCACTCTTCAGGCAGAAGAGGGACCGTCTGAGGCGAGCTGGACCCACTCTTCAGGCAGATGAGGGACCGTCGGAGGCGAGCTGGACCCACTCTTCAGGCAGATGAGGGACCGTCTGAGTCGAGCTGGAGCCACACTTCAGGCAGAAGAGGGACCGTCCACACAGGGCAGGGACCACTTCACCAGGGGAGGGGCATCTGGGTCCACAGGTCCTCAGGAGTGAGAGAAAGAAAAAGAAGGCGGTGAACAGTTTGCAAGTGGAATCAAAAAATAAATATTGTTTGATAGCATAAGTAGTCAGAAGAAGAAGAGGATAGTGCTCAAGCTGTCATACTTCCCCCAGCACAGTTACTCCTAGGGCAGCGTAGCTGAAGCTGTGGGTTTATGTTTCTGTTCCTAACTAGTCTGACCATAAGCGATTTCGAAGAGGAACGTTTTAAGCCTTTTATGAAGTACAATCTGTCAGAAATGTAAACGCTTCTCCTACAGCATTTTCTCTGTGTCCAAATGTAAAGCATTTTTGTCACAGGGAAACAGGAAGTGCGCCATTAGCATGCTGATGTTTGTTAGCATGCTGATGTTTGTGAAAAGGGCCCATGGTGAAAAGGGCCCATGGTGAAAAGGGCCCATGGTGTAAGAGCCCATGATGAAAAGGCCCCATGATGAAAAGGCCCCATGATGAAAAGGCCCCATGGTGAAAAGGCCCCATGATGAAAAGGCCCCATGGTGAAAAGGCCCCATGGTGTAAGGGCCCATGGTGAAAACAGTGTGTTTTACGCAGTTTTCACGCTTTTGTTTTCGACTTCGATGGAGAAGAACCTCTGTCGTCTCGAGCGTTTAAGCGCGTTTGTTTCTCGAGCGTTTAAAACGCGTTGATTAAACGTTGATTAAACGTTGATTAAACGTTGATTAAACGATGTGTGATATTTTCTCGTTTTATCGCGATTGAAGCTGATTTTCAGGTAGAAAGTTTGCACCAGACGCTCGACAGAGACGTTTCCTCCAGGACGATGAAGAAACCTCACACTGCGACTCAGTGCCATGTTTTGTTCTCTCATATTGTGTTGCTCCCTCGAGGACGGGGCGTGGCCTGTTTCCACGTCGACTGTTGTTGTTGTTGTTGTTGTTGTTGTTCTGAGCGGTCGTTTCCCTCTCGTGTTGAAGACGTGTGCGTGAACTTTATCCGCGCCACGTGTGAACTGTGGCAGCTTCACCACAAACACACATCGATTTATTCTAATCGAAACGGTAAATTCATAAATAAATAAATAAATATGACAAAAGAAATATAAATAAATAAATAAATATCAATAAATACATTTTAAAAAGTGTATTATTTGACTAATTGCAGATTCTGATTTTAGTCTTGAGCCTCGCTTGTGTGACTGGCGGCTGTGTTTCTCGCCGCTGGAACGCCGCCCGCACTTCGCCCGTACTTCGCCCGCACTTCGCCCGCACTTCGCCCGCACTTCGCCCGCACTTCGCCCGTACTTCGCCCTCACTTCGCCCGTACTTCGCCCGCACTTCGCCCTCACTTCGCCCTCACTTCGCCCGCACTTCGCCCGCACTTCGCCCGCACTTTGCCCACACTTTGCCCTCACTTCGCCCTCACTTCGCCCACAGTTCGCCCTCACTTCGCCCTCACTTCGCCCGCACTTCGCCCGCACTTTGCCCGCACTTTGCCCGCACTTTGCCCACAGTTCGCCCTCACTTCGCCCTCACTTCGCCCGCACTTCGCCCGCACTTTGCCCTCACTTCGCCCGCACTTTGCCTGCACTTCGCCCGCACTTTGCCCGCACTTTGCCCGCACTTCGCCCTCACTTTGCCCGCACTTTGCCCACAGTTCGCCCTCACTTCGCCCTCACTTCGCCCGCACTTCGCCCGCACTTTGCCCTCACTTCGCCCGCACTTCGCCCACAGTTCGCCCTCACTTCGCCCTCACTTCGCCCGCACTTCGCCCGCACTTTGCCCTCACTTCGCCCGCACTTCGCCCTCACTTCGCCCGCACTTTGCCCTCACTTCGCCCGCACTTTGCCCGCACTTTGCCCACAGTTCGCCCTCACTTCGCCCTCACTTCGCCCTCACTTCGCCCTCACTTCGCCCGCACTTCGCCCGCACTTTGCCCGCACTTTGCCCGCACTTTGCCTGCACTTCGCCCGCACTTTGCCCGCACTTTCGCCCGCACTTCGCCCTCACTTCGCCCGCACTTCGCCCTCACTTCGCCCGCACTTTGCCCGCACTTCGCCCTCACTTCGCCCTCACTTCGCCCGCACTTCGCCCTCACTTCGCCCGCACTTTGCCCGCACTTTCGCCCGCACTTCGCCCTCACTTCGCCCGCACTTCGCCCTCACTTCGCCCGCACTTTGCCCGCACTGATGTAAGACTCTCCAGAGAATGATGAATGTGGAGCGAAGGCTCGGCCCGGGACAAGTGCAGGGAGGAGACCCAAAGACAAACATGTGAGCAAATGTTGAAACATCATAAACGGAGAGTGACACGGCAGAAACAAGAGGTCAAAGGGCAAACTCCATATTGATATTTTGTCATCTACGACGAGCAAAAATGTATATTTATATATATATATATATATATATATATATATATATAAAGAAATATAAAAACACTGCAAATGTGTTTTACTATCGACAGAACCCAAACTGTAACTGCTGCATTTAAAGTATGTTTTTCCTTTGTGTGTCCAGTGAACTAAACCAGCACTAAACCAGGACTAAACCAGGACTAAACCAGGGCTAAAACTGGGCAAAACCAGGACTAAACCAGGGCTAAAACTGGGCTAAACCAGGACTAAACCAGGTCTAACCCTCAGTGGTTCTGGACACAGGGGCGTGGGACACAGGGCTCAAAACTGGTCCCGTCCCGGGTACAAGGGGGCGTCTCGTCACCCTGACTTTTTAAGTAACGCACAGGCCTCCGCAGCGCAGGCCACGCCCACGAACAACGAATGAAGCAACGTCCCGGGCCGAGCCGCAGAACCCGACCTCCCTGAAACCTGTCGAGCTGGATCTGAGGCGACAATGGTGTGTGTGTGTGTGTGTGTGTGTGTGAGTGTGTGTGTGTGTGTGTGAGTGTGTGTGTGTGTGTGAGTGTGTGTGTGTGTGTGTGTGAGTGTGTGTGTGTGTGTGTGTGTGTGTGTGTGTGTGAGTGTGTGTGTGTGAGTGTGTGAGTGTGTGTGTGTGTGTGTGTGTGAGTGTGTGAGTGTGTGTGTGTGTGTGTGTGTGTGTGTGTGAGTGTGTGTGAGTGTGTGTGTGTGTGTGTGTGAGTGTGTGAGTGTGTGTGTGTGTGTGTGTGTGTGTGTGTGTGAGTGTGTGTGTGTGAGTGTGTGTGAGTGTGTGTGTGTGAGTGTGTGAGTGTGTGTGTGTGAGTGTGTGTGTGTGTGTGTGTGTGTGAGTGTGTGAGTGTGTGTGAGTGTGTGTGTGTGTGTGTGAGTGTGTGTGAGTGTGTGTGGGTGTGTGTGGGTGTGTGTGACTCACCTGAGCAGGGAGGGGGCAGGTGTATTAAAGCCTCTGTAAACAGCGTCCCCCTGACACTGTTTTTGAAGCAAACCGTCGTCATGTCGACTCAAGGTAAGAAGACAACGTTTGTGTGCTTTATTATCTCCTCAGTTTGCAAACACTGGCAGAAGGATTTTTGAATTTTTATTCTCTCATATATTAAATTGACGCTGCAGCTTTTGTTACTCACATTCAAAGTATGGTTAGAATACTATGGAACAATTGAGTGTAAAATGTGTGTGTAATAGTTTTATGCGGCGCTCACAGCGATGATTATGACTCAGAAGAAGTGAGAATCAGAAGTGTTTAAGTCGAGACAAACTGCACATATTTATGACGTATCGTGCCGTTTAGTATTTAGTGTTCTATGTTTTTGTTGTCTGTGTTGCACCAGGACAAGTTCCTATGTCTGTGAATTTTGTTTATGACAAATGGCAATAAACCCGATTTTGATTCTGATTCTGATTCTAATATTTGGGGCAATTAAATCTGAAAATTGACACAGCCAAGTTTACATTTTGTTTATTTGTTCACATATTAGAGCAGTTTGGACTAAACGTAGGGTCAGGATTAGTAAATCCAGCCTTATAATGACCTGAAATAGCTATTTTTATTTGTATTTATTTATTTATTATGTATTTTTTAAAATATCTTGTTGTTAGCATGTTCACAAGATTAGCTTGCGTTGTTCAGGCTAACGTTTGTCTCCCATTTTCATGCATTGAACCCGATTTAAACACAACGACATAATAATCATCTCATATCCTGTGTTTGGCGTGTTGCAGGGACGGTCAGCGTGAGCTCGGGGTGGTTCGAGGAGCAGTTCAAGTGCTGCATCTGCCTGGACATTTACAGTGACCCGGTGACCACGCCCTGCGGCCACAACTTCTGCCTGGACTGCATCGAGGGCTACTGGGAGACCAAGGCCCGCTCCGAGTGTCCGCTGTGCAAAGAGACGTTCAGCAGCCGCCCGGCGCTGCGCATCAACCACGGCTTTGTGCAGATCATCCAGCACTTTCAGAGGTGAGAACAAGCCATGAACACGTCATGAACACGTCATGAACACGCCATGAACACGTCATGAACACGCCATGAACACGTCATGAACACGTCATGAACACGTCATGAACACGCCATGAACACGTCATGAACACGTCATGAACACGTCATGAACACGCCATGAACACGTCATGAACACGCCATGAACACGTCATGAACACGTCATGAACACGTCATGAACACGTCATGAACACGCCATGAACACGCCATGAACACGTCATGAACACGTCATGAACACGTCATGAACACGCCATGAACACGCCATGAACACGTCATGAACACGCCATGAACACGTCATGAACACGTCATGAACACGTCATGAACACGCCATGAACACGCCATGAACACGTCATGAACATGCCATGAACAAGTCATGTACACATCATGAACACGTCATGAACACGCCATGAACACGCCATGAACACGCCATGAACACGCCATGGACACGTCTTGAACACGCCATGAACACGCCATGAACACATCATGAACACGTCATGAACACGCCATGAACACGCCATGAACACGTCATGAACACGCCATGAACACGCGATGAACACGTCATGAACACGCCATGAACACGTCATGAACACGCCATGAACACGCCATGAACACGTCATGAACACGTCATGAACACGCCATGAACACGTCATGAACACGTCATGAACACGCCATGAACACGTCATGAACACGCCATGAACACGTCATGAACACGCCATGAACACGTCATGAACACGCCATGAACACGCCATGAACACGTCATGAACACGCCATGAACACGTCATGAACACGTCATGAACACGTCATGAACACGCCATGAACACGCCATGAACACGTCATGAACACGCCATGAACACGTCATGAACACATCATGAACACGTCATGAACACGCCATGAACACGCCATGAACACGCCATGGACACGTCATGAACACGCCATGAACACGCCATGAACACATCATGAACACGTCATGAACACGCCATGAACACGCCATGAACACGTCATGAACACGTCATGAACACGCGATGAACACGTCATGAACACGCCATGAACACGTCATGAACACGCCATGAACACGCCATGAACACGTCATGAACACGTCATGAACACGCCATGAACACGCCATGAACACGCCATGAACACGCCATGAACACGTCATGAACACATCATGAACACGTCATGAACACGCCATGAACACGCCATGAACACGCCATGGACACGTCATGAACACGCCATGAACACGCCATGAACACATCATGAACACGTCATGAACACGCCATGAACACGCCATGAACACGTCATGAACACGTCATGAACACGCGATGAACACGTCATGAACACGCCATGAACACGTCATGAACACGCCATGAACACGCCATGAACACGTCATGAACACGCCATGAACACGCCATGAACACGTCATGAACACGTCATGAACACGCCATGAACACGTCATGAACACGCCATGAACACGCCATGAACACGTCATGAACACGCCATGAACACGTCATGAACACGTCATGAACACGTCATGAACACGCCATGAACACGCCATGAACACACCATGAACACGTCATGAACACGCCATGAACACGCCATGAACACGTCATGAACACGCCATGAACACGCCATGAACACGTCATGAACACGTCATGAACACGTCATGAACACGCCATGAACACGCCATGAACACGTCATGAACACGTCATGAACACGTCATGAACACGCCATGAACACGTCATGAACACGTCATGAACACGTCATGAACACGCCATGAACACGCCATGAACACGTCATGAACACGCCATGAACACGCCATGAACACGCCATGAACACGTCATGAACACGTCATGAACACGCCATGAACACGTCATGAACACGTCATGAACACTCCATGAACACGCCATGAACACGTCATGAACACGTCATGAACACGCCATGAACACGCCATGAACACGTCATGAACACGCCATGAACACGTCATGAACACGCCATGAACACGCCATGAACACGTCATGAACACGTCATGAACACGCCATGAACACGTCATGAACACGCCATGAACACGCAATGAACACGTCATGAACACGCCTTGAACACGTCATGAAAACGTCATGAACACGTCATGCAGCACTTTCAGAGGCAAGAACACGTCATGCACACGTCATGAACACGTCATGAACACGTCATGAACACGCCATGAACACGTCATGCACACGTCATGCAGCACTTTCAGAGGCAAGAACACGCCATGAACACGTCATGCACACGTCATGCAGCACTTTCAAAGGCAAGAACATGTCATGCACACGTCATGAACATTTCATGAACACGTCATGAACACGTCATGCAGCACTTTCAGAGGTGAGAACACCTCATGAACACGTCATGAACACATCATGAACATGTCATGAACACGTCATGCAGCACTTTCAGAGGTGAGAACACGTCATGAACACATCATGAACACGTCATGCAGCACTTTCAGAGGTGAGAACACGTCATGAACACGTCATGAACACGTCATGCAGCACTTTCAGAGGTGAGAACACGTCATGAACACGTCATGAACACGTCATGCAGCACTTTCAGAGGTGAGAACAAGCCATGAACACGTCATGAACACGTCATGAACACGCCATGAACACGCCATGAACACGTCATGAACACGTCATGAACACGCCATGAACACGCCATGAACACGTCATGAACACGTCATGAACACGCCATGAACACCTCATGAACACGCCATGAACACGTCATGAACACGTCATGAACACGCCATGAACACGCCATGAACACGTCATGAACACGTCATGAACACGTCATGAACACGCCATGAACACGTCATGAACACGTCATGAACACGTCATGAACACGCCATGAACACGCCATAAACACGTCATGAACACGCCATGAACACGACATGAACACGCCATGAACACGTCATGAACACGTCATGAACACGCCATGAACACGTCATGAACACGTCATGAACACGTCATGAACACCTCATGAACACGCCATGAACACGTCATGAACACGTCATGAACACGCCATGAACACGCCATGAACACGCCATGAACACGTCATGAACACGCCATGAACACTCCATGAACACGTCATGAACACGTCATGAACACGCCATGAACACGCCATAAACACGTCATGAACACGCCATGAACACGCCATGAACACGTCATGAACACGCCATGAACACGCCATGAACACGTCATGAACACGCAATGAACACGTCATGAACACGCCATGAACACGTCATGAACACGCCATGAACATGCCATGAACACGTCATGAACATGCCTTGAACACATCATGAACATGTCATGCAGCACTTTCAGAGGCAAGAACACGTCATGCACACGTCATGAACACGTCATGAACACGTCATGAACACGTCATGAACACGCCATGAACACGTCATGCACACGTCATGCAGCACTTTCAAAGGCAAGAACATGTCATGCACACGTCATGAACACGTCATGAACACGTCATGAACACGTCATGCAGCACTTTCAGAGGTGAGAACACCTCATGAACACGTCATGAACACATCATGAACATGTCATGAACACGTCATGCAGCACTTTCAGAGGTGAGAACACGTCATGAACACGTCATGAACACGTCATGAACACATCATGCAGCACTTTCAGAGGTGAGAACACGTCATGAACACGTCATGAACACGTCATGCAGCACTTTCAGAGGCAAGAAAACGTCATGAACATGTCATGCAGCACTTTCAGAGGTGAGAACACGTCATGAACACATCATGAACACGTCATGCAGCACTTTCAGAGGTGAGAACACGTCATGAACATGTCATGAACACGTCATGAACACGTCATGAACACGTCATGCAGCACTTTCAGAGGTGAGAACACGTTATGAACACGTCATGCAGCACTTTCAGAGTTAAGAACACGTCATGAACACGTCATGCAGCACTTTCAGAGGCAAGAACACGTTATGAACACGTCATGCAGCACTTTCAGAGGCAAGAACACGTCATGAACACGTCATGAACACGTCATGCAGCACTTTCAGAGGCAAGAACACGTTATGAACACGTCATGCAGCACTTTCAGAGGCAAGAACACGTCATGAACACGTCATGCAGCACTTTCAGAGGCAAGAAAACGTTATGAACACGTCATGCAGCACTTTCAGAGGCAAGAACACGTCATGAACACGTCATGAACACGTCATGCAGCACTTTCAGAGGCAAGAACACGTTATGAACACGTCATGCAGCACTTTCAGAGGCAAGAACACGTCATGAACACGTCATGCAGCACTTTCAGAGGCAAGAACACGTTATGAACACGTCATGCAGCACTTTCAGAGGCAAGAACACGTCATGAACACGTCATGAACACGTCATGCAGCACTTTCAGAGGCAAGAACACGTTATGAACACGTCATGCAGCACTTTCAGAGGCAAGAACACGTCATGAACACGTCATGCAGCACTTTCAGAGGCAAGAAAACGTTATGAACACGTCATGCAGCACTTTCAGAGGCAAGAACACGTCATGAACACGTCATGAACACGTCATGCAGCACTTTCAGAGGCAAGAACACGTTATGAACACGTCATGCAGCACTTTCAGAGGCAAGAACACGTCATGAACACGTCATGAACACGTCATGCAGCACTTTCAGAGGCAAGAACACGTTATGAACACGTCATGCAGCACTTTCAGAGGCAAGAACACGTTATGAACACGTCATGAACACGTCATGCAGCACTTTCAGAGGCAAGAACACGTTATGAACACGTCATGCAGCACTTTCAGAGGCAAGAACACGTTATGAACACGTCATGCAGCACTTTCAGAGACAAGAACACGTTATGAACACGTCATGCAGCACTTTCAGAGGTAAGAACACGTTATGAACACGTCATGCAGCACTTTCAGAGTTAAGAACACGTTATGAACACGTCATGCAGCACTTTCAGAGGTAAGAACACGTCATGAACACGTCATGAACACGTCATGAACACGTCATGCAGCACTTTCAGAGGCAAGAACACGTTATGAACACGTCATGCAATACTTTCAGAGGCAAGAACACGTCATGAACACGTTATGAACACGTCATGCAGCACTTTCAGAGGCAAGAACACGTCATGAACACGTCATGCAGCACTTTCAGAGGCAAGAACACGTTATGAACACGTCATGCAGCACTTTCAGAGGCAAGAACACGTCATGAACACGTCATGCAGCACTTTCAGAGGCAAGAACACGTCATGAACACGCCATGAACACGTCATGAACACGCCATGAACACGCCATGAACACGTCATGAACACGCCATGAACACGTCATGAACACGTCATGAACACGTCATGAACACGCCATGAACACGCCATGAACACACCATGAACACGTCATGAACACGCCATGAACACGCCATGAACACGTCATGAACACGCCATGAACACGCCATGAACACGTCATGAACACGTCATGAACACGTCATGAACACGCCATGAACACGCCATGAACACGTCATGAACACGTCATGAACACGTCATGAACACGCCATGAACACGTCATGAACACGTCATGAACACGTCATGAACACGCCATGAACACGCCATGAACACGTCATGAACACGCCATGAACACGCCATGAACACGCCATGAACACGTCATGAACACGTCATGAACACGCCATGAACACGTCATGAACACGTCATGAACACTCCATGAACACGCCATGAACACGTCATGAACACGTCATGAACACGCCATGAACACGCCATGAACACGTCATGAACACGCCATGAACACGTCATGAACACGCCATGAACACGCCATGAACACGTCATGAACACGTCATGAACACGCCATGAACACGTCATGAACACGCCATGAACACGCAATGAACACGTCATGAACACGCCTTGAACACGTCATGAAAACGTCATGAACACGTCATGCAGCACTTTCAGAGGCAAGAACACGTCATGCACACGTCATGAACACGTCATGAACACGTCATGAACACGCCATGAACACGTCATGCACACGTCATGCAGCACTTTCAGAGGCAAGAACACGCCATGAACACGTCATGCACACGTCATGCAGCACTTTCAAAGGCAAGAACATGTCATGCACACGTCATGAACATTTCATGAACACGTCATGAACACGTCATGCAGCACTTTCAGAGGTGAGAACACCTCATGAACACGTCATGAACACATCATGAACATGTCATGAACACGTCATGCAGCACTTTCAGAGGTGAGAACACGTCATGAACACATCATGAACACGTCATGCAGCACTTTCAGAGGTGAGAACACGTCATGAACACGTCATGAACACGTCATGCAGCACTTTCAGAGGTGAGAACACGTCATGAACACGTCATGAACACGTCATGCAGCACTTTCAGAGGTGAGAACAAGCCATGAACACGTCATGAACACGTCATGAACACGCCATGAACACGCCATGAACACGTCATGAACACGTCATGAACACGCCATGAACACGCCATGAACACGTCATGAACACGTCATGAACACGCCATGAACACCTCATGAACACGCCATGAACACGTCATGAACACGTCATGAACACGCCATGAACACGCCATGAACACGTCATGAACACGTCATGAACACGTCATGAACACGCCATGAACACGTCATGAACACGTCATGAACACGTCATGAACACGCCATGAACACGCCATAAACACGTCATGAACACGCCATGAACACGACATGAACACGCCATGAACACGTCATGAACACGTCATGAACACGCCATGAACACGTCATGAACACGTCATGAACACGTCATGAACACCTCATGAACACGCCATGAACACGTCATGAACACGTCATGAACACGCCATGAACACGCCATGAACACGCCATGAACACGTCATGAACACGCCATGAACACTCCATGAACACGTCATGAACACGTCATGAACACGCCATGAACACGCCATAAACACGTCATGAACACGCCATGAACACGCCATGAACACGTCATGAACACGCCATGAACACGCCATGAACACGTCATGAACACGCAATGAACACGTCATGAACACGCCATGAACACGTCATGAACACGCCATGAACATGCCATGAACACGTCATGAACATGCCTTGAACACATCATGAACATGTCATGCAGCACTTTCAGAGGCAAGAACACGTCATGCACACGTCATGAACACGTCATGAACACGTCATGAACACGTCATGAACACGCCATGAACACGTCATGCACACGTCATGCAGCACTTTCAAAGGCAAGAACATGTCATGCACACGTCATGAACACGTCATGAACACGTCATGAACACGTCATGCAGCACTTTCAGAGGTGAGAACACCTCATGAACACGTCATGAACACATCATGAACATGTCATGAACACGTCATGCAGCACTTTCAGAGGTGAGAACACGTCATGAACACGTCATGAACACGTCATGAACACATCATGCAGCACTTTCAGAGGTGAGAACACGTCATGAACACGTCATGAACACGTCATGCAGCACTTTCAGAGGCAAGAAAACGTCATGAACATGTCATGCAGCACTTTCAGAGGTGAGAACACGTCATGAACACATCATGAACACGTCATGCAGCACTTTCAGAGGTGAGAACACGTCATGAACATGTCATGAACACGTCATGAACACGTCATGAACACGTCATGCAGCACTTTCAGAGGTGAGAACACGTTATGAACACGTCATGCAGCACTTTCAGAGTTAAGAACACGTCATGAACACGTCATGCAGCACTTTCAGAGGCAAGAACACGTTATGAACACGTCATGCAGCACTTTCAGAGGCAAGAACACGTCATGAACACGTCATGAACACGTCATGCAGCACTTTCAGAGGCAAGAACACGTTATGAACACGTCATGCAGCACTTTCAGAGGCAAGAACACGTCATGAACACGTCATGCAGCACTTTCAGAGGCAAGAAAACGTTATGAACACGTCATGCAGCACTTTCAGAGGCAAGAACACGTCATGAACACGTCATGAACACGTCATGCAGCACTTTCAGAGGCAAGAACACGTTATGAACACGTCATGCAGCACTTTCAGAGGCAAGAACACGTCATGAACACGTCATGCAGCACTTTCAGAGGCAAGAACACGTTATGAACACGTCATGCAGCACTTTCAGAGGCAAGAACACGTCATGAACACGTCATGAACACGTCATGCAGCACTTTCAGAGGCAAGAACACGTTATGAACACGTCATGCAGCACTTTCAGAGGCAAGAACACGTCATGAACACGTCATGCAGCACTTTCAGAGGCAAGAAAACGTTATGAACACGTCATGCAGCACTTTCAGAGGCAAGAACACGTCATGAACACGTCATGAACACGTCATGCAGCACTTTCAGAGGCAAGAACACGTTATGAACACGTCATGCAGCACTTTCAGAGGCAAGAACACGTCATGAACACGTCATGAACACGTCATGCAGCACTTTCAGAGGCAAGAACACGTTATGAACACGTCATGCAGCACTTTCAGAGGCAAGAACACGTTATGAACACGTCATGAACACGTCATGCAGCACTTTCAGAGGCAAGAACACGTTATGAACACGTCATGCAGCACTTTCAGAGGCAAGAACACGTTATGAACACGTCATGCAGCACTTTCAGAGACAAGAACACGTTATGAACACGTCATGCAGCACTTTCAGAGGTAAGAACACGTTATGAACACGTCATGCAGCACTTTCAGAGTTAAGAACACGTTATGAACACGTCATGCAGCACTTTCAGAGGTAAGAACACGTCATGAACACGTCATGAACACGTCATGAACACGTCATGCAGCACTTTCAGAGGCAAGAACACGTTATGAACACGTCATGCAATACTTTCAGAGGCAAGAACACGTCATGAACACGTTATGAACACGTCATGCAGCACTTTCAGAGGCAAGAACACGTCATGAACACGTCATGCAGCACTTTCAGAGGCAAGAACACGTTATGAACACGTCATGCAGCACTTTCAGAGGCAAGAACACGTCATGAACACGTCATGCAGCACTTTCAGAGGCAAGAACACGTCATGAACACGTCATGCAATACTTTCAGAGGCAAGAACACGTTATGAACACGTCATGCAGCACTTTCAGAGTTAAGAACATGTCATGAACACGTCAGCGTCAGACGTAAGAAAAGATCTCACCCACGGGAGTATTTGGTTTCACTTGGGACTTCTCTTCTTTGTTTACTATCAACCCTGTAATGGACTATCTACATCCCATCTTGTCCTTAGGGTGAACCAGTTTTTGTCCTGGTTTAAAATAATCAGGAATTTCGTGTTGCCCAAAAATCCTTTGCAGTTTTTCCGACGGTCCCGAGACATAAATAGACACGTCGTTTAGAGCCGAACATGTTAAACGACATGTTAAAAACATGTCTGTCTGATTTACTGTACACGATACGTTCTGAATATCATAACTGCGAAACAAACGTCTGTCAATGTTGTGAATTGTGAGTGAAAGTCTTGTCCTTCCTGCGTCTCCAGCTCTCTGTCGGGCGAGAGCGACGCCGACCCCAGCGGCTCCAAAGACCCGCCGGACGAGGTTCTGTGCGACGTCTGCCCCGGGCCCCGCCTCGCCGCCGTCCAGTCGTGCCTCGTGTGCCAGGCCTCGTACTGCGACGCGCACCTGGGCCCGCACCGGGGCGACGAGGCCCTGCAGCGGCACCGGCTCACCGACCCGGCCACCTTCCACACCAGCCACCTCTGCCGCAAGCACAGCCAGCCGCTGGAGATGTTCTGCAGGACCGAGCAGACGCCGGTGTGCGCCAGCTGCAGCCGGGGCGAGCACCGGCAGCACCAGGCCGTGCCCATCGACCGCGCCAGCAAGATCGCCAAGGTGAGAGGTCGCAGCTCAGAGCGCCGGGGATCGGAATGTGGCCGAATACGTCACGTTCGGATCAGTTTTCCCTCTTGATGAGTGAAAAACTGTGATAAGTCGACTGTGCAAAGTGAACGTACTTGATCATTGTTCCTGGACTAAAAGAGCCTTTAAAACAGAAACAGCTGTAATATTAAACCAAAATGTCAAAAAAGAATTAACAGTGCCAGATTTTAAAAAATGAAACACTTTATTCGTCAATATTGTCATATTTCAGACTTTAAAAACAAGACCTTTTATAACAAAGACAAACATGTTGTACATTTACTTTCCCACTCTTCAACCGACAAAACAAATATAACTTATTTTTCCCATTTACTTTTGTTATATATGGTTGATTGACTGTCCAGAATCTTTAAGCGTTTGTATAATGTAGATATTATTCCCCTTGAAAATTCTGATTTTTAAACTTTAAAGGGCTACGGTGGTCGCTGCTTTGTTGAATTTCCTGAAATAGGACCTTTTTTAATAATAGACAGTGGTATTATAAATGAAAATGTAAAAAAGAATAAAAAATGCCAGATTGTCATTAGTAACACCACTTTATTCATCAATATGTCAATCTAGAAGCCTTAAGTCGCCATATTTCAACCTGTAGTTGGTTAAAAATTGCATGTAAAAGTCTAGGAATAGCAGTCCTCCCAGAATGAGCTCAGCATCTAACGTTCTGAGCCTGAAGATGTCACGGCGCTTTAATCCCTCAGATAAATGCGACTTTTCTGAACCAGTCACAGTTTGTAAAGAGTCAAGAGTGTCCAGAACCAAACGCTACAACGAGCGTCGAAGCCGGACGCTCGTTAGCAACGGTCAGCGAGACAAAACCTGACTTTTCCTGAACAGTTTTAGAACGTTTTTTGAGCTTTATCAGAACAAAACCACGTAAAGAAAGTAGTTTGTGTTGAAAATGGCACTGTATTGTCTAAAAACAAGTGGTATTAAGCCCTTTTTTTTATATAAAGTATTGTTTTTTTGAGTATTACCATATTATCATTCTTTCAGGCACTTTATTTGCAAGATATTAAGCCAAAACCTTCATTGTTTTGGTTTTAGATAAGATAAGAGAACCTGAATTTGTCCCGCGCTGAGGAAATTCAAGATCAGATTAAATAATGACCTCGACATGAGTTGTTTTTAGGACGTTTTGCCGATGAAAACAAAGAAAAGTGCAATCCAACATTTAGGGACTAAAATCGATCCAAAAAAAAGCAGCGACTCCGGTACTTTCCATGTTATTCCTTTACCAACGTCCTTTTCTATCCTTATCGTTAATTATTGTGTGGTTCTCTTCCGCGGTGCAGCGTTCAGAACGTCCTGGTCCTGATGGATCTGGTGTAGCTCATGTTCTGTTGTTCCGCAGACGTCGCTGAAAGAAACCAAGGCTGAGATCAAAAAGATGATCAAAGCCAGAATGCGCAAAACCGAGGAGATCCAGCAGAACGTTGACGCCAGCAAAGTGAGTGTGGAAGCTGCGAGGGGTTTGTGGCAATGTGCGCGTTATTGTGTCCTCTTTTGAAAGTAAAGTGCTCGATTAGATCTCAGAGAAATGAAATAAAATGAAATAAAATGAAATAAAATACAATTAATTCAAATAATATATAATATATAAATAATTATAAATAAATAAGTAAATAAAAATATGAATGGAAAAAAAGACATTTTTAAAGAATGAAATTGATAAAATCAATAAAATCAATAAAATCAATTACAGTGATCCCTCGCTATAACGCGGTTCACTTTTCACGGTCTCGCTGCTTCACGGATTTGCATCATGCATTGTGTTCTGCATTCTGGTAAACAGAAAAGTATCGCCCCCTAGCTGTCAGGCATGAGAAGTGAAACTTAGAGAAGTGAAACTTAAGAAACTAACAAAAGGCACTTGCGGTCGGGTCCAAAAGTCAGCGGAAGATGAAACTATTGCAGAAAAAGTTCAACTTAAAACAACAACAAACGTTTATACAGTATTTTTATTCGTTAAACAAATGCTTGGGCCTGTAAAAAGGTTTTTTTTTCTTGCTTTCAATGTTTTATGGAGTATTTCATTGTATAATAACTGTAAAAAAAATAAAGGTTTCTACTTCACGGATTTCAACTCCCGCGGGTTCATTTTGGAGCGTAACCCCCGCGATAAACGAGGGTTCACTGTAATACATAAATAGAAAAATAAGAAAATGATTTTTAAAAAAATATTAAAAAATAATAATTAAATACAGTTCAATAAATAAAAAATAATGCAATTAATTGATTAATTAAATCAATAAATCAATTAAATAAAACAGATTAGGCACATAATGACAAATAAACAGATAACTTATAAAAAAGACTTATTTTAAAAAATCCAATTAAAAACACCTCTTTTACTCTTAATATAGTTTCAAGAGTGTATTTCTTTCTTTACAAACTTCTTGTCAAGAAATTACACATGAATCAATGCTATTACTTAACAGTCAGAGAACATAATTCAACTTAGAATATTAAACGACACAGAAACGTCAGTCTTTTGTGTGGCTTGCAAGGGAGAGGAAGGCTTAGCCGAGTCAAGATGTTGTAAGCAACCTGAACGACTTTCCAAAATCAATCTCAGCGTTCCTCCCTCTTACAAGTCATTTTATTAAAATCACACATAAAAAGGAGGCGGGTCACATTTCTCATTGGTCAGCTTCACATCAAGGCACTTGTCTTTTATGACTCTTTGGTATTATCTTTAGAGATAAAAACCTTGGTGAATGTTCTACCCATCTGGTCCCCAGGATGGGAGGAACATTCCTCACGGCTGCTTCTACAACATCTTCACACATGTTATTAGAAATACATGCCTTTCCCTCCCCCCAGGCTAATGATGCAGATAACTTTTAACATACAAATATAATCATATATTTACATTTTATCACACTTCTAGACCCAAAAAACTCAATTTATAAATAATAAAACATGAAAATAATGAATAATGGGAAAAGTCAGGGAACTTCCTTCATAAAAATACTCTCAAAAGCACTTTATCATGTGTGACTTACTTTTGCGGTAACAAGTGTCACGTTTGTCCTGGTAGAAACTGACGGGGCAGGAGATGCAGGAGAGCGTCCAGGTCTGCGCCATGTTGATCAGCGCGGTGGAGCAGCAGCAGGCGGCGGTGGTGGAGGAGCTGCAGCGGAGGCAGGACGAGGTGGAGGAGAAGGCCAACGAGCTGCTGAGCCAACTGCAGATGGAGATCAAGGAGCTGCAGACGAGAGGCAGCGAGATCCTCAACCTGGAAACCACACAGAACCACCTGCATCTGTTACAGGTAAGATCCTCGGCCTGGACACCACACGGAGCCACCTCATGTGAGCGCCTGGTCCTCCCCCACCTCAAGTCCTTCACCTCCCCCCCTGCTGGACCCCCTGCAGTTCACCTACAGAGCCAACAGGTCTGTGGACGACACCATCAACCTGGCTCTCCACTTCACCTGCAGCACCTGGACTCCCCGGGAACCTACGTCAGGATCCTGTTTGTGGACTTCAGCTCTGCATCAACACCACCTCCTGCTCTGCTCCAGGACAAGCTCTCCCAGCTCAACGTGTCTGACTCCACCTGCAGGGGGAGCGCCGACTTCCTGACGGATCTGAGGCAGTTCGTGCGGTTGGAGAAGAATGTCTCAGACACTGGGACAATCAGCACAGGAGCTCCACAGGGATGTGCACTTTCTCCCCTGCTCTTCTCCCTGTACAAACTGCTGCACCTCCAGCCACGCCTCTGTAAAACTGATCAAGATTGCGGACAACACCACCCTCATCGCCATGACGACACCACCCTCATCGGGCTCATCTCGGATGGGGATGAGTCTGTCTACAGGAGGAGATGGACCGGCTGGTGCAGCGGTAACAACCTGGAGCTCAACGCCCAGAAGACACAGACAGAGATGATCGTGGACTTCAGGAAAGCAGCTGAGGAAAGACAAGCTGCCAGAGGAAATGATGGAGCAGTTCTACACGGCCATCATCGAGTCCATCCTCACCTCCATCACCTCCTCCATCACCTCCTCCATCACCTCCTCCATCGCCGTGTGGTACGCTGGAGCCACAGCCAGGGACAAACAGAGACTACAGCGCCCTCTGCTGAGAAGGTGATCGGCTGCAGACTTCATCTCTGCAGGACTCTGGACGAGCAGGTCGGATCACAGCCAACCCTTCTCACCCTGGACACTTCTTAAACACTGTCACTTTAACCATCATTTAATCACTCACCGTTCACTTTCTGCACTACATATGTGAATTCAACTGTACATTTGTACACATAGTAAGCCTATTTTTATTCATCATCCCAGATTTTAATTGTTCTTTTTTTGACTTATTCATTCTGAGTTCTGATGTTTGTGAATTCTGTTCAGTGACAATGGAAATAAACCTTTTCTGATTGTGATTCTGTTACAGGTACAAGTCTGATCCATGTAAGAGGAATAATCACAATAACAATACTATCGATAATAATCAAAGTAATAGTAATAATAAAAATAACAATACAAATAATAATTGGAATTCATCATTTTATTGTAATTTTTATTAGTATTTACAAAAAAGAAAATTAAGTATAATCCAATCTTACAGTTATCTGTTTACGAGGCCCGCACAGGAAATAAATTATGATATTAAAATTGATTGATTTGTTTATTTATTTATTGTATTATTTATTTTCTATATCTCAAATACGATCTGGTATTAAGTCATATTTATCTTGATTTTATTATATTTTAAAATACATAAAATACAGTTTGTCTTATTTCAGGAGGTGGAGCATTTTTTATTCACAAATATCCTTGTTTTGGAAGCTTTCAGTCAGCTCATTTCAACATATATTCAGTCAAAAATGTATGTAAAAAGTCTCAATATTGAATAATAATGATTGTAAGTGACGGCTCTAAAATAAAACAGTTGATGAATCGAGTTTGTGCAACATTTACATTTAACATTTACATTTAACATTTACATTTAACATTTAACATTTACATTTACATTTACATTTAACATTTACATTTAACATTTACATTTACATTTACATTTAACATTTACATTTAACATTTACATTTACATTTACATTTACATTTAACATTTAACATTTACATTTAACATTTACATTTAACATTTACATTTACATTTACATTTACATTTAACATTTACATTTACATTTAACATTTAACATTTACATTTACATTTAACATTTACATTTAACATTTAACATTTACATTTAACATTTACATTTAACATTTACATTTACATTTACATTTACATTTACATTTAACATATACATTTAATATTTACATTTACATTTAACATTTACATTTAATATTTACATTTAACATTTACATTTAACATTTAACATTTACATTTAACATTTACATTTAACATTTACATTTACATTTAACATTTACATTTAACATTTACATTTACATTTACATTTAACATATACATTTAATATTTACATTTACATTTAACATTTACATTTAATATTTACATTTAACATTTACATTTAACATTTACATTTAACATTTAACATTTACATTTAACATTTACATTTAACATTTCACATTTAACATTTACATTTCACATTTACATTTACATTTAACATTTACATTTAACATTTAACATTTACATTTAACATTTACATTTACATTTAACATTTACATTTACATTTAACATTTAACATTTACATTTAACATTTACATTTAACATTTACATTTAACATTTACATTTACATTTAATATTTACATTTAACATTAACATTTACATTTACATTTAACATTTATAAAAATAGGACGATTAAACAACTTCACACTTCATATTTCATATTTCACTCCAGGTGTAAATGGTTGATACTAATACAGACGAAGGCAAACTCTGGCCCGCCAAACATGCCAAGTCATATTTTTTGGGGCTTTATTAGAAGTAATGGAGAGAGAGAAGGGAGGACATGCAGTAAATGAGTCGGGATTCAAATTCATTTGACCTTTACCGCCTGGTAACGCCCGCATTTCCCCAAGAGATAGCGCACTTTGACCTTTCTGTCGACCTCTTCTTCTCTGTTAAGCTTTTCCCAACGAGCTTCTTCTTCTTCTGTAAAAACATGCTAATGTCACGTCGGATGATCACCAGATTTAACGTGAAAAAACGTTGTGCTGCTGAAAAGAATCCAGGACAAAGTGAAAGAGGAAAACCCTGAGCAGGATGTTCTTTTCCTTCACTGTTTCATCATGAATCACTGTGTGAGTCTACACTGCAGCTGAACCATTCCCCTCGTAAAACTTGTGAACTTTACACGCGCAGAGGGGACTCCAGCATGGTCACACCCTCCATCCGTCCCTGGCCCGGCCCCTCGCTCAAACTTTAGAACCCACTGTGGCCCTCGAGTCCAAAGGTTTGCCCAACCCCCGTTCTAATGCCTCCATTGTTGTTGTTTTCTCCGCAGAGTTTTCCTTCCTTGAGCAAATTGCCTCCGACGAGAGACTGGAGCGGCGTGAGGGTTCATCCCGACCACTGCTCGGGCGCGCTGCGAGAGGCCGCCGAGAAGCTGACGCAAATCTGCCGGAAGCTGAGCGAGAAGCTGATGGAGGAAGGTTTGTTGACGGAGACTGCGACGTGTTTGAGTCGTGTTTGAGTCGTCTTTGAGTCGTGTTTGAGTCGTGTTTGAGTCGTCTTTGAGTCGTGTTTGAGTCGTGTTTGGGTGGTGTTTGGGTGGTGTTTGGGTGGTGTTTGGGTCGTAATTGGGTGGTGTTTGGGTGGTGTTTGTGTGGTGTTTGGGTCGCCGCTGCAACACTTGGATTGGCAGAGTCAGAGGTAACGTTGGCGCTTGTGTGTGTTTTGTCTGGCGCAGAAGTGGACAGGTTGAAACAGTACGCGCTGAACGTCACGTACGACCCAGAAACCGCCTCGGGGTGGCTGGAGATCTCCGGCGACGGAAAGAAGGTAAATATAACATTAAGGGATTCGACTTTCTTTTCTCTGGCATTAAACACAGCGATTTTGATATTTTAGCTCACTTCTGTTGTGAAAGCAGGACTTTTAGACAAAATCAGACCGCTGTGCTCTGTCTGCATCTAATTATAGTCTCATAATATAGACCTTTTTATGATGGCAAACCTGGAAGAAAGCTCTAAAAGTGTTTCTAATGTCACATAAAGAGTTTGTGAGAGCGAGAAACCTGTGAAACCATCAGAAATATCAATTTATCTTTGTAATGCCCAAAATCACAACAGCAGTTTCCACGAGGGGTGACAGTGAAAAAACAGATTAAACGATGTTCATAGGGACTAGGGATCAATGTCCCAGAGTCCTCTGTCCTTAGATCCTCCTTCTCGGCCGGGAAAAACTACATATAAAATCTACTGATAAAAGTAGAAACCTGGAGGAGTTCCACAGTGAAGGAGAGATCTGACGAATAAAACAGTTCTGTCAGATTTACTGTACATCAATCTGACCCGCTAAACGCTCGACCTCCTACTGTGCTTTTAGAGACTCTTGGCACCACCAGAAGGCTCTACCTCCTACTGTGCTTTTAGAGACTCTTGGCACCACCAGAAGGCCGGCATTCTGAGAGTGAAGAGCTCTGTTTGGATGATATGGTTCTATAGCATCTTTGAGGTGGGATGGGGCCATGTCATTTATGGCTTTGTAGGTCAGGAGGAGGAGTTTAAATTTGATTCTGGACTCGACTGGAGCCAGTGAAGAGACTTCAGCACTGGCGTAATGTGCTCTCTTCTTTTTGTTCCTGTTAGTAATCTTGCTGCTGCATTTTGAACCAGTTGAAAGCTTTTTATGGAGCTTTTAGGACCTGCTGTGAGCAGGAGTTACAGTAGTCTAATCTAGAAGTTACAAATGCATGGATAAGTTTTTCAGCATCACTTTTAGGCCGGATTCTTCTGATTTTATCTATATTGTGCAAATGGAAATAGGCTGTTGTTTTCTTGGTCAAATAAGACTCTGAAGTTTCTTACAGTAGAACTGGACGCTACAGAGTGTGACACAGTGTCTGCTCAGATAAAGCGTCTCGTAGAAACAATGACCTCGAAACCGATCAAAACCCTCAGAAACTGCCAGAAAGGCCGAGGTATCAGCTTTAAAGTGTTCTTCATCTTCTGTTCTAACGGCGCTGGTGTTCCTCAGGTGAACCTCTGCAGTCAGAAGAAGAAGCTCCCGCTCACAGACGGCGCCAAACGCTTCGACTCCTGCGTCTGCGTTTTGGGAAAAGAAAGCGTCGACTCCGGGCGACATTACTGGGTCGTCGAGGTAAGGCGATAAACAGACTTTAATTGTAAGAAGAGTTGTTGGCGTAGCGACGGCACCAGACTAACGAGTAACAGGAAACAGAAAGGGAAAAATGACATTGCTTAAAATTTCTCACATGTTCAAAAATGCGTTGTTTATAGTTTTGGTTTTCTGCGCATATACTGAGCTGTCACAATCGTTCATAGTCAAGATAATGCTAGTCATGCTAATGTTCTTTGAAGTAGAAGAGTTTTGATGCATTTTAATATGAAACATTTTGATCATTAATTTAAAAATCACTGCTATCGCCCACTATTCTCCACAACTGCCCAAAAAGTCTCAAAAAATGCCGGATAAATAAGCGTTCGCCAATGTTCAGACTCAAAATAACCATGTTCAGCTGAAACATCATGTGACTAAAGGGCCGTGTGTTGCGGTTCAGGTCGGGGACAAGACCGACTGGGACGTGGGCGTGGCCCGCGAGTCCGTGGAGAGGAAAGGCTCCATCGCGGTGCGTCCCGACAACGGCTTCTGGTCGATCTGCCGTCGCCGCGGGTGCCTGAGCGCCTGCACCGGCCCCTCGTTGGCGCTGACGCAGGGGCCGGCGCCGCAGAAGGTGGGCGTGTTCGTGGACTACGAGCGCGGCCTGGTCTCGTTCTACGACGCCGCGCTGAAGAGGCACGTCTACAGCTTCACGGGCTGCGAGTTCAGCGCCGCCGTGTGTCCGTACTTCAACCCGTGCGTCCAGGATAACGGCAGAGCGCCCCCGCTGGTGATCTGCGACGTAGCGGAGCGCGGCGGCGAGACGGGACGTGTTGACTCCGTGCTGGGCCAGTTCACATGAAACGAAAACTGGCACAAGGTTCTTCTCCGTGAAATGATCGTTTCACAAAATGCCATTGTTCAAAGACGTTAGAGACCTCAGAGCGCCCCCTACAGGTTGGACGACTCGCGGAACTAGTGAAGTTTTATATATTCAAAATGTTGCTACAATTCATAATCGCAGAAAAGCTCATTCTTTAGGTTTATAATGTCACTTCCTGTTTGTAATCGATGACATCACACTTGGAAATTACCCAGCAAACACTGGGAAAAAAACTCATCTAATGTCGCCATTTTTTTTATTGACAAATCAAAATATATGAGAGTGATTTTATTTTCTCTAATGTTTCGAATGTCAAAAAAGTTGCATTGACCTGGAATGAGTGTCCCTGGTGTGATGTCACTTCCTGTACGAGTGTCCCTGGTGTGATGTCACTTCCTGTACGAGTGTCCCTGGTGTGATGTCACTTCCTGTACGAGTGTCCCTGGTGTGATGTCACTTCCTGTATGAGTGTCCCTGGTGTGATGTCACTTCCTGTACGAGTGTACAGGTGTCCCTGGTGTGATGTCACTTCCTGTATGAGTGTCCCTGGTGTGATGTCACTTCCTGTATGAGTGTCCCTGGTGTGATATCACTACCTGTATGAGTGTCCCTGGTGTGATGTCACTTCCTGTATGAGTGTCCCTGGTGTGATGTCACTTCCTGTCATTTTCTACCAATTTTTCAAAATTTTCTCCACAAATACCTGTTCTATTGGTGTAAAACTATCATTTATCCGTACGACAGGTATAAACGCACCAAATAAAGTCAAAATTAGAACCTCGTAAAAACCTGTCAGAGGCACTTTAATCCATCAAATTAATATTAAAAGTTTGTGGATCCAAAACCAAACAATTCTTGACCAGATTCAACTTTTGTGGATATTTATTTCGATGAATCTCTGAGTAATCTTCTTACAGAAAATAGTCACATGAAAAGAAACAATGCAGACTTTTCTTGAATAGTGTTAAAACGCTAAACTAAATTGTTAAGTTTAGATGTACGGACTGTTCCTCGACCAAACCTTAGCCTAATTGTGAAAAAATCGAGTTGCTAGCTTAGCCACCAACGCAAAGTGTCCGTTGTGCGGCGGAACTGTGTTTGGAAAAAGAAACACACGATTGTCTTTTAAATAAACTGCTAACTGTTGTTTTTTATGATGAAAAATGTGTATTGAGTATAACGGCTTTTAAAAATGTCTCTCTCACTTTTGCTCAAAAAGGTTGAAAAACCCTGGACTGATTAAGCGACAGTTCTGGATATTTTACACGAGAAAATGCAGTGGAAAAAGTCTATTGTTTTCACGTAATGTAAAGAGTTGTAAACACATTTATGGGTTTATAGTTGTGATTTGAGGACTTTTTAGCGTTCAAAAGAGTCACATTTAGTGGTGAATAGTTCGAGCCGTTCTGCTGAAAGACACGGCTCTGTTTTGGTGTTATTATTGTACTACATGAGTATCTGATGTTAGTGGCCTGCACCAGGTCGGACTTTACAAATGTGAATAAAACAGATTTACAAATAAATCGACCGCCAATGATTGTTCTTTGTTTATTCCCTTTTGTCCACCATCCGATAGAGAGACTATTAAGCTCAGAGAGAACACAAAGAGAAAGACAAATTACGAGGTCTTAACGGGAAACGGCCGATGCTAACATGTGCTAGCTTTGTTTAGCTACGTCTGACCTGAGGAGAATCAGGGCTTTTGGAGTGACAAGGCTGCTCCTGACAGGGCCGCTCCTGACAGGGCCGCTCCTGACAGGGCCGCTCCTGAAGACCTTCTCTGACTCTGTGGTGCATCAGCTCCTGTAGGTGTGGTCATCACAGAGGAAGAAGCTGGACAAAACTCCGTCCTGGGCTGTCCTCTGGACTCGGTGCAGGAGGTGGGGGACAGAAGGGTCCTGGCTAAACTCACATCTATGCTGGACCATGAGTGTCGCCCCCTGCAGGACACCCTGTCCCCTGCAGGACACTCTGTCCCCTGCAGGACACTCTGTCCTCTCTGGAGAGCAGCTTCAGGGACAGATCCACCCTCGCTGTGTGAAGAAGACGTTTCACACGTCTGTCCTTCTGCTGCTGTCAGACTGTATAACAAACACTGTCATACCCATGTGCAATACTGACATACCCATGTGCAATACTGACATACCCATGTACAATACTGACATACCCATGTGCAATACTGTCATATCCATGTGCAATACTGTCATATCCATGTGCAATACTGTCATATCCATGTGCAATACTGTCATATCCATGTGCAATACTGTCATATCCATGTGCAATACTGTCATACCCATGTACAATACTGACATACCCATGTGCAATACTCTGACATAATGTCAATCATCCTGGTGCAATATTCTCCGTCCACATAACTGCTGTAAATAAGTGTTACTATTATTATTCTTTTTCTACTTTTTATTAAGAATATAAGAGGTTTTTTATAAGAGCTTTTCTATTAAGAGTGTTGTTTTTTACATATAAGTTATCTGCACTTTTACTTCTGTACCTACTTTGTGTTTCAACACTGGAATTTCCCCATTGTGTGGACAAATAAAGGCTTATCTTATAAAAACAAGAAAAGAAACGAAAAACTAGTTATTAGATAATAATAAAAACAACAACAACAATAATAATAATAACAATAATGATAATGATGACAATAACAACAACAATAACAATATTCCTGTGCCATGTTGCGTTTCTCGTGCTCAGAAGCCGCGTGGTTCTTCCTGTGGGCGTGGCCGCAGGGGTCCGGATGAGGCGTGTGAACAGACGGCGGCGAGAGGAACCGTCTGCTCGAGCCGCGGGGTCCCGGGGCCAGGGACGGGGGCCCGGACCCGAGGCGCGCGTTCACCACTCCGCACCAGACGACCGGGCGACCAGAGGCAGAGACACGCCGAACGCTGCTCTCCGCGGAGTTACGAGCCGGATCTGCGCGCGGCCGGCAGGTGAGGCGCCGGACACTCTGACATCCACGCGTCGAATGTGAGTGAAAACTGTTTGACTTTGTGGACGCGGTGAATGTAACGCGTCTCGCTGAAGACGGACCTGCACCGCGGGACTTTTGCCATCTGCTCGTCTCCATGGAGATGCGACCGCTCGGGAATGTTCCAGAGTCTGGCATTTAGAGTTCAAGTAAAGATCTAAATGAAGAAAATGTGGCAAAGTCGTCACGTTTAGACCAGTTTTCAGTCACAAACAAAATAATAAATCCAAAATCCGCTCTGTAAATGTGTTTGTGTCTAAAATGTGGACAAAATGAAGACGTTTAAACTGCTCTGTCCGTTTTTCACATTTAAACGTTCCAAATATGAGACATTTGTGCCATTTTTACATAGAAAACGCCTCATTTCTGTGTGAAATTAATCTTTAATGTTACAAAATGTCACATATTGAATCTGAGAAGTGGACAGAGCAGGTTTAAATGTCTGGCTTAATTTTATTGTCATTTTAGAGACAAAAAAAGAAATGTGGACATCTTATAACAATATCTGACTGAAAATTGGCGTCAAAAATAAGATTTTGCCTGATTCTTTTGACTTAAAAGTTTATTAAATCAGGATTAGAATTAGATCTGAACAAATCCTCCTGTTCGTTCAGTCCAAATCTTGCCCAGTCCCAGATGGTTCAGTTTGGTGTGTTTAGGAGCGACTTTACGCCTTTTTATGTCTCTGTGGGAGGAAAATACATTTGAAGTTACAATGTCAAATATAAATCTATGTGTGACGTGATGTTTAGGAGCAGATGGGACGGGTTTGTTCTCGTGTGAAAGTGAATCCGCACGAGCTTTGAAGTTAAAGGGCCCATGCCGGGTTTTTATGATTTTCTTATTCTGACTTTATTTGGTGTGTTTATACCTGTTGTACACATCATTTATAGTTTTACATCAGTCGAGCAGGTATTTGTGCAGAAAACGCTGAAAAATCTGTAGAAAAAGACACAAAAGAAACCACTTTTTTGACTCTTTAAATATTAATTTAACACAATAAAGTCACTCTTTCCTAGTGTGATGTCATCAATTACAAACAGGAAGTGAAATTATAAACCTCAAAAATGTGCTATTCTGAAATAAAATTGTAAACCTTTTTAGCCAAATTCTAAATATATTTATCTTAACTGTATTTCAGTTCCATGAGTCGTTCGACCTGTAGGGGGCGCTTTAATCTTCTAAGTCAGTCATAGCGTAATTAATTTAACTACGGCAAAATTTGGGACGGACAGGAAGTTACGCCGGTGAAATCAAACGCAACAAACGTTTGATTGGCTTTCTGCGCTTGGATTGTGGGCGGGGCTCGTGTGGATCCCCCCCCCCCCCTCTGGTCCCGCCTCTGGTCCCGCCCTCATTCCCACGTGTTATTTATAGACCGGAGCTGGAGGCGGAGCAGGAGGCGGACAGATGGCCTCACTCCGGTGGGATCGTGCCCGTCCACAGTCGCCTGCAGCGCCTCCAGCTCCGCCTCCAGCTCCGCCTCCAGCTGGGCGCGGCGTGCGTTCAGGGCCAAAGCGTTACATAATCAGAGAGATCAGAGTGTGACGGAGAACGAAAAACAAACACAAATATAAACACAAACAAACACAAACAGCAAACAAATATAAATACAAGCACACAAATATAAACACAAACAACAAACACAAATATAAACACAAACAACAAACACAAATTTAAACACAAACCAACACCAAACACAAACACACAAATTTAAACACAAACACAAACAGACAACACAGAATAAACATTGAATACAAACAAACAATGAGTAAAATAAACATAGTACAAGTGTAAATATAAGTGTAAATACATGTGTAATATAAGTGTAAATACATGTGTAATATAAGTGTAAATACATGTGTAATATAGTGTAAATACATGTGTAATATAAGTGTAAATACATGTGTGTAAATACATATGTAATATAGTGTAAATACATGTGTAATATAGTGTAAATACATGTGTAATATAAGTGTAAATACATGTGTAATATAAGTGTAAATACATGTGTAATATAAGTGTAAATACATGTGTACTATAGTGTAAATACATGTGTAATATAAGTGTAAATACATGTGTAATATAGTGCAAATACATGTGTAATATAGTGTAAATACATGTGTAATATAAGTGTAAATACATGTGTAATATAAGTGTAAATACATGTGTAATATAGTGTAAATACATGTGTAATATAGTGTAAATACATGTGTAATATAGTGTAAATACATGTGTAATAAAAGTGTAAATACATGTGTAATATAAGTGTAAATACATGTGTAATATAGTGTAAATACATGTGTAATATAAGTGTAAATACATGTGTAATATAGTGTAAATACATGTGTAATATAGTGTAAATACATGTGTAATATAGTGTAAATACATGTGTAATATAGTGTAAATACATGTGTAATATAAGTGTAAATACATGTGTAATATAGTGTAAATACATGTGTAATATAAGTGTAAATACATGTGTAATATAGTGTAAATACATGTGTAATATAGTGTAAATACATGTGTAATACAAGTGTAAATACATGTGTAATATAAGTGTAAATACATGTGTAATATAGTGTAAATACATGTGTAATAAAAGTGTAAATACATGTGTAATATAGTGTAAATACATGTGTAATATAAGTGTAAATACATGTGTAATATAGTGTAAATACATGTGTAATATAGTGTAAATACATGTGTAATATAGTGTAAATACATGTGTAATATAGTGTAAATACATGTGTAATATAGTGTAAATACATGTGTAATACAAGTGTAAATACATGTGTAATAAAAGTGTAAATACATGTGTAATATAGTGTAAATACATGTGTAATAAAAGTGTAAATACATGTGTAATAAAAGTGTAAATACATGTGTAATATAGTGTAAATACATGTGTAATATAGTGTAAATACATGTGTAATACAAGTGTAAATACATGTGTAATATAAGTGTAAATACATGTGTAATATAAGTGTAAATACATGTGTAATATAAGTGTAAATACATGTGTAATATAAGTGTAAATACATGTGTAATATAGTGTAAATACATGTGTAATAAAAGTGTAAATACATGTGTAATATAGTGTAAATACATGTGTAATACAAGTGTAAATACATGTGTAATAAAAGTGTAAATACATGTGTAATATAGTGTAAATACATGTGTAATATAGTGTAAATACATGTGTAATATAGTGTAAATACATGTGTAATATAGTGTAAATACATGTGTAATATAAGTGTAAATACATGTGTAATATAGTGTAAATACATGTGTAATATAAGTGTAAATACATGTGTAATATAGTGTAAATACATGTGTAATATAGTGTAAATACATGTGTAATATAGTGTAAATACATGTGTAATACAAGTGTAAATACATGTGTAATATAAGTGTAAATACATGTGTAATATAAGTGTAAATACATGTGTAATATAGTGTAAATACATGTGTAATATGAAGAGACACAAGACAAATCAAACCCGTCGCGTTCTTGTCGTTGCAGGTTTCTCTTCTTCGGTGAAACGTCTCGGCTCGGTTCCCGTTGAGAACCTTTTGAGATTAAATCCAGGGTTTTACAGCAGAAAAGCGGCACAATCAGACTGAATTTACAGGTTTTTTTGGCACATAAATTATTTTTTTGTTTTTATTGGTGAATATATTTGATCAAACTTTCAAAACAAACTTTAAATCAGAGATTTATTATAACGACATTATGAGGCTGAAGCACATGATCTTGAACGTATACAATTGATTCATCTATAGTTTATTGTCTTCATTGAGAACATAAATACGGGCTCAATAGTCAAACAATTGTGTTTTATTTTCTGGAAATGGATGTAACTTGTTTTAATAGTGAATTAATTTAATTACGTTGTTTTCTTGCAGAGGAAATATTCCAGTGTCATAAAGAGGCAAAAGTTTATATCAAACCTTTATTAAGACACATGTTTTCATTTAAATTGACTGTTAAAACCACGTGAAGCGGCAAATAACGATTATTACACCAACGAGACGGTTATTTTGAGACTTTTAGCCCAGATAAAAGCTGAAATATGGCGACCGAAGGCTCCGAAACAGAGAATAGTTACGAATAAAGTGAATTATTGAAGAAAATCAGAAATACTTTATTACATTTTGGTTTAATATTATCGCTGTCCTTGTCATAAAAGCTCTTTTCGTTCGGGTTTTAGAGCCCGTTCAGTTTTCTTTAGCTAGTTCCCGCGGTCATAAGTGGGATCAGTCGATCGACCGCCGCAGCCTCTGTCGAACATGCCTCGGCCCTGTCGGCTCGCGCTCGTCCTGCTCTGCCTCGTCCAGCGGGGGGCGCCGGAGCTGGCGGCGCAGAACGACACGGAGCCCATTGTCCTGGAGGGGAAGTGTCTGGTGGTGTGCGACTCCACGCCGACCGCCGAGCCCGCGGGGGGCGCCCTGGGCATGACCGTCAGGTCCGGCACGGGCAGGGTGGCCTTTTCCGCCGTGAGGAGCACCAACCTCGAGCCGTCGGAGATGAGCAACCGCACCATGACCATCTACTTCGATCAGGTCAGTTTGAACGTCCACACCACGGTCAAACTACACGTTATATTTATCATTATATTTAGTGTTTATATTTCAGATTTGTGTAAAGTTTATACTTGTACTTCCTGGTTGGACGTGAGCACAGATATGACACAGAGGTGATTCCACAGCTGTTACCATAGCAACCAGACTGTAAACAAGAGCCAAACTCCACATAAATGACACAACAGTTCTGATCTGACACACAATAAAACACCTTTATTTAGTCCAACCATGTGTTGCACACTGATGACATCACAATGTATCCATGATTGTTTGTTTGTTTGCTTTTTAGTTTATGTTTATCTGTTGTGTTCTGTGTTTTCTATGTTTATTCTTTAAAAAATGAAAGAAAGGAAAAGTGTCTTCTTTCGCTTTAGTCGTCCACTAACGTAAACCGAGTACATCAAGTGTATTTTCTGTTGAACGATTGAATTCTAGAGACGTTATATTAACTGCAGTCTCTTTTACTGCTATAGTAACATGTCTGTTCTGTGGTTGTTTGTGTTGTTGTTGTTGTGTGTTCTCTTTGATCTATTATGTGTATTATTGTCTTATATTATCCGTGTAAAATAAATGCACCGGATCGACTCATTTTCACAGCCAATGGAAATCGAAATACATTCAAATACAAAAAGAATCACTTGTATATTTTGCTCTCAGTGGGAAAAATAACCAAAATGTTGACTTTTTGCTGACAAATATATCACTCGTGTGTTGGAAAAAGTGTCTGAAATCTACAAGAACTAAACAAAGTCCCGCTCTAATCAACATAATATATAATAATAAATATAATTCCTCTCGTAAAATGTGTCCAAACCTAGAGGAAGGTTTCAACCAGAACCAACAAAGACAAAAGTAATTGGGTTTGTCGCCGTTTTCCTGTTTTCAGATTCTGGTGAACGTCGGCAGCCATTTTGACCCGGCGAGGAGCGTCTTTGTGGCGCCGAGACGCGGCGTCTACAGCTTCAGCTTCCACGTGGTCAAAGCGTACAACCGGCAGACCATCCACGTGAGTCCACAACAGCACCAAATACTGACAAAAAACTATTTCTCTGTGGTTTTTTTAGTGTCTCGAACATAAATGTGACAAAACAAACTAAATTATGAGACAAACGTCTGTCAAATGAAGCCCAAAAGTGCTGAAATAACACCCCAAACATTCATTGGAAAGTTTAAACATAACTTTTTACATATTTATATTCAGTCAGCTGTTTTTGTAGCATTTTTCACTATAAACGATAAAGTAATCTGCATATCTTCAAAACATCACTGAGATGATCTAAAGTTTGATCAAATATGTTTGTACATTTTTTCATTCTGAATTTTTTAACTGAGGAAAAGACATTGAAAAAATACACTCACTGCAGAATTAAACAATACAAAACAACAAAAACATGATAAAAACGAGTTATCTTCCAAAAACTCGCCTGTCCACAGATCCGAGCCGTAACTTGGTCTCGTGGTTGTTTTCACCTTCCAGACTATAAACATCAAGACCTTTGCAGCAGCTTTAGCTCAGAAGGTTTAACGTGTCGTGTTTGTGTCGTCAGAACAATCATCGTTAGTCATCGAAAAGATATTGGACTTTGCCAAAAACACACAAACCGGCTCTTTATTTAGCCTTTTTCATCAAACGTTTCGAAAAAAAACAAAAAAACAGTGAGAATCTGCACTTTACGTCACTGTAAAGTCGTCCAAATATCACAAACTCTGCTGCGTTTGAACTCAAATCCAGGATCAGACCAATCACACAGACGTTTTGCGGTTAAGCACAGATTTAAAGCAGAACTAAGTAACATTTCCACCTTAATGAACGTCTCTGTAACTCCCTGTGCTGGTTAAATATGTCTTTTCACGGCGTTTGAAGTGTCCGTCGTCGCCCCCTGCTGTCTCTGAGCAGAAAACCAGCCTTACAACATGACGAAAACTCCCCTGAGAAACCCTCGCTCTTTTCTACATTTGGCAACGTGAAATGTTTGTGTGTGTGTGTGATTATTCTTATTATATTCTTATTATGCTAAAGAAAGTGCATTTTCACAAGGGAGCAGCAGGGGGAGCTCTATCGCCGCAGTTACTCAGTTCTGCTTTCACCGCAATCCCGATCAAACCGGAGTCTTACCCAAAACGTGTCGTGGGCGTGGTCCCGCGCTTTTTCAGGTGAGTCTGCTGCTGAACGCCTGGCCAGTGATCTCCGCGTTCGCCGGCGACCAGGACGTGACCCGGGAGGCGGCCACGAACTCGGGCCTGGTGGTGATGGAGCGAGGGGACAGGGCCAACCTCAAGCTGGAGCGCGGGACCCTGATGGGCGGCTGGAAGTACTCCACCTTCTCCGGCTTCATGGTGTTCCCGCTGTAGAGACCCCCGCGCCACTCACAACAGTTTCGTCTCGACCGAATCGCACGCTGACTTTATTCCGGTCTCGCTGCGGGTGGAGGTTGTTTGTTTTGCCCGAATGTGACCAGGACTTTAGGCGGATTTCTGACCAAACGTGTGCGTGCGGCCGAAACGTTCTGAAACTCGCCGACTTCAGCGAGAATCTCTCCTCGTCCAGCTCGGATCGACTTCCGGCCCACTCACACGCAAAGGTCAGAGGGTCTGGACCGCTGTAGGTACAAGATCTACTCGGGTTCGCCTCCGGATGTTCATGTCCTGCGATCTGATTGGACGAGAGCAGGAGCCCATCTGATCAAACAAAACCATTTATAATAATTTAACATCATAATAAAATATTCCTAACCATCTAGTGGTCATATATGTAGTTAAATAAAAGGTTTTATGGATGCTGGAGCCAAAGGTTTGCTTTCTATTATTATATATTTTTTATTTCTGAATCGTCCATTATGAATATAAATGTTTGGAATACAAGAACCTGTACAACGATGTTTGAGAATGTTTATGGATCTATAAACATGACTATGCTCCGTGTTTGAGTGTATTATCTGAAGATAAAATGGCTGATTGATAAATATTAATATTTATGGAATAATACTGAGCCAAAAAGCACAACAGAATCATAAGAAACAAGGAACAGCTCTAAACATGTACTTTTACTTTAAAAACAGATCATATTTTTAGCTACTGTTATTTCTGTGCATCTGCGATTGTAGGTCGAGTAGATAATGTACTTACGCCGCAAATGTCTTTAGAAGTTGTCATTTTATAGCTTGTAAACTTAAGGTAGAAACCTTTTTGTGCTTTATAGATGAGACCCCTGGATCCAACAGTGATTTGTTTTTTCTTCCCGAATGCGAAGGCCACTGTTTGTACATGGCCCAATTTCTTTATTTTATTTATTTATTTTATTTATTTTATTTATTTTATTTATTTTATTTATTTTATTTATTTTATTTATTTTATTTATCTTATTTATCTTATTTATTTTATATTGTATTCATATTGCTTATTAATTTATTTATTTTTTATTGTGTATTTAAAAAAAATAATTAATTTTTAGTTTACCACTCACGTGTGGCACGATTCAAATCTGATCTTTTGCAAAATGACTGTGGCCCGAACACCGGGGTCTCATTTATAAAGGGTCTTATTCATAAAGGGTCTCATTTATAAAGGGTCTCATTCATAAAGGGTCTCATTTATAAAGGGTCTCATTCATAAAGGGTCTCATTCTTAAAGGGTCTCATTCATAAAGGGTCTCATTCTTAAAGGGTCTCATTCATAAAGGGTCTCATTTATTAAGGGTCTCATTCATAAAGGGTCTCATTTATAAAGGGTCTCATTCATAAAGGGTCTCATTCATAAAGGGTCTCATTTATAAAGGGTCTCATTCATAAAGGGTCTCATTTATAAAGGGTCTCATTCTTAAAGGGTCTCATTTATTAAGGGTCTCATTCATAAAGGGTCTCATTTATTAAGGGTCTCATTTATAAAGGGTCTCATTCATAAAGGGTCTCATTTATAAAGGGTCTCATTCATAAAGGGTCTCATTCTTAAAGGGTCTCATTCATAAAGGGTCTCATTTATTAAGGGTCTCATTTATTAAGGGTCTCATTCATAAAGGGTCTCATTTATAAAGGGTCTCATTCATAAAGGGTCTCATTTATAAAGGGTCTCATTCATAAAGGGTCTCATTCTTAAAGGGTCTCATTCATAAAGGGTCTCATTTATTAAGGGTCTCATTTATTAAGGGTCTCATTTATTAAGGGTCTCATTCATAAAGGGTCTCATTTATAAGGGTCTCATTCATAAAGGGTCTTATTTATAAGGGTCTCATTCATAAAGGGTCTCATTTATTAAGGGTCTCATTTATAAAGGGTCTCATTCATAAAGGGTCTCATTTATAAAGGGTCTCATTCATAAAGGGTCTCATTCTTAAAGGGTCTCATTCATAAAGGGTCTCATTTATTAAGGGTCTCATTTATTAAGGGTCTCATTCATAAAGGGTCTCATTTATAAAGGGTCTCATTCATAAAGGGTCTCATTTATAAAGGGTCTCATTCATAAAGGGTCTCATTCTTAAAGGGTCTCATTCATAAAGGGTCTCATTTATTAAGGGTCTCATTTATTAAGGGTCTCATTTATTAAGGGTCTCATTCATAAAGGGTCTCATTTATAAGGGTCTCATTCATAAAGGGTCTCATTCATAAAGGGTCTCATTCATAAAGGGTCTCATTTATTAAGGGTCTCATTTATTAAGGGTCTCATTTATTAAGGGTCTCATTTATTAAGGGTCTCATTCATAAAGGGTCTCATTTATAAGGGTCTCATTCATAAAGGGTCTCATTTATAAGGGTCTCATTCATAAAGGGTCTCATTCATAAAGGGTCTCATTTATAAAGCGCACGTACAAAAGTGCCGCACCTTCAGTTTACGAGCTACAAAACGACAACTTTGACTGGAAACTTCAGTTTTGGCCCCATAACTCAGAAACGAGCCGGGCGACGATTTTTTGTCCCGTTTAGTCAGAATTCCACGTAACGGTTTGTGAATGAGACCCCAGAACCCCCTCACACAAATGAAACGGAAGAGACGAGGATTAAACAGCGACGGCAATAAAACATCAACGTTCGGCTCTTTAAGACGAAAACTCAAGATTAAAACCAAAGTCTGGGCGGTTCCTCTCGTCATGTGACTAAATCCTGGCGTTTGTCCTGTTTCTTCTCCACGAAACAGGACAAACGGCAGAAATTAGAGCGATAATTACTGCCTCTGATGGATTTTAATGACACGACTCGTTATTCTTCTTCTTATTATTAAATGTAATTGTGGCTTTGCTGTTGCTGTGAATAAAAACTGCTGTGAATTGTGTCAATAAAGAAAACTCAATCAAAGGCTCTTGTTTTTTGTCTTTTTTGGTGCGAATAGTTTTTTTTCTTCCGTTTTCTGGCCGAATCGGCCGTGTCGTGTTGAGATTTGAACCGTTTTGTCATTGTTGCAAATTGAAATAGTAAATCTGACAATTTCCCAAAACGTTTTCAACCTTTTTTCACAGACAACAAAGTCAATAGTTCATAGTTTTTGTGTCGCGCTCGTTGGGTTCTCCTCAGGCCGTTGAGTCCGGAGCAGATGGACTGAAGGAAAACCTGCTGCTTCCCTGAGGATTCTGCCAGCGCTTCAGGGCACGACAGAGAGACCATAAGACCATAAGACCATAAGACCAGTTTAGATCAGGTCAGAGGAGCGCTCTCAATGCTGTAACACTGACATTTGCACATCTCAAAAACATGTGTGAATTGTTTGTATTCTAAATTCGAGCAGTGTACATTGTCTCATTAAGAACACGTGTCTGAAGTGACGTGACACATTCGCTTCTACTGCCACCTGGAGGACAAAAGCCGCACTTACGCTCTGGACTGCGCCGGCAAAAAGTCTGAACACAAAGGATTCTTTCTCTTCTGTCACGCCCCCAAAGATGTGTTTGTCGTTGGTGACCGTGGTCAGGAGGGACCAGTGGACTTACAGAGGTCACTCCAGGCTGAGGCCGAGCTGCTTGTTTCAGGATGTCAGCAGCTAATGCTAATGTCTAGGCTAATAAACGTTAGCCAACCTGCAGACAGTTTTAAGGAGCCTCATTTCCAACCGTCCGGGTGTTGTATTCTAGGATCAGACACAAAGTCCGTGCTCTTGAAAGCTTTGAGGGCGTGTCCGGTGCAGAGGGCGTGTTGCGGAGGGCGTGTCCGGTGCAGAGGGCGTGTCCGGTGCGGAGGGCGTGTCCGGTGCAGAGGGCGTGTCCGGTGCGGAGGGCGTGTCCGGTGCGGAGGGCGTGTCCGGTGCAGAGGGCGTGTCCGGTGCGGAGGGCGTGTCCGGTGCGGAGGGCGTGTCCGGTGCGGAGGGCGTGTCCGGTGCAGAGGGCGTGTCCGGTGCGGAGGGCGTGTTGCAGAGGGCGTGTCCGGTGCAGAGGGCGTGTTGCAGAGGGTGTGTCCGGTGCAGAGGGCGTGTCCGGTGCGGAGGGCGTGTCCGGTGCGGAGGGCGTGTCCGGTGCGGAAGGCGTGTCCGGTGCGGAGGGCTTGTCCGGTGCGGAGGGCGTGTCCGGTGCAGAGGGCGTGTCCGGTGCGGAGGGCATGTCCGGTGCAGAGGGCGTGTCCGGTGCGGAAGGCGTGTCTGGTGCAGAGGGCGTGTCCGGTGCGGAGGGCGTGTCCGGTGCAGAGGGCGTGTTGCAGAGGGTGTGTCCGGTGCAGAGGGCGTGTCCGGTGCGGAGGGCGTGTCCGGTGCGGAGGGCGTGTCCGGTGCGGAGGGCGTGTCCGGTGCGGAGGGCTTGTCCGGTGCGGAGGGCGTGTCCGGTGCAGAGGGCGTGTCCGGTGCGGAGGGCATGTCCGGTGCAGAGGGCGTGTCCGGTGCGGAAGGCGTGTCTGGTGCAGAGGGCGTGTCCGGTGCGGAGGGCGTGTCCGATGCGGAGGGCAGAAGTGACACAATAGCGTTCACAGAGTGTGTCTGGCTCTCGATTATTTATCTTGTTATCTATAAATGCTTGTTGTAAGGTTGAAGGACATGAACGCGCCTCATGTCACACAAAAACGTTATGACTTTATTATAACTTTATTATTTTATTATTTAGACATGCATGTGTTAGGTAAAATTGGCAACTATTGGCATATTGTGCTCTAACACTTAAAACATTGCATCTGGTTCGTCCAATGTAAATTCTATGTCCTTAATAAATAAATAAATGTTCCTGACAGTAGCTACAATACAGACTTACTGCATGTTTATGGTTCAACAGAGCAGCTTTCCCCAAGTCAAAGTCATTTGTCAGATTGTTATAAAATGAAAGTGAACAAAAGCATTTGTGTCATTCACCAAAACCGAGCGGCTCCAGTTGCCTTAAAACCCATCATCGACCCATCATCGACCCATCATCGACCCATCATCGACCCACCATCATCGACCCATCATCGACCCATCATCGACCCACCATCATCGACCCATCATCGACCCATCATCGACCCATCATCGACCCATCATCGACCCATCATCGACCCATCATCGACCCATCATCGACCCACCATCATCGACCCATCATCGACCCATCATCGACCCACCATCATCGACCCATCATCGACCCATCATCGACCCATCATCGACCCATCATCGACCCATCATCGACCCATCATCGACCCACCATCATCGACCCATCATCGACCCACCATCATCGACCCATCATCGACCCACCATCATCGACCCATCATCGACCCATCATCGACCCATCATCGACCCATCATCGACCCATCATCGACCCATCATCGACCAATCATCGACCCATCATCGACCCATCATCGACCCATCATCGACCAATCATCGACCCATCATCGACCCATCATCGACCCATCATCGACCCACCATCATCGACCCATCATCGACCCATCATCGACCCATCATCGACCAATCATCGACCCATCATCGACCCATCATCGACCCATCATCGACCCATCATCGACCCATCATCGACCCACCATCATCGACCCATCATCGACCCATCATCGACCCATCATCGACCAATCATCGACCCATCATCGACCCATCATCGACCCATCATCGACCCATCATCGACCCATCATCGACCCACCATCATCGACCCATCATCGACCCACCATCATCGACCCATCATCGACCCATCATCGACCCATCATCGACCCACCATCATCGACCCATCATCGACCCATCATTGACCAATCATCGACCCATCATCGACCCACCATCATCGACCCATCATCGACCCATCATCGACCCATCATCGACCCATCATCGACCCACCATCATCGACCCATCATCGACCCATCATCGACCCATCATCGACCCATCATCGACCCATCATCGACCCATCATCACTTTTATCAATAAACATTTTTTTTTTTCATATTGTTGTGGCGTGAATTCACATTTAAACGTCCTAAATATGTGACATTTTGACCGTTTTTACACAGAAAACGACTTATTTCTGTCTGCAAACGTGACACGATGAAAAACTGGTAATACATTTGTTTCTTACATTTATGTGAGGAAACGACAGCAGAAGTTTCACATTGACATCTTTTATTTCTGTTCCTGTTTCACCTGCAGCATCTGGACTTCATGAGGCAGCTTCATTCACGTTTGTTAAAGATGACATGAAATGAATTAAATAATAGATTAAATAGCCTATATTTGACAGAAAAGTTATATTTAATTTGACATTTAATTTTTTTCAATGTATTTATTTCACATCAATGACCGCGGGCCGGCCCTCCACTACGTGCCTGGATTCGAATACGGCCCTCAGAGGTAAATCATGTCCCATCTCTGACCTAAACTCAACTCCAGCTGAGTTTTTCAGGAGGGAACGTGGTTAAAACAGAGAAAAGGTCCATTATAAATACTTTTTTCCCCTTTAAAAGCACAGAGGAGCTTGGATTACACTCGGCGACCTACACTTCCGGAATGTTTTGGACGAGAGAACAAATCGGTAAAAGTGATAAAAGTCAGTTTGCGAAAATACAATGACAATGACACAAAATTGTTCTTCAAAATGCCCTCCGTTTTTTTCACCCACGGCGTCCGAAACAACCGCGACCGCAGTCCCTTTTTTGCCGTTCCTCAGCCGACTCCGCCGGTCCGGTCGGTCCCGCCGCCCTTGCGTTGCGGCGGCAGCTCGACTCTGGAGGGCGCCGTGGGGTGGCGTTTGCGCTCGGGGCCGACCAGACCCTGGATGTGCATCACGTTGTTGTTCCCGCACTGAAGTCCGGTGACGTTGCTGCAGCGAATGTTCACGTGAGGCAGGGGGCGCTGCATGTGGTGCGGCGGCAGGGAGTCCGGGCTCGAGTGCTGGCGCTGGGGAAAAGGAAGAAGAAGAAGAAACAGTTTGTGATTAATATATAGTATAATATATAATATATACTGGTCCGGTTCAAGTTTGTCCAAAATTTTAAGTTTGTAGCTTTTTTGACTTTTTTTTTGCATCATCAGATCAGAAAAAAATACTTACACTTAAAACTCAAGAAAACTATAAAAGCAAAATAAATTAACCTTTTTAAAAAAAAAATGTGAACTTAAAGTCTATTTTAAAGTTACAGTACTTAGTTCCAGCAGAACCGAGACAGCAGCAGCAGCAGCAGCAGCAACAGTAGCAGTAGCAGTAGCAGTAGTAGTAGTAGCTGTAGTAGCAGTAGCAGTAGCAGTAGCTGTAGTAGTAGTAGTAGTAGTAGTAGCAGTAGCAGTAGCAGTAGCAGTAGCAGTAGCTGTAGTAGCAGTAGCAGTAGCAGTAATAGCAGTAGCAGTAGTAGCAGTAGCAGCAGCAGTAATAGCAGTAGCGGTAGTAGCAGTAGCTTTAGAAACTTTAGAAACAGAGCTCCCCCTGCAGGTCCTTGTGAAAATACTCACAGACGCAGTTTTTTGTCTATTATTGAAAGAAGGAAGTTTAATCGCGGACAAAATCATTGAACGTGGCCAAATATAAAAAAGGTCGAGGGTTTCTCAGGAGAGTGGTTTTCGGTCGATGTCGGTGCATGTTATAGGGCTGGTTTTCCGCCCAGAGACAGCAGGGGGCGACGGCGGGTCACTTCAAACGCCCCGAAAACACACACTCACCCATCACGGGGACTCGTAAAGATGTTCAAACAAGGTCAAAATATTACTTAGTTCCGCTTTAAAAGCCCAATAGTTTTTTTGTGAAGCTCGGAAAAAGACGAGCTCGTAAAACAGGAAGTGAGTGAAGCGAAACACGACTGCGGCGGTTTGTGGCGAGGAACAGAGGCAGAACAACTGACCTGACACTGGGATATCCGGTTTGCCTGGGACGCCGGCTGAGGACTCTGGGTTTTCCACGAAGAAGGTGAAGGAGGAAGAGGAGGATGAGGAGGAAGAGGAGGATGAGGAACCGCGATCGGTTTCACGGACGAAGACTTGGGGCTGGAGGCGGCGCGGTTGAGCTCCTCGTCGCTCACGCGCACCGGGAACGGCACCGACTGATCTGGAGGAACAGCACATTTGTCGAGCTGGTTTGCGGTTCAGATCTCGGCCGTTCGCGCTGAAACGTCTTCTCGAACGGCACAAATGGACAAATGTGACGTGATTCGTTCGCGACAGCTTCGGAATGTTGTGCCAAAGACGTGATTGTTGTCAGTTTAACTATAAATGATACTTTTTGTGAACTAGGAATTGTTTTTTTTTTCATCGTATTGAACAGAAAAGAAAACAAACAGACATTTCTATCCTGGAAATTCAAACTTTTAACAATATAAACTGGACCGACATCGTAACGACAGACGCACAATTTGACTCAATTTTGAAAATGAATAATTTCAATAACAACAAAAAAAACAATGGACAAAATGGATTTTTTGGGGATTTAATCTGCTTGAAACCTTATTTTCGTTGGAAATCATTCTTTACATATCTTGTGTTCTCTCTGGTCCTGCCCCACTCTGTTTTTTGTGGGGGGTTTTGTTTAAAAAAATAAATAAATAGACTTTTTACAATATAATATCCTGACATTTTGATTATTGTTTAGTTTTTGTTTTTACATTTTGATTTATTTAATTTTATCCATTTTTTTAAATTGTATTAATGTTTTAACTTTTTGATATTTTGATTATTGCATTTTTTTTTTGACATTTTGAATTAATTTGTTATTTTATATTGATAAATTGAATTGAATTCTGCGTCCGTGTTGGACAGAAAACGCTCAGATCGTCTCTTGCCTTTCGCTCGGACTCGTTCCTCGCTCGAGACGTCACCGGCCACTTCCTGCGACACACAATAAAAAACACATCGTGTCCAGATTTCATCAAAACTTTTAACGATGTCGGGGCGTGAAAGTGGTGAATGACCCGCATTTGAGAAGCTTTGTTTTCGTGTGTTTGGAACATAGTAAAAGACAGTGAGTGGCGCCCCCTGGTGGTCTGTCCAGTGTCCGCGTCGTCCTCACTATCGTCTTCTGACCTCCAGCATTTGTAAGTCCAATAATCCACAGAAGAGTAAGAATAAGAACTACAGCTACTACTTCTACTGCTACAGCTACTGCTACTGCTACTACTGCTACTACTACTACTACTACTTCTACTGCTACAGCTACTGCTACTGCTACTGCTACTGCTACTACTACTACTACTACTACTACTACTTCTACTGCTACAGCTACTACTACTACTACTTCTACTGCTACAGCTACTGCTACTGCTACTACTACTACTACTACTACTACTTCTACTGCTACAGCTACTACTACTACTACTACTACTTCTACTGCTACAGCTACTACTACTACTACTTCTACTGCTACAGCTACTGCTACTGCTACTACTACTACTACTACTACTACTTCTACTGCTACAGCTACTGCTACTGCTACTGCTACTACTGCTACTACTACTACTACTACTTCTACTGCTACAGCTACTGCTACTGCTACTGCTACTACTGCTACTACTACTACTACTACTTCTACTGCTACAGCTACAGCTACTGCTACTGCTACTGCTACTACTACTACTACTACTACTACTACTTCTACTGCTACAGCTACTACTACTACTACTTCTACTGCTACAGCTACTGCTACTGCTACTGCTACTACTGCTACTACTACTGCTACTACTACTACTACTACTACTACTACTACTACTACTTCTACTGCTACAGCTACTACTACTACTACCACTACTACTTCTACTACGATTTCAACTAAACTAAACTCTACTGCTATTACAACAACTACTACAACTGCTATTACAACAACTACTACAACTTCTACTACGAGAAATACTACTATTACTACTACTCTAAAATATTACACTTACTACTATTACTTCTTCAACTCCTGAATAATCCTACGTAACTTTGTTTTTAGAATAAAACTAAAAAAAGACTTGAGCTGGACCTTTTTCCTGTGAATTCCCCGTCGTTTGGAAGGAAGTTTAAAAAGTGACACTTCCTGTTTTTATGCGAAAAATGAACTGAAGCGTTTGATTAAAGCTGCGTCACTTTTCCTAAAGTTTCATGTTTGGTCAGCTTTAAAATCACAGAGAGGTTCATCAGAGAGAGAGAGAGAGAGAGAGAGAGAGAGAGAGAGAGAGAGAGAGAGAGAGAGAGAGAGAGAGGAAAGGGGGAGGTTTAAACCTCTGGAGTTGCTCAGACTCAGTTTCACTTCAGACTCTAAAGTTTCGGACTTGGATGTGGAGCTCCTCGGTGTTTTTAAAGAACACACTGTGACAGGACGAAGTATTATCACTGATTTGTTTGTCTTACTTGAACTGGAGCTTTTCCCGTCAGGACGTTATAGCAGCAACTATTTATCCCTTTGACTGTAGAAAACATCCAAAAAACAAATCGATTTAACATTTGACATTTCAATTCCTTGTTTATTCTTTATTATCGCCACGAAAACGCAAACAAACACGACACAAACCTTTTTTTTTTATCAACTAAATTTTATCGACAAAATGAACCGAATGCGGAACTCAAACAGGTGCAAACTTTAGCCTCGTCCACATGAACAGCCTCGTTAACACGTAAAAACTTGTAAAAACACGCAATATTAATAAAAAAAAATATTGCGTGTTTTTACAAGTTTAAAAAAAAACCTATATATTGTAAATTTAAACAGAAATCAAAGGCGATAAAGCGATTGCAAGCGCGACGTCAGACCTTGACTTTGTGTGATTTGGACCTTCTGAAGTCGACCCGTGAGCGATTCCGTTGGCCTTTGATCCTGGAAAAAGACAAAACCCATTATACGATGCCGATATTCAAACTGAAGCGTCACCGCGGCAACATCCTCCTGATATCATGTCAATCCGACGTGTTGAAACGTGTCTTTGAACGCGCCGTTGTGAAAATCTGTCAAATCGGTCGCAAAAAAAGTGCCGAAATGTCACCTTTTGTAAGAAACCCAGGTGTTTATTAGGGTTAGCTGCGGTTAGCGCTGTTAGCCGCCCGGAGTTCTTGCTGCGCCGGACGCGTCACCAGTGTGAAAAAGTAGTCCACGTGATGTGTACGTCGCACTGGGAAAACTCTTGAGTCCTCGCTCTACGGGTCCTGATCCTGATGTCCCCATTGGAATCACATGGGAGGTTTCAGTCATCGCTATGGCTACGCCGTAACAAATATGACATGGGTCTGATTTACTTTTTTGATCACGATGCCAAAATGGAATTTTATGCCAAATTTCGCGGTCGTCATCCCCATGTAAAGTGCTCGTTTAGTGAGCACTTTTGCACAGGCTTCGCCCGTTTACGACAATAATGTTCCATTTTCCTACTACTAATTAGTATGCACGGGGCGTGCATGAGTCGCAGCCGTGCTTTACACGGCCTTTCGGAACTAATAGGCCTCTCGCCAGCTTGCAACGCTCTGGCCTAATAATAAAAAAGAAGAAAAATAAGAACAAGAAAAGGACTGGGTAGGACCGTAGGGAAGAGTTAGCATTAGCAGATAGTGAGGCCGTTAGCATTAGCAGATAGTGAGGCCGTTAGCATTAGCAGATAGTGAGGCCGTTAGCATCTAATGGAAAAAAAGGTTAACGTATTTAACGGCAGGAAGTATGAGTCCCATTTACACAACTTTATTTCAGTTTCATCTTTATAATCAGCATTTTTACTTTTTCTTTTTTTTTTACTATGAACAATAAACTCGATATTCATATGTTCTTAAACGTCAACACAACATTCACAATATTATCTCAATTTGAATACGTCGCCCACTTCTACTCAACTCTCTAAGTTTTAAAAAAATTGTTAAACATTTTTTTGGTTTAATTTTTTATGATAATAATAAGATTTTAAAGAAGGCGGGCTCTGATTGGAGGATTGGCGAAGGCGCGAGGGTCTTACCAGAGCTTCCAGAACCTTCAGGACGGCACAGTTCACAGCGTGTCGGTGCAACTTGAACAGCTCCTCGGTCTCGAGCGCACAATCTAACGAGCACAAAGCAGAACTCAGACCTGCCCGGGTCCAGCTGTGGGCGCGCGACCGGCGGCTGAGTGGGCCGCACATATGCCCGGCTCCGTGCGCACTCGGGCCGCCGTGTCGTGAGTTCAATTCCAGTCATTTGCTGATTGTCCTTCCGTCTCTTGCACTACACTGTCCTGTCCGCTAAAAACTGTGAAATTCTGAGGGGAAGTACAGGCTTTTACTGTGAAAGTCTGAGGGCTTTTACTGTGAAAGTCTGAGGGATCAAGAAAATACATCAAAAGAAATACATTTTAAAAATTCTGTAAATTGTAAATTATATTAAAACAATCGATAAAATTAAATTAAACATTATTATTTTGTAAGACATTTACCTGGTGTTTTGATGCTAGCCCTGTTAGCATGGTGTTTGGGGGCCTCACCGTGAGAGGACTGTCTCTCTGAGGGTCTCATGTGCACTTTGACCTTTGTAAACAAGGTGTTTGGGGGCCTCACCGTGAGAGGACTGTCTCTCTGAGGGTCTCATGTGCACTTTGACCTTTGTAAACATGGTGTTTGGGGGCCTCACCGTGAGAGGACGGTCTCTCTGAGGGTCTCATGTGCACTTTGACCTTTGTAAACATGGTGTTTGGGGGCCTCACCGTGAGAGGAGGGTCTCTCTCAGGGTCTCGTGTGCACTTTGACCTTTGTAAACATGGTGTTTGGGGGCCTCACCGTGAGAGGACGGTCTCTCTGAGGGTCTCATGTCCCAGCACGTCTCCATCAGATCTGTGAGTCCAGTGAGTCCAGCGATGCCTCCGGCCTGGACCCGGATCTCCTCCAGGGACGGACGGTCGCCCTGAGGGATCCGCAGCCGCACGATGGACGAGAGCGCGTCTGCGGGGGGTACAGGATTTTACTGTGAAAGTCTGAGGGCTTTTACTGTGAAATTCTGAGGGGAAGTACAGGATTTTACTGTGAAAGTCTGAAGGCTTTTACAGTGAAAGTCTCAGGGCTTTTACTGTGTAAGTCTGAGGGGAAGTATAGGCTTTTACTATGAAAGTCTGAGGCCTTTTACTGTGAAAGTCTGCGGGAAAATACCTGCTTTTATTGTGAAAGTCCTAGGGACTATATAGACTTTATAGTATATAGTTCTTTAGTTCAAATGCATCACAATAATAAACACAGTTTGGATTATAAATTAACAGAATGATCAGATGACAAAATGTGAATGGAGATATCCCACAATGCACCCTTGTTTGGTGGACGTAGCTACAAAAGAGCACAGATATCCCATAATGCATAGAGTGAATGCTGTTTGTCTCACGTGGATACGGTGGCCGCCCGGTGACGATGGACCACAGCAGAATCCCGAAACTGAAACACAGAAAACAGTGATTAGAGCAGTGGCTTTTGAGTTAAAGGTGCACTATGTGACCTATGTGTGCGCTGCCTGCTCGTCTCCATGGAGATGTCACTGCTTTGTCCAGAATATTCCACAGTATGAGTTTAAACGTATGGATCTCACGCTTAATAAATGGCGTTGGCTTTATGGCAAACAAACAAATCGATGTTGTTTGTTTACTGCTACATTTTTACCTTTGTTGGATTATACTAATTTACTTATGTTAAAGGACAAATATTATGCATTATTTGTGTCGTTCTCTGCCTTTAAAGAGTTTATGTCAACTATGACATCACACATCGACTATGACATCACACATCGACTATGACATCATAGATCGACTATGACATCACACATCGACTATGACGTCACAGATCGACTGTGACATCACACATCGACTATGACATCACAGATCGAATATGACATCACAGATCGACTATGACGTCACACATCGACTATGACGTCACACATCGACTATGACATCACAGATCGACTATGACGTCACACATCGACTATGACGTCACACATCGACTATGACGTCACAGATCGACTATGACGTCACACATCGACTATGACGTCACACATCGACTATGACATCACACATCGACTATGACATCACACATCGACTATGACATCACACATCGACTATGACGACACACATCGACTATGACGTCACACATCGACTATGACGTCACACATCGACAATGACGTCACACATCGACTATGACATCACACATCGACTATGACGTCACAGATCGACTATGACGTCACACATCGACAATGACGTCACACATCGACTATGACATCACAGATCGACTATGACATCACACATCGACTATGACGTCACACATCGACTATGACGTCACACATCGACTATGACGTCACACATCGACTATGACGTCACACATCGACAATGACGTCACACATCGACTATGACGTCACACATCGACTATGACGTCACACATCGACTATGACGTCACACATCGACAATGACGTCACACATCGACTATGACGTCACACATCGACTATGACGTCACACATCGACTATGACGTCACACATCGACAATGACGTCACACATCGACTATGACGTCACACATCGACTATGACGTCACACATCGACTATGACGTCACAGATCGACTATGACGTCACACATCGACAATGACGTCACACATCGACTATGGCATCACACATTGACTATGACGTCACACATCGACTATGACGTCACACATCGACTATGGCATCACACATTGACTATGACATCACGCATTGACTATGACGTCACACATCGGGGAGATTCAGAACGGAGTGTTTCTGAGGCTCGGAGGGGAGAGGACTTTATCAAACTGTGACTGAAGCTAAACGTGCTCAGGAGATTCAGGGCTCAATGAACGACTTTAATCAATGAGTTATAATAAAGCCCTAGAGTGATCATCACCATGGTAACCTGTAGTGACGTGCGTCCTGTTCCAGCTCCATGTTGTGGTGGAAGAAGAACTACCGAAGAATCTCAGACAAAGTCACAGAGAGCTGGACTTTTTAAGAATCGTTTCGTAATAAATACTTTTTCGGGGGTAAGATTCTCAACCTGGGGCCGCGGACCGCCCAGGCCTGATTTACCTGTAGATGTCGGAGCTCTTGGTGGGTTTGTACGACAGGTCGAAAGCCTCCGGAGGCATGTAGCCCAGAGTCCCTTCTTCACAGGAACTCTCCTTTTTAGAGACGCGGGACGAGTGGTAAACTTTGGCCAGTCCAAAGTCTGTGAGCTGGAGGCGGGACAAAGCGGGACAAAGGGGGACAAAGTGGGAAAAAGCGGGACAAAGCAGGACAAAGAGGGACAAAGCGGGAAAAAGCGGGACACAAATGTTGCATTATTTGTGTGTTTATCGTTTCCAATTTGCTCTTGTTGATTTGCTTTGGGGGGTTTGGGGCCTCATCCTGGGGAGTTTTGTTAATAAGCGTTTTTCGTTTTGTTCATAAGAGTTCTTCAATTAAGAGTGTTTTTTTGAAACTTCCTATAAGTTATCTGTCCTTCCCTCTGTATCTACTGCGTTGTGACACCAACATTTCCCCATGTTTGGACAATAAAGGAATATTTTATCCTGTCGTTGGTGCCGCAAAACGCAGCAGAAAACATGGACGAAGAAGGCGAAAGCAACGTCGCCGTTAGCGCGGCTTTAATGTAATGTGTCAATTAAATCTGACTTTTTATCTCAAGTAGTACCACCAGTACTACTTACACGCATGTAGTACTACTTACACGCATGTAGTACTCTTACACACAAGTAGTACTCTTACACGCATGTTGTACTCTTACACGCATGTAGTACTCTTACACACAGGTAGTACTCTTACACACATGTAGTACTCTTACACACATGTTGTACTCTTACACACAGGTAGTACTCTTACACACATGTAGTACTACTTAGACGCATGTAGTACTCTTACACACACGTAGTACTCTTACACGCATGTTGTACTCTTACACGCATGTTGTACTCTTACACGCATGTTGTACTCTTACACGCATGTAGTACTCTTACACACATGTAGTACTCTTACACACATGTAGTACTCTTACACACAGGTAGTACTCTTACACACATGTAGTACTACTTACACGCATGTAGTACTCTTACACACACGTAGTACTCTTACACGCATGTTGTACTCTTACACGCATGTTGTACTCTTACACGCATGTTGTACTCTTACACGCATGTAGTACTCTTACACACATGTTGTACTCTTACACGCATGTTGTACTCTTACACGCATGTAGTACTCTTACACGCATGTTGTACTCTTACACACATGTAGTACTCTTACACACATGTTGTACTCTTACACACATGTTGTACTCTTACACGCATGTAGTACTCTTACACGCATGTTGTACTCTTACACACATGTAGTACTCTTACACACATGTAGTACTCTTACACGCATGTAGTACTCTTACACGCATGTAGTGCTCTTACACACATGTAGTACTCTTACACGCATGTAGTACTCTTACACGCATGTAGTACTCTTACACGCATGTTGTACTCTTACACACATGTTGTATGTTGTACTCTTACACACATGTAGTACTCTTACACACATGTAGTACTCTTACACACATGTTGTATTCTTACACACATGTAGTACTCTTACACACATGTTGTACTCTTACACACATGTAGTACTCTTACACACATGTAGTACTCTTACACACATGTAGTACTCTTACACACATGTTGTACTCTTACACGCATGTAGTACTCTTACACACATGTAGTACTCTTACACACATGTAGTACTCTTACACACATGTAGTACTTTTACACGCATGTAGTACTCTTACACGCATGTAGTACTCTTACACGCATGTAGTACTCTTACACACATGTAGTACTCTTACACGCATGTAGTACTCTTACACACATGTAATGCTCTTACACACATGTAGTACTCTTACACACATGTAGTACTCTTACACACATGAACTCTTACACACATGTTGTACTCTTACACACATGTAGTACTCTTACACACATGTTGTACTCTTACACACATGTAGTAATCTTACACACATGTTGTACTCTTACACACACGTAGTACTCTTACACACACGTTGTACTCTTACACACATGTAGTACTCTTACACACATGTTGTACTCTTACACACATGTTGTACTCTTACACACATGTTGTGCTCTTACACACATGTAGTACTCTTACACACATGTTGTACTCTTACACACATGTTGTACTCTTACACACATGTAGTACTCTTACACACATGTAGTACTCTTACACACATGTTGTGCTCTTACACACATGTAGTAATCTTACACACATGTTGTACTCTTACACACACGTAGTACTCTTACACACATGTAGTACTCTTACACACATGTTGTGCTCTTACACACATGTAGTACTCTTACACACATGTTGTGCTCTTACACACATGTAGTACTCTTACACGCATGTAGTACTCTTACACGCATGTTGTACTCTTACACACATGTTGTATGTTGTACTCTTACACACATGTAGTACTCTTACACACATGTAGTACTCTTACACACATGTTGTATTCTTACACACATGTAGTACTCTTACACACATGTTGTACTCTTACACGCATGTTGTACTCTTACACGCATGTAGTACTCTTACACGCATGTTGTACTCTTACACACATGTAGTACTCTTACACACATGTAGTACTCTTACACACATGTAGTACTCTTACACGCATGTAGTGCTCTTACACACATGTAGTACTCTTACACACATGTAGTACTCTTACACGCATGTAGTACTCTTACACGCATGTTGTACTCTTACACACATGTTGTATGTTGTACTCTTACACACATGTAGTACTCTTACACACATGTTGTATTCTTACACACATGTAGTACTCTTACACACATGTTGTACTCTTACACACATGTTGTACTCTTACACACATGTAGTACTCTTACACACATGTAGTACTCTTACACACGTTGTGCTCTTACACACATGTAGTACTCTTACACACATGATGTACTCTTACACGCATGTAGTACTCTTACACGCATGTTGTACTCTTACACACATGTAGTACTCTTACACACATGTAGTACTCTTACACGCATGTAGTACTCTTACACGCATGTAGTGCTCTTACACACATGTAGTACTCTTACACGCATGTAGTACTCTTACACGCATGTAGTACTCTTACACGCATGTTGTGCTCTTACACACATGTTGTATGTTGTACTCTTACACACATGTAGTACTCTTACACACATGTAGTACTCTTACACACATGTTGTATTCTTACACACATGTAGTACTCTTACACACATGTAGTACTCTTACACGCATGTAGTACTCTTACACGCATGTAGTACTCTTACACGCATGTAGTACTCTTACACACATGTAGTACTCTTACACACATGTAGTACTCTTACACGCATGTAGTACTCTTACGCACATGTAGTGCTCTTACACACATGTAGTACTCTTACACACATGTAGTACTCTTACACACATGTAGTGCTCTTACACACATGTTGTACTCTTACACACATGTAGTACTCTTACACACATGTAGTACTCTTACACACGTTGTGCTCTTACACACATGTAGTACTCTTACACACATGATGTACTCTTACACGCATGTAGTACTCTTACACGCATGTTGTACACTTACACACATGTAGTACTCTTACACACATGTAGTACTCTTACACGCATGTAGTACTCTTACACGCATGTAGTGCTCTCACACACATGTAGTACTCTTACACGCATGTAGTACTCTTACACGCATGTAGTACTCTTACACGCATGTTGTGCTCTTACACACATGTTGTATGTTGTACTCTTACACACATGTAGTACTCTTACACACATGTAGTACTCTTACACACATGTTGTATTCTTACACACATGTAGTACTCTTACACGCATGTAGTACTCTTACACACATGTAGTACTCTTACACACATGTAGTACTCTTACACACATGTTGTACTCTTACACGCATGTAGTACTCTTACACACATGTAGTACTCTTACACACATGTAGTACTCTTACACACATGTAGTACTTTTACACACACGTTGTACTCTTACACACATGTAGTACTCTTACACACATGTTGTACTCTTACACACATGTTGTACTCTTACACACATGTTGTGCTCTTACACACATGTAGTACTCTTACACACATGTAGTACTCTTACACACATGTTGTGCTCTTACACACATGTAGTACTCTTACACACATGTTGTGCTCTTACACGCATGTTGTACTCTTACACGCATGTTGTACTCTTACACGCATGTAGTACTCTTACACGCATGTTGTACTCTTACACACATGTAGTACTCTTACACACATGTAGTACTCTTACACACATGTAGTACTCTTACACACATGTAGTACTCTTACACACATGTTGTACTCTTACACACATGTAGTACTCTTACACACATGTAGTACTCTTACACACATGTAGTACTCTTACAAACGTTGTGCTCTTACACACATGTAGTACTCTTACACACATGTTGTACTCTTACACGCATGTAGTACTCTTACACGCATGTAGTACTCTTACACGCATGTAGTACTCTTACACACATGTAGTACTCTTACATACATGTAGTACTCTTACACACATGTTGTGCTCTTACACACATGTAGTACTCTTACACACATGTTGTGCTCTTACACACATGTAGTACTCTTACACACATGTTGTGCTCTTACACACATGTTGTACTCTTACACGCATGTTGTACTCTTACACGCATGTAGTACTCTTACACGCATGTTGTACTCTTACACACATGTAGTACTCTTACACACATGTAGTACTCTTACACACATGTAGTACTCTTACACGCATGTAGTGCTCTTACACACATGTAGTACTCTTACACACATGTAGTACTCTTACACGCATGTAGTACTCTTACACGCATGTTGTACTCTTACACACATGTTGTATGTTGTACTCTTACACACATGTAGTACTCTTACACACATGTAGTACTCTTACACACATGTTGTATTCTTACACACATGTAGTACTCTTACACACATGTTGTACTCTTACACACATGTAGTACTCTTACACACATGTAGTACTCTTACACACATGTAGTACTCTTACAAACGTTGTGCTCTTACACACATGTAGTACTCTTACACACATGTTGTACTCTTACACGCATGTAGTACTCTTACACGCATGTAGTACTCTTACACGCATGTAGTACTCTTACACACATGTAGTACTCTTACACACATGTTGTGCTCTTACACACATGTAGTACTCTTACACACATGTTGTGCTCTTACACACATGTAGTACTCTTACACACATGTTGTGCTCTTACACACATGTTGTACTCTTACACGCATGTTGTACTCTTACACGCATGTAGTACTCTTACACGCATGTTGTACTCTTACACACATGTAGTACTCTTACACACATGTAGTACTCTTACACACATGTAGTACTCTTACACGCATGTAGTGCTCTTACACACATGTAGTACTCTTACACACATGTAGTACTCTTACACGCATGTAGTACTCTTACACGCATGTTGTACTCTTACACACATGTTGTATGTTGTACTCTTACACACATGTAGTACTCTTACACACATGTTGTATTCTTACACACATGTAGTACTCTTACACACATGTTGTACTCTTACACACATGTTGTACTCTTACACACATGTTGTACTCTTACACGCATGTTGTACTCTTACACGCATGTAGTACTCTTACACGCATGTTGTACTCTTACACACATGTAGTACTCTTACACACGTTGTGCTCTTACACACATGTAGTACTCTTACACACATGATGTACTCTTACACGCATGTAGTACTCTTACACGCATGTTGTACTCTTACACACATGTAGTACTCTTACACACATGTAGTACTCTTACACGCATGTAGTACTCTTACACGCATGTAGTGCTCTTACACACATGTAGTACTCTTACACGCATGTAGTACTCTTACACGCATGTAGTACTCTTACACGCATGTTGTGCTCTTACACACATGTTGTATGTTGTACTCTTACACACATGTAGTACTCTTACACACATGTAGTACTCTTACACACATGTTGTATTCTTACACACATGTAGTACTCTTACACACATGTAGTACTCTTACACGCATGTAGTACTCTTACACGCATGTAGTACTCTTACACGCATGTAGTACTCTTACACACATGTAGTACTCTTACACACATGTAGTACTCTTACACGCATGTAGTACTCTTACGCACATGTAGTGCTCTTACACACATGTAGTACTCTTACACACATGTAGTGCTCTTACACACATGTTGTACTCTTACACACATGTAGTACTCTTACACACATGTAGTACTCTTACACACGTTGTGCTCTTACACACATGTAGTACTCTTACACACATGATGTACTCTTACACGCATGTAGTACTCTTACACGCATGTTGTACTCTTACACACATGTAGTACTCTTACACACATGTAGTACTCTTACACGCATGTAGTACTCTTACACGCATGTAGTGCTCTTACACACATGTAGTACTCTTACACGCATGTAGTACTCTTACACGCATGTAGTACTCTTACACGCATGTTGTGCTCTTACACACATGTTGTATGTTGTACTCTTACACACATGTAGTACTCTTACACACATGTAGTACTCTTACACACATGTTGTATTCTTACACACATGTAGTACTCTTACACGCATGTAGTACTCTTACACACATGTAGTACTCTTACACACATGTAGTACTCTTACACACATGTTGTACTCTTACACGCATGTAGTACTCTTACACACATGTAGTACTCTTACACACATGTAGTACTCTTACACACATGTAGTACTTTTACACGCATGTAGTACTCTTACACGCATGTAGTACTCTTACACGCATGTAGTACTCTTACACACATGTAGTACTCTTACACGCATGTAGTGCTCTTACACACATGTAGTGCTCTTACACACATGTAGTACTCTTACACACATGTAGTACTCTTACACACATGTTGTACTCTTACACACATGTAGTAATCTTACACACATGTTGTACTCTTACACACACGTAGTACTCTTACACACACGTTGTACTCTTACACACATGTAGTACTCTTACACACATGTTGTACTCTTACACACATGTTGTACTCTTACACACATGTTGTGCTCTTACACACATGTAGTACTCTTACACACATGTAGTACTCTTACACACATGTTGTGCTCTTACACACATGTAGTACTCTTACACACATGTTGTGCTCTTACACACATGTTGTACTCTTACACGCATGTTGTACTCTTACACGCATGTAGTACTCTTACACGCATGTTGTACTCTTACACACATGTAGTACTCTTACACACATGTAGTACTCTTACACACATGTAGTACTCTTACACGCATGTAGTACTCTTACACACCTGTAGTACTCTTACACGCATGTAGTACTCTTACACGCATGTAGTACTCTTACACGCATGTTGTACTCTTACACACATGTTGTATGTTGTACTCTTACACATATGTAGTACTCTTACACACATGTAGTACTCTTACACACATGTAGTACTCTTACACACATGTTGTATTCTTACACACATGTAGTACTCTTACACACATGTTGTACTCTTACACACATGTAGTACTCTTACACACATGTAGTACTCTTACACACATGTAGTACTCTTACAAACGTTGTGCTCTTACACACATGTAGTACTCTTACACACATGTTGTACTCTTACACGCATGTAGTACTCTTACACGCATGTAGTACTCTTACACGCATGTAGTACTCTTACACACATGTAGTACTCTTACACACATGTAGTACTCTTACACACATGTTGTGCTCTTACACACATGTAGTACTCTTACACACATGTTGTGCTCTTACACACATGTAGTACTCTTACACACATGTTGTGCTCTTACACACATGTTGTACTCTTACACGCATGTTGTACTCTTACACGCATGTAGTACTCTTACACGCATGTTGTACTCTTACACACATGTAGTACTCTTACACACATGTAGTACTCTTACACACATGTAGTATTCTTACACGCATGTAGTGCTCTTACACACATGTAGTACTCTTACACACATGTAGTACTCTTACACGCATTTAGTACTCTTACACGCATGTTGTACTCTTACACACATGTTGTATGTTGTACTCTTACACACATGTAGTACTCTTACACACATGTTGTATTCTTACACACATGTAGTACTCTTACACACATGTTGTACTCTTACACACATGTTGTACTCTTACACACATGTAGTACTCTTACACACATGTAGTACTCTTACACACGTTGTGCTCTTACACACATGTAGTACTCTTACACACATGATGTACTCTTACACGCATGTAGTACTCTTACACGCATGTTGTACTCTTACACACATGTAGTACTCTTACACACATGTAGTACTCTTACACGCATGTAGTACTCTTACACGCATGTAGTGCTCTTACACACATGTAGTACTCTTACACGCATGTAGTACTCTTACACGCATGTAGTACTCTTACACGCATGTTGTGCTCTTACACACATGTTGTATGTTGTACTCTTACACACATGTAGTACTCTTACACACATGTAGTACTCTTACACACATGTTGTATTCTTACACACATGTAGTACTCTTACACACATGTAGTACTCTTACACACATGTAGTACTCTTACACACATGTTGTGCTCTTACACACATGTAGTACTCTTACACACATGTTGTGCTCTTACACACATGTAGTACTCTTACACACATGTTGTGCTCTTACACACATGTTGTACTCTTACACGCATGTTGTACTCTTACACGCATGTAGTACTCTTACACGCATGTTGTACTCTTACACACATGTAGTACTCTTACACACATGTAGTACTCTTACACACATGTAGTACTCTTACACGCATGTAGTGCTCTTACACACATGTAGTACTCTTACACACATGTAGTACTCTTACACGCATGTAGTACTCTTACACGCATGTTGTACTCTTACACACATGTTGTATGTTGTACTCTTACACACATGTAGTACTCTTACACACATGTTGTATTCTTACACACATGTAGTACTCTTACACACATGTTGTACTCTTACACACATGTTGTACTCTTACACACATGTAGTACTCTTACACACATGTAGTACTCTTACACACGTTGTGCTCTTACACACACGTAGTACTCTTACACACATGTAGTACTCTTACACACATGATGTACTCTTACACGCATGTAGTACTCTTACACGCATGTTGTACTCTTACACACATGTAGTACTCTTACACGCATGTAGTACTCTTACACGCATGTAGTGCTCTTACACACATGTAGTACTCTTACACGCATGTAGTACTCTTACACGCATGTAGTACTCTTACACGCATGTTGTGCTCTTACACACATGTTGTATGTTGTACTCTTACACACATGTAGTACTCTTACACACATGTAGTACTCTTACACACATGTTGTATTCTTACACACATGTAGTACTCTTACACACATGTAGTACTCTTACACGCATGTAGTACTCTTACACGCATGTAGTACTCTTACACGCATGTAGTACTCTTACACACATGTAGTACTCTTACACACATGTAGTACTCTTACACGCATGTAGTACTCTTACGCACATGTAGTGCTCTTACACACATGTAGTACTCTTACACACATGTAGTACTCTTACACACATGTAGTGCTCTTACACACATGTTGTACTCTTACACACATGTAGTACTCTTACACACATGTAGGACTCTTACACACGTTGTGCTCTTACACACATGTAGTACTCTTACACACATGATGTACTCTTACACGCATGTAGTACTCTTACACGCATGTTGTACTCTTACACACATGTAGTACTCTTACACACATGTATTACTCTTACACGCATGTAGTACTCTTACACGCATGTAGTGCTCTTACACACATGTAGTACTCTTACACGCATGTAGTACTCTTACACGCATGTAGTACTCTTACACGCATGTTGTGCTCTTACACACATGTTGTATGTTGTACTCTTACACACATGTAGTACTCTTACACACATGTAGTACTCTTACACACATGTTGTATTCTTACACACATGTAGTACTCTTACACACATGTAGTACTCTTACACGCATGTAGTACTCTTACACGCATGTAGTACTCTTACACGCATGTAGTACTCTTACACACATGTAGTACTCTTACACGCATGTAGTACTCTTACGCACATGTAGTGCTCTTACACACATGTAGTACTCTTACACACATGTAGTACTCTTACACACATGTAGTGCTCTTACACACATGTTGTACTCTTACACACATGTAGTACTCTTACACACATGTTGTACTCTTACACACATGTAGTAATCTTACACACATGTCGTACTCTTACACACACGTAGTACTCTTACACACATGTTGTACTCTTACACACATGCTGTACTCTTACACACATGTAGTACTCTTACACGCATGTAGTACTCTTACACACATGTAGTACTCTTACACACATGTAGTACTCTTACACACATGTTGTGCTCTTACACACATGTAGTACTCTTACACACATGTAGTACTCTTACACACATGTTGTGCTCTTACACACATGTAGTGCTCTTACACACATGTAGTACTCTTACACACATGTTGTACTCTTACACGCATGTAGTACTCTTACACACATGTAGTACTCTTACACACATGTTGTGCTCTTACACACATGTAGTACTCTTACACACATGTAGTACTCTTACACACATGTAGTACTCTTACAAACATGTTGTACTCTTACACACATGTTGTACTCTTACACACATGTTGTGCTCTTACACACATGTAGTACTCTTACACACATGTAGTACTCTTACACACATGTAGTACTCTTACAAACATGTTGTACTCTTACACACATGTTGTACTCTTACACACATGTTGTACTCTTACACACATGTTGTGCTCTTACACACATGTAGTACTCTTACACACATGTAGTACTCTTACACACATGTTGTGCTCTTACACACATGTAGTACTCTTACACACATGTAGTACTCTTACACACATGTTGTGCTCTTACGCAAGAACGCAGACACTCACAACGGCTTCAGCCATTGCACATTATCTAGTTTTTAACTCACTGTAAAGAACGTTTTGAATAAAGTTTGATGGATTGATTGTGTTGGAGTTTATCGTTGCGTTCCAGTCACACACTTTGACCTCTTCATTACTTTGCGAACGTTAATGTGAATAAATGTATGGACCGCACCTTGGCTCTGAGGTAAGAGTCCAGCAAGACGTTGCTCGGCTTCAGGTCCAGGTGGAGCAGAGGCGGCTGGAGGTTGTGGAGGAAGTTGATGCCGAGCGCGACCTGATGAGCCAATCGGAAGACCAGAGGCCACGGAGGAGCTCCACCCAGATGCTTCTGCACAAACACAGCACCAGAGAGTCTACACCCGACTTTACAGAGGGCGGAGTCTACACCTGACATATTTACAGAGGGTGGAGTCTACACCTGACGTCCTTACAAACAGAGGGCGGAGTCTACACCTGACGTCTTTACAGAGGGTGGAGTCTACACCTGACGTCTTTACAGAGGGTGGAGTCTACACCTGACGTCTTTACAGAGGGTGGAGTCTACACCTGACGTCTTTACAGAGGGTGGAGTCTACACCTGACGTCTTTACAGAGGGTGGAGTCTACACCTGACGCTCTTACAAACAGAGGGTGGAGTCTACACCTGACGTCTTCACAAACAGAGGGCGGAGTCTACACCTGACGTCTTTACAAAAAGAGGGCGGAGTCTACACCTGTCTTTACAGAGAGTGGAGTCTACACCTGACGTCTTTACAAAAAGAGGGCGGAGTCTACACCTGTTTTTACAGAGGGTGGAGTCTACACCTGACGTCTTTACAGAGGGTGGAGTCTACACCTGACGTCCTTACAAACAGAGGGCGGAGTCTACACCTGACGTCTTTACAGAGGGTGGAGTCTACACCTGACGTCTTTACAGAGGGTAGAGTCTACACCTGACATCCTTACAAACAGAGGGTGGAGTCTACACCTGACGTCCTTACAAACAGAGGGTGGAGTCTACACCTGACGTCCTTACAGAGGGCGGAGTCTACACCTGACGTCTTTACAGAGGGTGGAGTCTACACCTGACGTCTTTACAGAGGGTAGAGTCTACACCTGACATCCTTACAAACAGAGGGTGGAGTCTACACCTGACGTCCTTACAAACAGAGGGTGGAGTCTACACCTTACGTCCTTACAGAGGGTGGAGTCTACACCTGACATCCTTACAAACAGAGGGTGGAGTCTACACCTGACGTCCTTACAAACAGAGGGTGGAGTCTACACCTGACGTCCTTACAAACAGAGGGTGGAGTCTACACCTGACGTCCTTACAGAGGGTGGAGTCTACACCTGACGTCCTTACAGAGGGTGGAGTCTACACCTGACATCCTTACAAACAGAGGGTGGAGTCTACACCTGACGTCCTTACAAACAGAGGGTGGAGTCTACACCTGACGTCCTTACAAACAGAGGGTGGAGTCTACACCTGACGTCCTTACAGAGGGTGGAGTCTACACCTGACATCCTTACAAACAGAGGGTGGAGTCTACACCTGACGTCCTTACAAACAGAGGGTGGAGTCTACACCTGACGTCCTTACAAACAGAGGGTGGAGTCTACACCTGACGTCCTTACAGAGGGTGGAGTCTACACCTGACGTCCTTACAGAGGGTGGAGTCTACACCTGACATCCTTACAAACAGAGGGTGGAGTCTACACCTGACGTCCTTACAGAGGGTGGAGTCTACACCTGACGTCCTTACAGAGGGTGGAGTCTACACCTGACATCCTTACAAACAGAGGGTGGAGTCTACACCTGACGTCCTTACAAACAGAGGGCGGAGTCTACACCTGACGTCTTTATAAACCGCGAGGAGTCAGTGTCACCTGCAGCGTGAACAGACAGCCGCGCTCCATGAACTCCATGACGAGGCCGAGTTGTGCATCTTGACCACCAGGGGGCAGGCCTCTGAACACGCCCAGCACCTGGATCACGTGCGGACTGTTGCTCTGTCGCATCAGGTCCAGCTCACGAAGCAACGCCGAGCCACTTCTGCGGAGAAAGGTGCGAGCGGTTAAAGTCCATGTGACGAGATAAACTCCACATGTGACGCAAACGCACTGAACACGGTTATATTTCAGAGTCGACTCAACGTTTTGCCTGTATAAAGTTTATAGTTGTACTTCCTGTTTGGACGTGAGCACATAATATGACACAGGTAGAGGTGATTCCACAGCTGTTTCCATAGCAACCAGACTGTAAACAAGAGCCAT
>NW_027315857.1:25055863-25088363 GCF_026437365.1 Eucyclogobius newberryi | reverse complement strand
AAATATTCAGACAAATGTAACAACTTTCATGAGACTTTTATCATTTCATGTGAACCAGAAGAGATGATGTATTATAAAAAACACACTTACGACATATAAAAAATCATAATTAAAGTTCTCTCGCTTGTGTCTTTGAAACCCTTTTTTAATACATTTGTTTGGTCCCGGTTTAGTTCTATTGTCGACCAAGTTTAGACCGGAGATGGAAAGTAAATACACAATTTGAACATGAATTTGACACATTTAAGTTTTTTTAATTCCTCAAAAGAGTCAAAGTTGAAATGTCATCGTAGTAGCTGTAAAAGTAGAAGCAACAATAGCTGTAGCACTGAAAATAACTAGGGATTTGATAGTTGTAGTAACTTATAGCACAATATTTACCCATTAACCTTAATCACAATCACATTTCCCCCCAAATGAACCCACAACAATCACAACCCTGTGACTGGGCCCCGTCCAGGTGAAGTCACTGGGTTTAACTGCAGTCTCTCGTGACCTTTAACCCGAACGAGCGCTAGGAGATGAATGAATGAACCCACAACAAAACATTCTGAAGCAAACAGAAACAATAACAGTTGTAGCGCTAAAAATAACTGTATTCTGTATTCATGTCAGTCATGTTTAGTCCAAGATTAGTCCAAGTTTAGTCCAAGTTTAGTCCAAGTTTAGATCAAGTTTAGACCAAGTTTAGACCAAGTTTAGACCAAGTTTAGACCAAGTTTAGTCCAAGTTTACACCAAGTTTACACCAAGTTTAGTCCAAGTTTAGATCAAGTTTAGACCAAGTTTAGACCAAGTTTAGACCAAGTTTAGTCCAAGTTTACACCAAGTTTACACCAAGTTTAGTCCAAGTTTACACCAAGTTTACACCAAGTTTAGTCCAAGTTTAGATCAAGTTTACACCAAGTTTACACCAAGTTTAGTCCAAGTTTAGACCAAGTTTAGTCCAGGTTTAAACCAAGTTTAGACCAAGTTTAGATCAAGTTTAGTCCAAGTTTAGTCCAGGTTTACACCAAGTTTACACCAAGTTTAGTCCAAGTTTAGACCAAGATTAGACCAAGTTTTAAAGTGATTCACACTTGACCATCTAGAGTAATGTCAGTAAAAACATATTTATAAAAGTAGAATTAGTCAAATTCTGCTTGTTCTGTATGTCCAGGTCAAGTGTATGTCACTCTGAGCAGCCGCGATCACAATGAGCACGACTTTTATGAACGGAGCCAAACTAAAGCAGGACTATTCAAATCAGAATTCAAATGAACTCACCGCGTTTGGGTCCTGTGTGCGGCGAGTTTCCACGGTTTGTGCGAGCGAAGCGACAGAAGCAGAAGTGAAAGGAACAGGAAGAAGAGCTGCCCCGATGACTCTGTGAAACTGTCGTAATCTGGTACAAGTGTGAGGCAACAGGGGGCGGGGCCGAGAACAAGTGTGAGGCAACGGGGGGCAGGGCCGAGAACAAGTGTGAGGCAACGGGGGCGGGGCCGAGAACAAGTGTGAGGCAACGGGGGGCAGGGCCGAGAACAAGGGTGAGGCAACGGGGGCGGGGCCGAGAACAAGGGTGAGGCAACGGGGGCGGGGCCGAGAACAAGTGTGAGGCAACGGGGGGCAGGGCCGAGAACAAGGGTGAGGCAACGGGGGCGGGGCCGAGAACAAGGGTGAGGCAACGGGGGGCGGGGCCGAGAACAAGGGTGAGGCAACGGGGGGCGGGGCCGAGAACAAGGGTGAGGCAACGGGGGGCAGGGCCGAGAACAAGGGTGAGGCAACGGGGGGCGGGGCCGAGAACAAGTGTGAGGCAACGGGGGGCAGGGCCGAGAACAAGGGTGAGGCAACGGGGGCGGGGCCGAGAACAAGGGTGAGGCAACGGGGGGCGGGGCCGAGAACAAGTGTGAGGCAACTGGGGGCGGGGCCGAGAACAAGGGTGAGGCAACGGGGGGCGGGGCCGAGAACAAGGGTGAGGCAACGGGGGGCGGGGCCGAGAACAAGGGTGAGGCAACGGGGGGCGGGGCCGAGAACAAGGGTGAGGCAACGGGGGCGGGGCCGAGAACAAGGGTGAGGCAACGGGGGGCGGGGCCGAGAACAAGTGTGAGGCAACGGGGGGCGGGGCCGAGAACAAGGGTGAGGCAACGGGGGGCGGGGCCGAGAACAAGGGTGAGGCAACGGGGGGCGGGGCCGAGAACAAGGGTGAGGCAACGGGGGGCGGGGCCGAGAACAAGTGTGAGGCAACGGGGGGCGGGGCCGAGAACAAGGGTGAGGCAACGCGGGGCGGGGCCGAGAACAAGGGTGAGGCAACGGGGGGCGGGGCCGAGAACAAGGGTGAGGCAACGGGGGGCGGGGCCGAGAACAAGGGTGAGGCAACGGGGGGCAGGGCCGAGAACAAGGGTGAGGCAACGGGGGGCGGGGCCGAGAACAAGTGTGAGGCAACGGGGGGCAGGGCCGAGAACAAGGGTGAGGCAACGGGGGCGGGGCCGAGAACAAGGGTGAGGCAACGGGGGGCGGGGCCGAGAACAAGTGTGAGGCAACTGGGGGCGGGGCCGAGAACAAGGGTGAGGCAACGGGGGGCGGGGCCGAGAACAAGGGTGAGGCAACGGGGGGCGGGGCCGAGAACAAGGGTGAGGCAACGGGGGGCGGGGCCGAGAACAAGGGTGAGGCAACGGGGGCGGGGCCGAGAACAAGGGTGAGGCAACGGGGGGCGGGGCCGAGAACAAGTGTGAGGCAACGGGGGGCGGGGCCGAGAACAAGGGTGAGGCAACGGGGGGCGGGGCCGAGAACAAGGGTGAGGCAACGGGGGCGGGGCCGAGAACAAGTGTGAGGCAACGGGGGGCGGGGCCGAGAACAAGGGTGAGGCAACGCGGGGCGGGGCCGAGAACAAGGGTGAGGCAACGGGGGGCGGGGCCGAGAACAAGGGTGAGGCAACGGGGGGCGGGGCCGAGAACAAGTGTGAGGCAACGGGGGGCGGGGCCGAGAACAAGGGTGAGGCAAAGGGGGGCGGGGCCGAGAACAAGGGTGAGGCAAAGGGGGGCGGGGCCGAGAGCCTGTGGACCCTTTGAACCGCCGTCAATCAAAAACAAGCTCAATTCCAATCTGGAGGCAAAAGTGAAGCGGGAAATTGTGCGATTTCACTGGGATTAAGCTCAGAAGGTCGTGCACTTTTTGTCAACGTGACACAAGGTTTTATAAAACAGTTTTATAAGAGCTTTTCTATAAGAGTGTTATTTTTTTAAAGTTTTTTTATAAATTATCTTTTTTTATTGTTTCATTCTGTACCTGCTTTATGTTGCAACACTGGAATTTCCCCATTGTGGGACAAATAAAGGCGTATCTTATGACGAAGGAGAAATCATGATTTTTAGGTTTTACCAGATAAAACACTCCGGTTTACCAAGTATTTTATATTACATTTTAATTACATTTTAACTGAATTTGATCACACATCTATTACATACTTATCATCAGTCACCGTCCTTTATTTTAAGAAAGTTCACATTTACAAGGTACAAAAAACACAGCGTCATGACACACATTTATCTGTTCCTCCCGGGAAAGATCTAAATAAAGAGGAGTTTGTGAACGTAAACCCCCCAAAAACATACTAATTGTTTAAAAATCATATTAAATCATTGTATAATATTGCAACTCAATAAAAGAAAACATGTATTAAACATAACCCATCATGGACATAAAACGGTGTGAGACAAGGAGCATCCCCAGTTAGTGTAAACACATGGTGGGATGTAGTAATCAGATTCTGGAAAAAGTCTAGGAGTCTTGTCACTATCAGAGTTAGATTCGTGTTTGGCAGAGTAATAGCGTATGTAATCAGGGTCAAAAGATAAGCAGGTTGTCTAGTAAGAGCAGATGCAATCAAGCGTTCTATAAGTGATCTAAGACAGCATAGCATCCAATCATAATCAATACACAGGCAATAACAATAATGGTGAAAAACAGAAACAGTGCCACCCCAAGGCCCAAAGATGTGGTATAACCAGGGAGACCACAAGGGGCAAGGGTGGTGGTAGATGATTCTGGCTTGACATGTGTTGGCTCATATTCATCATTTGAGGTCTTTGAAATTGGCCATGTTGGTTTGGGGCCATTTGGCGTTGACCTCTTTGTGTTTGCCCTATGGGGCAGTCTCGAACCCAATGTCCAGTTCCAAAGCAGTTTAAGCATTGATCAGGAGTCACGCTGAACCTGTTTTGTCCTCTTCCAGCTCCTGCCCCACGTCCTCTTCCATGAGAGAATGTGTTACGTTCACGTCCTTGATTGTAGATGATTTCTGAAGCAGATGTGTTGTTCTTTGGTCCTGTGGCGGATGGGACGGCCTGTGGTTGTGTCATAGTGGGTTGTACTTGTCCCAGGACCATTTTAACCGCCATAGCAATCTGTTGGGCACTGTCTGACACTGGATTATCTTCTGTTGCCGCAGCCATTACCTTGGCAGACTTATTTTGCTTCTTTTTATCATTCACCTCTTCTTGGAGCTTTTTGAGTTGTAATTTGATCTTTGCCATTTTCATTTTTTCCATATCCTAATTTCGTCATCCTCATTTTCCTCATCCTCAGTTATAGTTTCAGGAGGACAGGCGGCGGCTCCGTCTGACTGCACGTTATAGTTTCAGGAGGACAGGCGGCGGCTCCGTCTGACTGCACGTTATAGTTTCAGGAGGACAGGCGGCGGCTCCGTCTGACTGCACGTTATAGTTTCAGGAGTCTGACTCAGGTAAAGATCATTCTGAAAGATTGAAACGACACGTCATTTCAGTCGCGCTGTAAAAACAAGAGGAAAGAGAAAACCCACGCGCTGGAAATCCCCACTCGCTTTTCTGGGACTCTTACAGCAGCATTATCACTCTGGAACTCGCTCTCTCTGTCACAGATTTGTATTTGACTTTATTGGTATCATGAAAAGGGCCAATAATGAAAAGGACCTATGGTGAAAAGGACCTATGGTGAAAAGGACCTATGGTGAAAAGGACCTATGGAGAAAAGGACCTATGGTGAAAAGGACCTATGGAGAAAAGGACCTATGGTGAAAAGGACCTATGGTGAAAAGGACCTATGGTGAAAAGGGCCCATTGAATACTTCACTTCTCGGCTGTGGTAACGTGGCCTTGTGTTAAACGTGTTAAACATTGCTTGTTTTTGCTTGTCTGTTGTTGTTACTATATTATATATATTTCGATCTTGTTTCATATCGTCATCGTTAAAGCTACAATAATAATACTTGTATTTGACACTCCAGGGGCTCCGTACCTCCTGACGCAACTGCGGCTCACGCGGAGCTCGCTTTAGTTTCGCTTTTAACTCCAGACATTTCCCTTTTGTGCTGGATTATTTGTCCATCTTCGGCTTCCTTTGGCCGCTCACGTCTTTTTGCCGCCGCGTCGTGTGAAAAGTCGTTGTTTTTCGTTGCTTCCGGGGCCGAACTTTGGCCGCTCACGCGCGCGCGCCGCACGTACGTAACGTAACAATGTTGTTGTTTGTGATTGCGGAAGTGGCAGAAATGTGAGCGCGAGACGTGCGACGCTCGGGAAAAGCAAACTTTGGAGCTAAACTCGGTCAAAGTAAGTCAACAACACCGACAAAGCGCGTTTTTGGCCGCGACGCCGAGTTTAATCCGCGTTTTGCGCCCGAAAATCTGACGTTGTGTCGTGTTTTGGTGCGTTTAGGCGTAAACTGGAGGCGCTACGTGCTTTGCGTAAAAGGCCTTTCCAAATGCGTGACTGATAATTCACTTTTCAGAGGCAAAATTACGACTTTATCACTGCGCATTTGTTGAATTTTGTCCTTGGGTGAAAACGATCCGTGTCGATATCTTTACAATTGTCTTTAAACTACGGCAGGAATTCGAATAAAAAGTCTGAAAGTTCAAAAATGCCAGTCAATTTTCAATATTTAACTGTGATCAGAGCTAAATATTGAGCTTTTTAAGTCTTTATAACCAACAGTTTTGAATTTCTAGTGTGGAAATGTTAGTTACTTTTGCTTTTCTATTACAAAAAAACGTAAACAATGTGTATTTCTAGCGTCAGACTTGTATCTGAGCTTCTTAAAAAGTCTAATTTATGGTAAAGTTTGTCACATCTGCAGGTAAAAGGTAAAACTGTTGTGTGGGATTGACATTTCTGTAAATATTTGCCCAGTAAAACCTAAAACTCATGATTTTGGCTTTGTCATAATCATAAATTCTTGCATCATCGCATAACAAATCAACAAATAATGTTAAATTCAATGTTAAATGTGTTCAAACCAGTGTCTGAGGGATTTTAATTTAGAAACATTTTGATTGAAACGTTACTCCAGCACAAGTAAAAGTAAAAGTACCTCAGTCAAATGAATACTTAAAGGAGACGTATTGTGCTTTTTTCTGACGTATTGAACTCCAAACATAAGACGATCACATTTTTCCATCGTAAACTGAAAAGCTCCTTAAACGACTTGTTGTCGTCGTGGTGATCGGGTTTGACTGAGAAACAAAAAGGGGGAAAGTCTTTGCTGCTGCGCACTTCCTGTAAACCGCTGTAAATCAGCGTTTAGCCAGTGGCGTGACGGTGTTTGTGCTGAACGTTTAAATCTCTTCCTCGTGCGACGTTCTGTGCCCACGAACGACCTCGAACCGACGTTTAGCACCGGTTTTATCTTTAAATCTTGAACGCTTTCGCTTTAATCGCTTCAGTTATATTTAAAAAATGTATTTACACGTTCATGGCTTAATGCATTAGTCGAAATCAAAACTTAACGGACACAAAAACAAGACAAAATCGAGGCTTATTTATACAGACTGAGGACAATTTTGAATAAAAATGTAGCTTTTTCAACGTTTTTATTTGATAAAAAACAAAATGGCATCTATATAGATCTTTTTCTCTTTTGAAATGTTATACAAACAAAACAAATAAAACACGAGCCAGAAATGATAAGAAAAGTGCTCAGGGACAAACAAAAGACATAAGACAAAATGGTGAAAATAATAAAATAAAAGTCTTGTTTAGTCCAAAGTTTTTCAGATTTTTCCATTTTCAAATTGAGTCCAAATGTCGGTTTTGCCATTTGTCTAAGATAAGATAAGATAAGATAAGATATTCCTTTATTGTCCCACATGGGGAATTTTCATTGGTGCAACGCAGGTAGATACAGAGGTAGATACAGAAGAACAGATCACTTATAGGAAGTCTGAAAAACACTTTCAGTAGAAGATCTCCTATAAATAAATAAAAACTCCCATAGACAAATAAATAAATAAATACATAAATACCATTGCATGTGATCACGACAGTAATTGCACATGAATATGTCACGACAGCACATAGATTGCACATGAATTGCACATGAATTCCAACAGCATTTGCACATATGACAGAATTGCACATCAGTATTAGGTTAGGTCAGTATTGCGAGTGTTCAGTACTAACAGTTTTTGTTATAAAGTCTGACAGCAGCAGGAAGGAAAGACCTACGGAACCTTTCCTTCGCACATCGAGGGTGGATCAGTCTCTCACTGAAGCTGCTCTCCAGAGCGGAGAGAGTGTCCTGCAGGGGGTGACACTCATGGTCCAGCATAGATGTGAATCTAGCCAGGACCCTCCTGTCCCCCACCTCCTGCACCGAGTCCAGAGCACAGCCCAGGACGGAGCTGGACTTCTTGATGACTCTGTCCAGCCTCTTCCTTTCCCTCTCTGTGATGCTGCTGCTCCAGCAGGCCACACCGTACAGGAGGGCTGATGCCACCACAGAGTCGTAGAAGGTCTTCAGGAGTGGCCCTGTCACTCCAAAAGAGTCTCCTCAGGAGGTAGAGCCGACTCTGGCTCTTCCTGTACAGTGCGTCTGTGTTATGAGTCCAGTCCAGTTTGTGGTTCAGATGAACACCCAGGTACTTGTATGAGTCCACTCTCTCAATGTCCCGTCCCTGGATGTTCACTGGTGAGGGGGCAGTGGGGTGGCGTCTGCGGAAATCCACCACCATCTCCTTGGTCTTCCCCGCGTTGATGAGGAGGTGGTTCCGCTGACACCAGTCCACAAAGTCCTGCGCCAGTCCTCTGTACTCCGCGTCATCGTCGTCCGTGATGAGTCCGATGATGGCAGAGTCGTCAGAGAACTTCTGCAGGACACAGCTGTCCGTGTCATGTCTGAAGTCTGCAGTGTAAAGGGTGAAGAGAAAGGGCGCGAGGACAGTGCCCTGGGGCGCGCCCACACTGCAGGTCCGAGTGTCAGACACACAGTTCCGGGCTCTCACAAACTGGGGTCGGTCTGTGAGGTAGTCCAGGATCCACTCTGCCAGGTCATACTCCACACCAGCCGTCTCCAGCTTGTCCCTCAGGAGCAGCGGCTGGATGGTGTTGAAGGCGCTGGAAAGATCGAAGAACAGAATCCTCACAGAGCTGCCAGGCTTTTCCAGGTGAGAGAGAGAGCGGTGCAGCAGGGAGATGACGGCGTCCTCCACTCCGATGCCAGACCGATATGCAAACTGCAGCGGGTCCATGGCTGAGCTCACGGTGGAGCGGAGGTGGTCCAGGACCAGCCGCTCCAGTGTCTTCATCAGGTGGGACGTGAGAGCCACTGGCCTGAAGCTGTTGAGGTCTTTGGGGCGCGGTGTCTTAGGCACAGGTACCAGACAGGAGGTCTTCCAGACCTGTGGTACCACCCTCAGCTTCAGGCTCATGTTGAAGACATGCTCCATAACTCCACACAGTTCATCTGCGCAGGACTTAAGGAGCCTGGGGCTGATGCCGTCAGGTCCTGCTGCCTTCCTCACTTTAATCCTCTTCAGCTCACTCCTCACCTGTGCTGCTGTGACAGTCAGTGGTTGGCAGGGGGACCGTGTGCTGGGGGGATGGGTGAGTCCAGGCGAAGTGGGGAGCCGATGGTCCGGGGCAGATAAGCGAAGAGGAACAGATGCAGGGCATTGTCCAGCTGTGGAAGAAGGAGCATGCAGCTGTGCAGGGGGAGGGGCGGGTGACCGATCAAACCTCAAGAAGTGAGCATTTAAATCATTCACCCACTGTAGATCCCCCTCTGTCTGGGCAGGGGGGATTTTGAAGCCCGAGATGGTTTTCAGGCTCCTCCACACTCCCTGAATGTTCTTTTGCTGCAGCTGCTCCTCCATCCTCCTCTTGTAGCCGGCCTCAGCCTGCCTGATCTTCCTCCTCAGCTCCTTCTGCACAGTCCTCAGCTCCTCCTTGTTCCCTGACCTGAAGGCTCTCTTCTTCTCCTTCAGCAGAGCCTTCAGTTCACGGTTAATCCATGGCTTGTTGTTTGGAAAACACCGCACCGTCCGGGAGGGAACAATGTTCTCAAAACAGAAGTTGATGTAGTCCGTGATGCACTCTGTGATGGTGTTGATGTCCTCCCCATGTGGGTCATAAAGCTCAGTCCAGACAGTGGTGCTGAAGCAGTCCCTCAGAGCCTCCTCGCTCTCAGCAGACCACATCCTCACCTCACGGGACACCACAGGCTGCCTGCGCACGATGGGTTCATACACAGGCCTCAGATGTACAAGGTTGTGGTCCGAGCTGCCCAGGGGAGGGAGGGGGGAAGAGGAATAAGCCTCCTTGGTGTTGGCAAAAAACAAGTCCAATGTTCTATTCTCTCTGGTGGGGCAGGTAACATACTGGGTGTATGTTGGTAGAACAGAAGAGGGAGAAGCGTGGTTAAAGTCACCAGAGATGAGGAAGAGAGCCTGTGGATGCTGTGTCTGATGTCTGTTCCGATGTCAGTCCAGTCCTCCATCGTTTGTGACCTTTGTGTCGTCTGTTTCTTTGTGACGGCCTTTTTTCCTGCAAAGTACTTTCCAAATGTATATTTCAAAAGTGTCCATGTATTGTGTCCACGGCAGGAGTTTTGAGGCCCAAGTTCATAGTTCTTAAGTGGGATGTCAACGTCAACTTATTTTGCGCCTTTTTGTCGACGAATCAAACGACAGGAACAGTTTTTAATCGATCAGGAATTCCTTTAGTCGACTTCAGCTCTAAAAACATGACTTTTAGTTTTTTATGTGAGGTTTGATTGTCAGACGCACGTGAAATGTCAGCGACATGAATCACATCAGTGCAGAAATGTCACTTATGTCACTTTATACCATTTATTTGAAAGTTTTTTTTTTTATTGTTAATCTGCTCTTTTTGTAGTTCTTTTTTTTTAACCACCAATATTATCTGAAATGTCCAAATCCACTTTATTTATGTTTCACTTTTGATAAACGGAACTGCTTCCAAAGTGCTGCGCAGACACAAAACCTACAACAAAATGAAAGGTTTCACCGTAAAATCAGCAAATCAGAGCAAAAAAAAACGCAATAAACGAGTAAAAACACAGAAAAGTGCTTAAAGATCGGATAAAAGTGGGTCTCAGTAACGCAGTTTTTTATTTGTTGGTTTTAGACTGTGAGGGGCCCCCAGCGTCTACCGCGTTTACCGTATTTTCCGGACTATAAGTCGCACCAGCCAAAAAAATGCATAATAGAGAAGAAAAAAACTACTTTTTGGGGGGAAATGTATTTGATCAAATCCAGGACCAAGAACAGACATTTCATCTGTAAATGCAGTTTAAAATAATAACAGATGAGAGAACATGGTGAATAGGTGTACGTATGCTAACGCTAACACCTTCAGCTACATGACGTATGCTAACGCTAACACCTTCAGCTACATGACGTATGCTAACGCTAACACCTTCAGCTACATGACGTATGCTAACGCTAACACCTTCAGCTACATGACGTATGCTAACGCTAACACCTTCAGCTACATGACGTATGCTAACGCTAACACCTTCAGCTACATGACGTATGCTAACGCTAACACCTTCAGCTACATGAGGCACAGACAGAACTGTGGTAAGTGTCTGGTATGTTAACGTAACATATGAACAGTTATTCAGATAACTATAGCATAAAGAACATGCTAACAAGTTTAGCAAAGCATCAGTTTTACCCCAAATCACTAAATCCACTGAATTCTTCTTCCTCTGTGTCACTTCTAAACAACTCCACAAACTCCAGAGGTAGAGGAAGCCGTGCAAAGACGCGAAAGTCGGCGAAATGTTGGCCTGTTTTCTGGTTCCAGTGAAAAACACGCGCTGCAGAACGTTGGATGTTAAATATTTGCACTTCGACCATTTCCTCGTCTGTCTTCCCAGGATGTTCCGCCGCTGAACTCGCCGGCTCTCGGACACAAAATGGACAGCGACCACTCCGGCGATGACCCTGGCGAGCGCGCGGTGGAGGACGAGTTTGCGTGCCCCGGGATGCTGCGCGGCTCGCTCACGTCGCTCCACGCCGCCGCCGAGCGCATCTTCAGGGTGCACTTCGCCATCGGCGCCGACCAGCCGCCGCGGGACGCCCACGGCCAGATCTGGCTGAAGCTGCGCGGGCTGAGCGCCGACGTCCAGGCGGCCAAGGTGAGACGCGCCGCGGCTGACCGTCGTTTTTGATTAAGCGAGTAGGCGGGCGAGTAGGCAGGCGAGTAGGCGGGCGAGTAGACGAGTAGGCGGGCGAGTAGACGAGTAGGCGGGCGAGTAGACGAGTAGGTGGGCGAGTAGACGAGTAGGCGGGCGAGTAGGTGGACGAGTAGGCAGGCGAGTAGACGAGTAGGCGGGCGAGTAGGCGAGTTGGCGGGCGAGTAGGCGGTCGAGTAGGCAGGTGAGTAGACGAGTAGGTGGGCGAGTAGACGAGTAGGCGGGCGAGTAGACGAGTAGGCGGGCCAGTAGACGAGTAGGCGGGCGAGTTGACGAGTAGGCGGGCGAGTTGACGAGTAGGCGGGCGAGTTGACGAGTAGGCGGGCGAGTTGACGAGTAGGCGGGCGAGTTGACGAGTAGGCGGGCGAGTTGACGAGTAGGCGGGCGAGTAGACGAGTAGGCGGGCCAGTAGACGAGTAGGCGGGCCAGTAGACAAGTAGGCGGGCCAGTAGACGAGTAGGCGGGCCGGTAGACGAGTAGGCGGGCCGGTAGACGAGTAGGCGGGCCGGTAGACGAGTAGGCGGGCCAGTAGACGAGTAGGCGGGCCAGTAGACGAGTAGGCGGGCCAGTAGGCGGGCCAGTAGACGAGTAGGCGGGCCAGTAGACGAGTAGGCGGGCCAGTAGACGGGCCAGTAGACGAGTAGGCGGCCCAGTAGACGAGTAGGCGGGCCAGTAGACGAGTAGGCGGGCCAGTAGACGAGTAGGCGGGCCAGTAGGCGGGTAAGATAATGACTGAAAAGCTTGTTATGACTTCTTCTGACCAATGACTTTCAAACTTAAACATGAGTTGCTTTTTCATGACTAAACGTGGCGTTGAGCTCGTAATCCTCGTCTGTGTCTGATGCTTTGTCTGACGAGACGTTTCCTCGTCAGGCCGGAGCAGGAATGTCAACGCTCCAAACCAAAATGAAAATCTGCTTATTCATGCGCAGCGTTGCCATGGCGTTGCATCAGCCAAAAGCAAAGAATCTGTTTCCATGACGTTTGAAACCGCATGAGTGAACAATGAAAGCTACAGTTAGGGAACACAAATATACCTCTTACATTTATTGTCTTATTAAATTTAACTACAGACAAAAACTGTGCCCTAAAATGAGAGTTAAGAGTGTAACCACGGTTCTATGAATTCCGTCTGACCGACAGAAGGAACTACCATATTTTCCGGACTATAAGTCTTTTTTCATAGTTTTGGCTGGCGTCCGACTTATAAACTTATACTCCGGAGTATTAGTATATAAGTATATAAGTGATGTTATTTGTTATTTTCACACTTTCAACTGCATTTCATACTCCAGTGCGACTTTTATATATGTTTTTTTTCTTCTCTATTATGCACTTTTTGGCCCGGTGCGACTTATACGCCAGTGTGCCCATCGCCGTATCAAAAGTTTGAAGCAGGATTGTATTGCCACAATAAAAAATTTCACAAGCAACGACGATATGTACAATATTTGCAAATGCATCATCAAAAACATTTCACGTTCGTAGCAGAAATAAGCACTGAAACGCCGCTAGAAAATACACGCAAAGATGCCAAAAATGTGATCGGACTGGAGGAAGGACTGGAGGTCGGACCGGAGGTCGAACCGGAGGTCGGACCGGAGGTCGGACCGGAGGTCGGACCGGAGGAAGGACCGGAGGTCGGACCGGAGGAGGGACCGGAGGAGGGACCGGAGGAGGGACCTTAGGAGGGACCTTAGGAGGGACAGGAGGTCGGACCGTAGGAGGGACCGGAGGAGGGACCGGAGGAGGGACCGGAGGCGGGACCGGAGGCGGGACCGGAGGCGGGACCGGAGGAGGGACCGGAGGAGGGACCGGAGGAGGGAAGGCCTGGAGGAAGGCGAGGAGGGAAGGCCTGGAGGAAGGCGAGGAGGGAAGGCCTGGAGGAAGGAAGGCCTGGAGGAAGGCCTGGAGGAAGGACTGGAGGAAGGCCTGGAGGAAGGACTGGAGGAAGGCCTGGAGGAAGTGTGTGGTTTTGGATGACTCTTACAGGAGGAATACTGATGACTCACGGAGGTAGCCAGCTCCAGCTTTGTGTGACGCTTGCCTCTGCTACAACAATAGACTTTATGACTTTATGAATTACGCTTTGTGCTGTTCTTTGGGCGTTTTTGTGTCATTGTTGTTGTGGAAGGTCTACACTTGGACCTGAACTGGACTGAATCACGTTGAAAGTCGCTCGTGGAGATTTTTAAACCGTGTCCCACGGCTGTGTGACGTTTGTCTTTATAATCCGGATCGCCAAACATGCCAAGTAATATTTAAAAAAACCTGTGTTAAGTGTCTGGTATGTTAACGTAACATATGAACAGTTATTCAGATAACTATAGCATAAAAAACATACTAACAAGTTTAGCAAAGCATCAGTTTTACCCCAAATCACTAAATCCATTGAATTCTTCTTCCTCTGTGTCACTTCTAAACAACTCCACAAACTCCAGAGGAAGAGGAAGTGCAGATTCTTCTTCTGCGTCGCTTAGAGCCTAGAGCGCCCTCTTGTGGCTGTCAGTGTGAAAATAACAAATAATATCACATATAAGTCACTCTGGAGTATAACTTGCACCCCGGACAAAACTATGAAAAAAGGTGTGACTTACAGTCCGGAAAATACGGTACATCTTTATCAGAAAAACTGTATATATGTTTAAAAAAAGCTTCCGTGGTGTTTTGTTTCCAGCTGTTTGTGAAAGGCGTGGTGAACCAGGAGGAGCAGCAGGAGGTGCCGTACCCCGCCGCGCTGCACTGCGTCTTCTGCGGCGCCCGCGGCCTCTTCATGGACTGCCTCATACGCAACACGTCTGCGCTCATCGTGGTACGTCCCGGCTCGTCCGTCCCGGCTCGTCTGTCCCGGCTCGTCCGTCCCGGCTCGTCTGTCCCGGCTCGTCCGTCCCGGCTCGTCTGTCCCGGCTCGTCCGTGGAAGCGCTCTATATGTCATCGCTCCACGTTAAAGGGGACGTACGAGGCCAAATCTACTTTCACGCTCTTTTTAACCCAGTTCCGAGCTGCAGTTGCTGTTTAGCTTCCTTCACACTCACTGTTTACAAGCTAGCTTGTCTTCTCCGCCGAGCCTCACAAAAACACTCGCTTAAAGATTTCTCACATTTGCGACGCATCAGGGACTTGTTCTGAGCGTTTCTGACTCGAAACGCCTTCATTAACTCTGCGTTTGCATTAGCGTATCGGGGTGAGCTAGCTTCTGTTTATTTCCCCATGGTTACTCCCTCTGATGGAGCACTGGATGGAACTCACAAGGTGGTTTTTAGTACAAACTTTAGCGTCAAAGCACAGGAACAAGAACAGGACAAAAACAACACATAAAGCATAATATTTGTCCTTGAAGCGCTGCACCACATGAAATAAGGAAGACTAAAAGTACATTATTGGCACATTTGAAAGTTGCTTCATGAATGAGTCATGAGGGTGAATCAGGGCAATCGTCACGGGCACAAAGTCAGTGTCTTATCAGTTCATACGAGGACACGCGCTTTTCATACGCTAACGGTATTTACTCTTCCTAAACGGAACCGTGTGTGTGGCTATACACACACGGTTCCGGCTCATGATCGCGGCTCGCGGCCTGTGATTGCGGCCTGTGATCGCGGCCTGTGATCGCGGCCCGTGTTCGCGGCTCGTGTTCGCGGCTCGTGTTCGCGTCTCGCGTTCGCGGCCCGCGTTCGCGGCCCGTGTTCGCGGCCTGTGTTCGCGGCCCGTGTTCGCGGCCCGTGTTCGCGGCCCGTGTTCGCGGCCCGTGTTCGCGGCCCGTGTTCGCGGCTCGTGTTCGCGGCCCGTGTTCGCGGCCCGTGTTCGCGGCTCGTGTTCGCGGCTCGTGTTCGCGTCTCGCGTTCGCGGCCCGCGTTCGCGGCTCGCGTTCGCGGCCCGTGTTCGCGGCCCGTGTTCGCGGCCCGTGTTCGCGGCCTGTGTTCGCGGCTCGTGTTCGCGGCCCGTGTTCGCGGCCCGTGTTCGCGGCCCGTGTTCGCGGCTCGTGTTCGCGGCCCGTGTTCGCGGCTCGTGTTTGCGGCTCGTGTTCGAGGCCCGTGATTGCGGCCCGTGATTGCGGCCTCTTTTCATGGCTCCTTTCTTCTTCCCGTTGCAGATCGGTTCTCCCGGCTGCCTGCTCATCTCGGGCCTGGTGGAGCCGGTGGTGCGAGCGTACTCGCTGATCACCGACCTGGTGGAGCGCTGCGACCCCTCCCAGCCCAGGCGCGGCGAGCCCCCCGGGGAGCGCGGCCTCGGCGAGTCCCTCGAGTCCCGGCGGGCCTTCAAAAACCTCGTGGAGCAGTGGGACGACCGGCACACGCTGGACCTGCTGGTACTGCCCGGCTCGGTCAAGGAGATCCTGTTGGAGTTGATCAGAGACGCTAGACTCGGCGACAACCCCCGGCCTCTGCAAACGGACGCGGCGAAGCAGGACGACGCGTGGGATCGAGCCGCCGCGTCGTTCGGGGACAGCGGCAGCAGGGGCGCGTCTGCCACTTTCCTCGATAGTTTCGGCGAATTGGGCGGAGCGAGACGAAGCCCGGAAGGCACCGAGGAGCGCTCGAAATCTCCGCAAGAAGTGGGCGAAGAAGAGGAATCGCTCGAAAAGGACGACATCGACGACGACGGCAAAAGGCAGTGGGCGCAGTTATCGGGAAGCAAGGAGTTTTGGCTTTTGTTGAAGTTTTTCACCGCCATGGGTTACACGGAAGACGTCGTTCAGCGCGTGCTGGCGAAGACGGGGCTCCAGGAAGCGTCGCAGATATTAGATTTAGTCCAGCAAGAGCAGGATCGGACGGACAGAGGGTTGAGAGACGGAGCGGATCCAACGCAAAGTGGCGCCAACGCAAAAGAGCTGAGGAATAAGCCGTGTGAGACCGAGCACAGGGAAGACGGAGCAAAAAGTCAAGCAATTTTAGGTACGAAACGGGAAACGATTAGCGGCGGGGAGTCGGGCGGCGCCATCGGAGGAGGAGGGTCGCGAGAGGAGGATTTCGTGCTCGGCGTGCTAAAGGAAGCGGCCGCCAGCTGTGGATACAACGAAAGGCACGTGACGGAAGTGTACAGCAAGCACCCCGAGCAGTCCATGCACGACATACTCAAAGAACTGCAGCGAAACGACTCCAAACCGAGCGGGTATCTGAAAGAGGGGCCCCGAGAAATGGACGACGTCATGGTCGAGGCCCCGAAAGTCGCCAAAGATAGAATGAATCGCGAAAACGCGGAAGGGAAAAGCGGGGTGCTGCCGAAGCGACAAAGCGATGACGACGACGCGATTTGGGTCGATAGGAGTCGAGCGCAAAAGGTGAAGCAGCATAAGAAACAAGACACGAACGGACCAAAACGGCAAAGTTTAGCTGACGATATACGCGGGCCGCCTCTGTCCAGTTACAACTCCAATAACGGCCCACATTTTGCGAACGGTCAGACTTCGAATCATGCAAATTACAGCGTGACGAGGCCGCAACCATCGCACGCGCGGAAGTTCGAGGCGGAGAACGGAAGCGATTGGTCAGCCACGCAGAGCAGGGACAGGCGGGGCCAGCAGGGGGCGGTGGTGGTGACCGGAGAGCAGAGGTTTTTGGAAGGACTCCACTCGCGCTTCGAGCTGCATCTGACCGACAGTCCGGGAAACGACAAACTCCGAAACATCGTGATCGACGGGAGCAACGTGGCCATGAGGTGAGAGTGTTCAACGAGTAAGAGTCTGTCCACTGAGGACAGTTGAACCTTTAATTCAAATCAAAAAGACTTTTAGTGAATTATTGAGGCAGAAAAGTCTCCATTGGTTGTTATTCTGTCTAAAAGTTCAGATTTAATCGATACTAAAACTACTCATTTGAGCAAAGATCGATCAAAGACAAACATTTGTTCAGATTATTACCATTAGCGCCAAATTAGCATAAATGCTAACAACCTCGTTGGACAGTAAAGCACCAAAAACATAGCAGATGACAACAAGTGATGGTCGGAGTGTGTTTTACACATTTACTAATCTGTGAACCAGTTTCACACCTGTTTCATCAAACCAGTTTCACACCAGTTTCAAACCAGTTTCACACCTGTTTCATCAAACCAGTTTCACACCAGTTTCAAACCAGTTTCACACCTGTTTCATCAAACCAGTTTCACACCAGTTTCCGTCCCCACAGTCACGGTCTGGGCATCTTCTTCTCGTGCCGGGGCATCGCTTTAGCTGTGCAGCACTTCTGGGATCGGGGACATCGACAGATCAGCGCTTTGGTGCCGCAGTGGAGGTCCAAGAGCGACCACCGGATCAAAGGTGCAGAGCATTTACACCCCGAGCATCACCTTTACAGGCTTCAGAGCGTGTTCACTCCTCTTTTTAGTGTTGTTTTTGCTGTGGAGAAATGCTGCAGTACAGTAGACCCGTGCAGTGACTGTCAGGGTCTCGTGTGGTGGTGCTGGTGGTGTTATTGTGGTGTTTGTGGTCCCCTCCGCAGAGCAGCACTACCTGACGGAGCTGAAGGAGCTGGGCATCGTGTCGTTCACCCCGTCCAGAGAAGTCCAGGGGAAAAGGATCAGCGCCTACGACGACAGGTGAAACGAGCCAATCACGTTCTGCTGAGGACGGCGGGCAGGGTCGGTGCAAGTCCAACGGGCGTTTAGTGGATTGTTTAGGCAGAAAATGTGGCTCTGGCTGAAAGCTGCGCCCCCTGCTGTCCACAAACATGAAGCGTCGACAGAAGTGTGGAAAATGAGATAAAACGTCTCTAAAACACGACGGGGAGCTCCATGGGACAGATGCAGAAGATAAATGTGGAAAATCAGTATTAAATTATTTATTTATATTCATTTTATACATTTATTTTAATATATATATTTTAATGTTATATTTATTTTATTTTAACAAATATTATTGATTTATTTTGATATATTTGATTTGTTTATTTTAATATATTTTATTTTTTTTATTTTTTTTTCCCAACCTGCTCAGTGACACAGTGAAAGAGTGCAAAGACCTCTGTTTTCAACACTCATATTTTAAGTTCTGTCCTGATGAAAATAAACACATAAATATCTCATTATTCTGCACAAAAGCATCTCCTTCTGCAGCAGCACAAACTAAACTCGAGCGTTCTGCAGTAACGACACGAGATCTAAACCTTCTGTGTCGTGTCAGGCTGATGCTGCAGCTCGCTCAGAAGACGCACGGCGTCATCGTCACCAACGACAACCTGCGCGACCTGTCCGACGAGTCTGCGGCCTGGACCGACATCATCAAGAAGCGGTCTGTGTCTCTGTCTCTGTCTCTGTCTCTGTCTCTGTCTGTCTGAGTGAGCGGCGGCTGAACACGTTCTGTCCTCCTCAGGCTGCTGCAGTACACCTTTGTGGGCGACCTCTTCATGGTCCCGGACGACCCGCTGGGACGAGGGGGGCCGCACCTGGACCAGTTCCTGTCCACGGAGATCAGGTGCGTCAAGGGGGGGCGGGGCAGAGATCATGTGCGTCAAGGGGCGGGGCAGAGATCATGTGCGTCAAGGGGCGGGGCAGAAATCAGGTGCGTCAGGGGGGCGGGGCAGAGATCAGGTGCGTCAGGGGGGCGGGGCAGAGATCATGTGCGTCAGGGGGGCGGGGCAGAGATCATGTGCGTCGGCGGGGCAGAGATCAGGTGCGTCAGGGGGGCGGGGCAGAGATCAGGTGCGTCAGGGGGGCGGGGCAGAGATCATGTGCGTCAGGGGGGCGGGGCAGAGATCATGTGCGTCGGCGGGGCAGAGATCAGGTGCGTCAGGGGGGCGGGGCAGAGATCATGTGTGTCGGCGGAGCAGAGATCAGGTGCGTCGGCGGGGCGGAGCAGAGATCAGGTGCGTCGGCGGGGCGGAGCAGAGATCAGGTGTGTCAGGGGGGCGGGGGTCTCTGCGCTGGGCTCGAACGTGTGCAGGACTCTACCGTATTTTCTGGAGTATAAGTCGCATCAGCCAAAAAAGGTATAGAGAAGAAAAAAACATATATAAGTCGCACTGGAGTATAAGTATAAGTATATAAGTATATACCGTTTGTGTTGTGCGTCCTGAACGCCTCTGTTCTCTCCATCAGGTCCCCAGACTCTGGCTACGCCTACGTCCCCGCCCCGTTCCCCGCCTCCAGGCCCCAGAACTACCGCGAGCGCTCACCGGGGGGCGCCGGCGGCAGGCGGGGGAAAGAGGGCGCGGCCTGGCCCATCGCGGGGGCGCGGCCTGAGCGGAGCCCGGAGGAGACGAGCCGTTTGAGGCGCGAGCTCGGCGCCGTGTTCCCCGGACAGGAGAACATGGTCACGCTGGTGCTGCAGAGCCACCCGAGCGAGACCGACATGAACGCTCTGTCTGCACTGCTGCTGGAGAACTGAAGCTTCACTGAGGCTTCATCTCTGTCTGCAATGCTGCTGGAGAACTGAAGCTTCACTGAGGCTTCACCGAGGCTTCATCTCTGTCTGCACTGCTGCTGGAGAACTGAAGCTTCACTGAGGCTTCACTGAGGCTTCATCTCTGTCTGCACTGCTGCTGGAGAACTGAAGCTTCACTGAGGCTTCACTGAGGCTTCATCTCTGTCTGCACTGCTGCTGGAGAACTGAAGCTTCACTGAGGCTTCACTGAGGCTTCATCTCTGTCTGCACTGCTGCTGGAGAACTGAGGCTTCACTGAGGCTTCACTGAGGCTTCACTGAGGCTTCATCTCTGTCTGCACTGCTGCTGGAGAACTGAAGCTTCACTGAGGCTTCACTGAGGCTTCATCTCTGTCTGCACTGCTGCTGGAGAACTGAGGCTTCACTGAGGCTTCACTGAGGCTTCATCTCTGTCTGCAGTGCTGCTGGAGAACTGAAGCTTCACTGAGGCTTCATCTCTGTCTGCAATGCTGCTGGAGAACTGAAGCTTCACTGAGGCTTCACCGAGGCTTCATCTCTGTCTGCACTGCTGCTGGAGAACTGAAGCTTCACTGAGGCTTCACTGAGGCTTCATCTCTGTCTGCACTGCTGCTGGAGAACTGAAGCTTCACTGAGGCTTCACTGAGGCTTCATCTCTGTCTGCACTGCTGCTGGAGAACTGAAGCTTCACTGAGGCTTCACTGAGGCTTCATCTCTGTCTGCACTGCTGCTGGAGAACTGAGGCTTCACTGAGGCTTCACTGAGGCTTCACTGAGGCTTCATCTCTGTCTGCACTGCTGCTGGAGAACTGAAGCTTCACTGAGGCTTCACTGAGGCTTCATCTCTGTCTGCACTGCTGCTGGAGAACTGAGGCTTCACTGAGGCTTCACTGAGGCTTCATCTCTGTCTGCAGTGCTGCTGGAGAACTGAAGCTTCACTGAGGCTTCATCTCTGTCTGCAATGCTGCTGGAGAACTGAAGCTTCACTGAGGCTTCACCGAGGCTTCATCTCTGTCTGCACTGCTGCTGGAGAACTGAAGCTTCATTGAGGCTTCACTGAGGCTTCATCTCTGTCTGCACTGCTGCTGGAGAACTGAAGCTTCACTGAGGCTTCACTGAGGCTTCATCTCTGTCTGCACTGCTGCTGGAGAACTGAGGCTTCACTGAGGCTTCACTGAGGCTTCATCTCTGTCTGCACTGCTGCTGGAGAACTGAGGCTTCACTGAGGCTTCACTGAGGCTTCACTGAGGCTTCATCTCTGTCTGCACTGCTGCTGGAGAACTGAAGCTTCACTGAGGCTTCACTGAGGCTTCATCTCTGTCTGCACTGCTGCTGGAGAACTGAAGCTTCACTGAGGCTTCATCTCTGTCTGCAATGCTGCTGGAGAACTGAAGCTTCACTGAGGCTTCACCGAGGCTTCATCTCTGTCTGCACTGCTGCTGGAGAACTGAAGCTTCACTGAGGCTTCACTGAGGCTTCACTGAGGCTTCATCTCTGTGTGCAGTGCTGCTGGAGAACTGAAGCTTCACTGAGGCTTCATCTCTCAAGCTCTAAAACGGCAGAACAAAAGTGTGAAACTGAAATGAAGCGTTAATGTTTAAACTGTAAAATGATGAGTCGATGTTCTAAAGTTCTACTTCGTCATATTTTGTGTTTGTTGCTCTGCAGCGACAAACTCAAATACTTTTAAAAAAGAACAAAAAATGAAATGATTTTTAGCAAAAACTGAAACGTGAGAAAACATTTTTCAACAGTTTTAACATTGAACAGTTTCAGTGTTTCATCATTTGAAGCTCGTCTTTCTTCACAATATCAATATAAATCTGTTTTACTTTTCACAGATCCATCTCAAAATCTGCTCAAATTCACACATTTAATATTTGACCTCGTTTAAAAAGACTTAAATTCAGAAAATGGGTCTCGTTTTGAGCCGTTTTGAGCCGTTTTGTGCCGTTTTGTGCCGCTCCTGGAGGAATCAACGTCTTTTAAATGAAGTAATTTTAACGTTTTTCTCACGTAAATGAAGTTCAGAAAAATGGCTCAATGATATTTTTATTGCACTAAAACGGACGAAAATCAAAAGTAGATTGTACTTGTACAAATTGTACAAATGAATGTGATATTTGTGTCATTTTGGTCATTTTTATGACTTAAAAAGATCAATAAAGTTCAAACTCTTCCACGTTCTGGACATTTGAAGTTTCAAATTCAGCTCAAACTGAATTTGAAACTTATTTTTAGATTCAGATTTGACCTGTTTGTGCTTTGGACTTTGTTTGAAATTTAATTTGATACAATTTAGGTTTTTATATATTTATATTATATTATTTTGTCTCATTTGGGAAAAGTCTTAATTCTTTCATCTTAATTACATTTGGCAAGTTTTAAAAGTCTTAATTTCCATTTTCTTTGTCAAAAATTGAGAAAATGGCGCAATATTTTGGTAACGTTTGTGTTTTAGCAGTTTATTATATCAAATTCTGCATTTTCCTTGTATTTATCTTTATGTCATTTACGTTTGACTCTTTGTAAATACACTTCTCTTGGAGCCTGAAGGGGGCGCTACGTCTTATATTTAAATTATCTCTTCTATTTTGTTTTTGACAGTTTTGTTTTTGTGCAAATATTATTTTTATAAAGTTTGACTTTTGCTTTTCTCTGACATAAAATCAATAAACTCTGATGTGCAATGACCCTCGGCGCTTTTGCATTCATTATTGAACCTGAAGAGGGGCCCCACCATCACCAGGACCTCAAGAGGGGCCCCACCATCACCAGGACCTCAAGAGGGGCCCCACCATCACATGACCTCAAGAGGGGCCCCACCATCACCAGGACCTCAAGAGGGGCCCCACCATCACCAGGACCTCAAGAGGGGCCCCACCATCACCAGGACCTCAAGAGGGGCCCCACCATCACCAGGACCTCAAGAGGGGCCCCACCATCACCAGGACCTCAAGAGGGGCCCCACCATCACATGACCTCAAGAGGGGCCCCACCATCACCAGGACCTCAAGAGGGGCCCCACCATCACCAGGACCTCAAGAGGGGCCCCACCATCACCAGGACCTCAAGAGGGGCCCCACCATCACCAGGACCTCAAGAGGGGCCCCACCATCACATGACCTCAAGAGGGGCCCCACCATCACATGACCTCAAGAGGGGCCCCACCATCACCAGGACCTCAAGAGGGGCCCCACCATCACCAGGACATCAAGAGGGGCCCCACCATCACATGACCTCAAGAGGGGCCCCACCATCACCAGGACTTCAAGAGGGGCCCCACCATCACCAGGACCTCAAGAGGGGCCCCACCATCACATGACCTCAAGAGGGGCCCCACCATCACACGACCTCAAGAGGGGCCCCACCATCACACGACCTCAAGAGGGGCCCCACCATCACATGACCTCAAGAGGGGCCCCACCATCACCAGGACCTCAAGAGGGGCCCCACCATCACACGACCTCAAGAGGGGCCCCACCATCACACAACCTCAAGAGGGGCCCCACCATCACCAGGACCTCAAGAGGGGCCCCACCATCACCAGGACCTCAAGAGGGGCCCCACCATCACACGACCTCAAGAGGGGCCCCACCATCACCAGGACCTCAAGAGGGGCCCCACCATCACCAGGACCTCAAGAGGGGCCCCACCATCACCAGGACCTCAAGAGGGGCCCCACCATCACACGACCTCAAGAGGGGCCCCACCATCACCAGGACCTCAAGAGGGGCCCCACCATCACCAGGACCTCAAGAGGGGCCCCACCATCACCAGGACCTCAAGAGGGGCCCCACCATCACCAGGACCTCAAGAGGGGCCCCACCATCACACGACCTCAAGAGGGGCCCCACCATCACCAGGACCTCAAGAGGGGCCCCACCATCACACGACCTCAAGAGGGGCCCCACCATCACCAGGACCTCAAGAGGGGCCCCACCATCACACGACCTCAAGAGGGGCCCCACCATCACCAGGACCTCAAGAGGATGCCACTCCCCTCAGGCAGGAGGCCACGCCCCTCAGACAGGAGGCCACTCCCCTCAGGCAGGAGGCCACTCCCCTCAGGCAGGAGGCCACTCCCCTCAGGCAGGAGGCCACTCCCCTCAGACAGGAGGCCACTCCCCTCAGGCAGGAGGCCACTCCCCTCAGGCAGGAGGCCACTCCCCTCAGGCAGGAGGCCACTCCCCTCAGACAGGAGGCCACTCCCCTCAGGCAGGAGGCCACGCCCCTCAGGCAGGAGGCCACGCCCCTCAGACAGGAGGCCACTCCCCTCAGGCAGGAGGCCACTCCCCTCAGGCAGGAGGCCACTCCCCTCAGACAGGAGGCCACGCCCCTCAGGCAGGAGGCCACTCCCCTCAGGCACGAGGCCACAGTCCATCCGGACCAGAACCTCCCGTCATAAGAACAGTTTCTTTCCCTCTGCTGTTGGACTCATGAACACTGCCTAAGCACCTGTCACTCACTGCACCTGTCACTTATATTACACTACATAACTTTATACTTTATATTTTATTATGTAAATATCATACGTTTTTTGTATTAATTGTTCAATGTTGTGTTGTTTGTGTTGGCAATAAACAATTTTCTGATTCTGATCTGAAGTTCCACATGTTAAACACTAGATGGCACCGCTTCACCACTTAAAGTGCACTTCGAGTTGTGAATATGAGAACTTTGACAGGATAATAAAGAATGATAATGATTCAAATACAACATTATTATTAGACCAGATTTAGTCTAGATTTAGTCCAGATTTAGTCTAGATTTAGTCCAGATTTAGTCTAGATTTAGACTAGATTTTGTCCAAGTTTAGAGCAGATTTAGTCCAGAATTAAACCAGATTTAGACCAGATTTAGTCCGGATTTAGACCAGATTTTGTCCAGATTTAGACCAGATTTAGTCCAGATTTAGACCAGATTTTGTCCAGATTTAGACCAGATTTAGACCAGATTTAGTCCAGATTTAGACCAGATTTGGTCCAGATTTAGAGGTGGTTTAGCCCTGTCTTAGTCATTGTCTGTTTAACATTTTGCCTTTGTCTTTGACGGGACGATGTCATGTTCCTAAAATAGCACAAAACTTATCGGACCAGTTTCTTTTCTATTCTGAGAAACGACAAAGAATCCAGTTCAGCTACAAAGAAAGAAAGAAAGAAAGAAAGAAAGAAAGAAAGAAGAAGAGAGCGAAGCAGAGGGCGCAGTGTGTTCTCTGCAAACACTGGAAGCAGGAGAATAAACGCTTTTGTTTGGGCCGAACAAATAAAAGCCTCACATCAAACGGTTCGAGGAGTTCTGCCACGCTACGGAGCAAAAAGGTGTAAACATGTAAAAATGTCCATAAAAAGAATAAAAATGTTCATTCTGTGTGATACATATGGCAAAAGTCAGACCATTTTCACACATGTACTTTTATATTCTTGATAAAATCGATGAAAATACATAGATTTTCAAAGTAAATCTGAGCGTACACATTGATTTAATGTAACTGAGTAAATTAAAGACTCACAACTTTAATGCCATAACATTCCAAACAAGGCAGCAACATATTTGTGTTTTAGAAGAAGACGAGCTCGTGAACAGGACTCATGGAACAACGAGTGAGTGTAAATGAGGCTAAACACGACAGCTGTGTTTTCAGTAAGAGAACAGTGTTCGAATGTGGTTCAAAAAGAGAAAAAGTACTTTTAGCTTCGTATATGTCCTTTAAAGGTTTTTTCTCAAGCATTTTACAAACACCTAATGTAATTAAATCTAAATCTTGACATGGTTGATTTCATATTTATAATGCTGGCCCGTTTGGACCAGATTTAGTCCTGATTTAGTCCGGATTTAGACCTGATTTAGTCCAGATTTAGACCTGATTTTGTCCAGATTTAGTCCTGATTTAAACCAGATTTAGTCCTGATTTAGTCCAGATTTAGACCTGATTTAGTTCAGATTTAGACCTGATTTAGACCTGATTTAGACCTGATTTAGTCCAGATTTAGACCTGATTTAGTTCAGATTTAGACCTGATTTAGACCTGATTTAGACCTGATTTAGTCCAGATTTAGACCTGATTTAGTTCAGATTTAGACCTGATTTAGACCTGATTTAGTCCAGATTTAGTCCAGATTTAGTCCTGATTTAGTCCAGATTTAGTCCAGATTTAGACCTGATTTAGATCTGATTTAGTTCGGATTTAGTCTTGATTTAGACCTGATTTAGACCAGATTTAGTCCTTATTTAGTCCAGATTTAGTCCTGATTTAAACCTGATTTTGTCCAGATTTCGTCCAGATTTTGTCCTGATTTAGACCAGATTTAGTCCAGATTTAGTCCAGATTTAGTCCAGATTTAGTCCAGATTTAGCCCTGATTTAGTCCAGATTTAGCCCTGATTTAGACCTGATTTCGCTGGTTACGGATATTATTTTTAACCGTCACGATCCAGGAAGTCGTCCGTTGGAATTTTTCTGCGATGAAGTACGATTAAGGGTGGAGCTTCAGCCCGATAATTATACCAAAGGTCACGACCCGTCTGTTGCATCATCGCCTTTTGTACCTCGCCTCGTTGTGGGTTTGTCAAGCGTTTTAAATGACGTTCTATTCACTTTGTATTGAGTGATTTTCCTTTGTGTGAATCTCTGTCGTGAATGAGGCTTCCTAGGTGTGAGTCCCAGCGTAAGGTTCTCCACATGCACATTGAAACCTCCCCGGGGCGTAAGGTTCTCCACATGCACATTGAAACCTCCCCGGGGCGTAAGGTTCTCCACATGCACATTGAAACCTCCCCGGGGCGTAAGGTTCTCCACATGCACATTGAAACCTCCCCGGGGCGTAAGGTTCTCCACATGCACATTGAAACCTCCCCGGGGCGTAAGGTTCTCCACATGCACATTGAAACCTCCCCGGGGCGTAAGGTTCTCCACATGCACATTGAAACCTCCCCGGGGCGTAAGGTTCTCCACATGCACATTGAAACCTCCCCGGGGCGTAAGGTTCTCCACATGCACATTGAAACCTCCCCGGGGCGTAAGGTTCTCCACATGCACATTGAAACCTCCCCGGGGCGTAAGGTTCTCCACATGCACATTGAAACCTCCCCGGGGCGTAAGGTTCCCCACATGCACATTGAAACCTCCCCGGGGCGTAAGGTTCTCCACATGCACATTGAAACCTCCCCGGGGCGTAAGGTTCTCCACATGCACATTGAAACCTCCCCGGGGCGTAAGGTTCTCCACATGCACATTGAAACCTCCCCGGGGCGTAAGGTTCTCCACATGCACATTGAAACCTCCCCGGGGCGTAAGGTTCTCCACATGCACATTGAAACCTCCCCGGGGCGTAAGGTTCTCCACATGCACATTGAAACCTCCCCGGGGCGTAAGGTTCTCCACATGCACATTGAAACCTCCCCGGGGCGTAAGGTTCTCCACATGCACATTGAAACCTCCCCGGGGCGTAAGGTTCTCCACATGCACATTGAAACCTCCCCGGGGCGTAAGGTTCTCCACATGCACATTGAAACCTCCCCGGGGCGTAAGGTTCTCCACATGCACATTGAAACCTCCCCGGGGCGTAAGGTTCTCCACATGCACATTGAAACCTCCCCGGGGCGTAAGGTTCTCCACATGCACATTGAAACCTCCCCGGGGAAGTTTTCCAGTCGACGGTTTTCTTGGGTGACGTGTCCACTGTTGTGCCACTCATCCACCAGCACCAGCACCACCAACACTCATCCAAACAAAAACGTGTTTTTGTTTTGTTTGCGTCCTCGGCCCGTTCTAAGCGTGGAAGCGGCTGAAGCTCTGGACACTGGAGCCGAGTGAAACGTGAGACCAGACGTTTACTGTCGACTTCAGCGTTTCCTCTGTGAGCTCCATCCGGCCTCAGGTCAAAGGTCACGGGTTTGTTTGACACTTTGTGTCGGTCCCAAACTGATGTAAATCCAGAAAGATTCTGTCCTTATTTATTATATATGTATGTATGTGTGTATATGTATATATGTATGTATATATATATATATATATATATATATGTATATATATATATATATATATATATACATATATATGTATATATATATATATGTATATATGGACTAAACCAGGTCTAAACCAGGACTAAACCAGGTCTAAACCAGGTCTAAACCAGGACTAAACCAGGTCTAAACCAGGTCTAAACCAGGTCTAAACCAGGACTAAACCAGGTCTAAAACAGGTCTTAACCAGGTCTAAACCAGGACTAAACCATGACTAAACCAGGACTAAACCAGGTCTAAACCAGGACTAAACCAGGTCTAAACCAGGTCTAAACCAGGTCTAAACCAGGACTAAACCAGGTCTAAACCAGGTCTAAACCAGGTCTAAACCAGGACTAAACCAAACCAGGACTAAACCAGGTCTAAACCAGGTCTAAACCAGGTCTAAACCAGGTCTAAACCAGGACTAAACCAAACCAGGACTAAACCAGGTCTAAAACAGGTCTAAACCAGGTCTAAACCAGGTCTAAACCAGGACTAAACCAGGACTAAACCAGGACTAAACCAGGACTAAACCAGGTCTAAACCAGGACTAAACCAGGTCTAAACCGGACTAAACCAGGTCTAAACCAGGACTAAACCAGGACTAAACCAGGTCTAAACCAGGACTAAACCAGGACTAAACCAGGTCTAAACCAGGACTAAATCAGGACTAAACCAGGTCTAAAACAGGTCTAAACCAGGTCTAAACCAGGACTAAACCAGGACTAAACCAGGACTAAACCAGGTCTAAACCAGGACTAAACCAGGTCTAAACCAGGTCTAAACCAGGTCTAAACCAGGACTAAACCAGGTCTAAACCAGGTCCAAACCAGGACTAAACCAGGTCTAAACCAGGTCTAAACCAGGACTAAACCAGGTCTAAACCAGGTCTAAACCAGGTCTAAACCAGGTCTAAACCAGGACTAAACCAGGTCTAAACCAGGTCTAAACCAGGACTAAACCAGGTCTAAACCAGGTATAAACCAGGTCTAAACCAGGTCTAAACCAGGAATAAACCAGGTCTAAACCAGGTCTAAACCAGGACTAAACCAGGTCTAAAACAGGTCTAAACCAGGTCTAAACCAGGACTAAACCAGGACTAAACCAGGACTAAACCAGGACTAAACCAGGTCTAAACCAGGACTAAACCAGGTCTAAACCAGGTCTAAACCAGGTCCAAACCGGACTAAACCAGGTCTAAACCAGGACTAAACCAGGACTAAACCAGGACTAAACCAGGTCTAAACCAGGACTAAACCAGGACTAAACCAGGTCTAAACCAGAACTAAATCAGGACTAAACCAGGTCTAAACCAGGATTAAACCAGGTTTAAAACAGGTCTTAACCAGGTCTAAACCAGGACTAAACCAGGACTAAACCAGGACTAAACCAGGACTAAACCAGGTCTAAACCAGGACTAAACCAGGTCTAAACCAGGTCTAAACCAGGTCTAAACCAGGACTAAACCAGGTCTAAACCAGGTCTAAACCAGGTCTAAACCAGGACTAAACCAAACCAGGACTAAACCAGGTCTAAACCAGGTCTAAACCAGGTCTAAACCAGGTCTAAACCAGGACTAAACCAGGACTAAACCAGGACTAAACCAAACCAGGACTAAACCAGGTCTAAAGCAGGACTAAACCAGGTCTAAACCAGGACTAAACCAGGTCTAAACCAGGTCTAAACCAGGTCTAAACCAGGACTAAACCAGGTCTAAAACAGGTCTTAACCAGGTCTAAACCAGGACTAAACCATGACTAAACCAGGACTAAACCAGGTCTAAACCAGGACTAAACCAGGTCTAAACCAGGTCTAAACCAGGTCTAAACCAGGACTAAACCAGGTCTAAACCAGGTCTAAACCAGGTCTAAACCAGGACTAAACCAAACCAGGACTAAACCAGGTCTAAACCAGGTCTAAACCAGGTCTAAACCAGGTCTAAACCAGGACTAAACCAAACCAGGACTAAACCAGGTCTAAAACAGGTCTAAACCAGGTCTAAACCAGGTCTAAACCAGGACTAAACCAGGACTAAACCAGGACTAAACCAGGACTAAACCAGGTCTAAACCAGGACTAAACCAGGTCTAAACCAGGTCTAAACCAGGTCTAAACCGGACTAAACCAGGTCTAAACCAGGACTAAACCAGGACTAAACCAGGTCTAAACCAGGACTAAACCAGGACTAAACCAGGTCTAAACCAGGACTAAATCAGGACTAAACCAGGTCTAAAACAGGTCTAAACCAGGTCTAAACCAGGACTAAACCAGGACTAAACCAGGACTAAACCAGGTCTAAACCAGGACTAAACCAGGTCTAAACCAGGTCTAAACCAGGTCTAAACCAGGACTAAACCAGGTCTAAACCAGGTCCAAACCAGGACTAAACCAGGTCTAAACCAGGTCTAAACCAGGACTAAACCAGGTCTAAACCAGGTCTAAACCAGGTCTAAACCAGGTCTAAACCAGGACTAAACCAGGTCTAAACCAGGTCTAAACCAGGACTAAACCAGGTCTAAACCAGGTATAAACCAGGTCTAAACCAGGTCTAAACCAGGAATAAACCAGGTCTAAACCAGGTCTAAACCAGGACTAAACCAGGTCTAAAACAGGTCTAAACCAGGTCTAAACCAGGACTAAACCAGGACTAAACCAGGACTAAACCAGGACTAAACCAGGTCTAAACCAGGACTAAACCAGGTCTAAACCAGGTCTAAACCAGGTCCAAACCGGACTAAACCAGGTCTAAACCAGGACTAAACCAGGACTAAACCAGGACTAAACCAGGTCTAAACCAGGACTAAACCAGGACTAAACCAGGTCTAAACCAGAACTAAATCAGGACTAAACCAGGTCTAAACCAGGACTAAACCAGGTTTAAAACAGGTCTTAACCAGGTCTAAACCAGGACTAAACCAGGACTAAACCAGGACTAAACCAGGACTAAACCAGGTCTAAACCAGGACTAAACCAGGTCTAAACCAGGTCTAAACCAGGTCTAAACCAGGACTAAACCAGGTCTAAACCAGGTCTAAACCAGGTCTAAACCAGGACTAAACCAAACCAGGACTAAACCAGGTCTAAACCAGGTCTAAACCAGGTCTAAACCAGGTCTAAACCAGGACTAAACCAGGACTAAACCAGGACTAAACCAGGACTAAACCAAACCAGGACTAAACCAGGTCTAAATCAGGACTAAACCAGGTCTAAAACAGGTCTAAACCAGGTCTAAACCAGGACTAAACCAGGACTAAACCAGGACTAAACCAGGTCTAAACCAGGTCTAAACCAGGTCTAAACCAGGACTAAACCAGGTCTAAACCAGGTCTAAACCAGGACTAAACCAAACCAGGACTAATCCAGGTCTAAACCAGGTCTAAACCAGGTCTAAACCAGGTCTAAACCAGGACTAAACCAAACCAGGACTAAACCAGGTCTAAACCAGGTCTAAACCAGGACTAAACCAGGTCTAAACCAGGTCTAAACCAGGTCTAAACCAGGTCTAAACCAGGACTAAACCAAACCAGGACTAAACCAGGTCTAAACCAGGTCTAAACCAGGACTAAACCAGGTCTAAACCAGGTCTAAACCAGGTCTAAACCAGGTCTAAACCAGGACTAAACCAAACCAGGTCTAAACCAGGTCTAAACCAGGTCTAAACCAGGTCTGATTCAGGACTATCTCTGGACGAGCAGCTGTGCACATAACGTTTATGACAGAGACATTTTAATTACACTGGAGCCATAAATGTTCTTTACTCTTGATATAATTACTATTATAAGTCCATGAGATAATCTCATCCCTTTGGACGTTAAAATCACTACCAAAATATAATGATCCTAGAACCATGAGAGGAGCTGATTGTGTCTCAGAAGACGCTCAGGACGTTGTGACGTCGCTGCAGCTCCAGGTTTCACATGAATGTTTCAGTTTGTGCTGGAAAACGGTGAAACGGAGCCACCGGCCCCAGCTTCAGGTGACGCTCGCTTTACTGGGACCAAACCGGGCTGAAGCCGGGCCCTGGAGCGGCCCGCGGCCCCCAGCTTCAGGTGACAGCTCGTTAGCCTCCTTTATTAATTAACTCCAGGGTCGTTCTCAGGTTTAAGTAAATGTGAGGCCCATTGCACCAGCAGTGACAGGGCCCCTGGGCCGGAGCCGCTGGGCCACAAGGGCCATCTCAGGGGGACTAATTGGGAAGAATTATTATCCTACTATTATCCCCCATGTGTGTGTCTCTCTCTCTCTCTCCCTCTCTCTCTCTCACTCTCTCCCTCTCTCTCTCTCTCACTCTCTCTCTCTATCCCTCTCTCTCTCACTCTCTCCCTCTCTCTCTCTCTCACTCTCTCTCTCTCCCTCTCTCCCTCTCTCCCTCTCTCTCGCTCTCTCTCTCTCACTCTCTCTCTCTCCCTCTCTCTCTCTCTCTCTCGCTCTCTCTCTCACTCCCTCTCTCTCCCTCTCTCTCTCTCCTCTCTCTCTCTCTCTCTCTCTCTCTCTCGCTCTCTCTCTCTCCCTCTCTCTCTCTCTCACTCTCTCCCTCCCTCTCTCTCTCCCTCTCTCTCTCTCTCTCTCTCTCTCTCACTCTCTCCCTCTCTCCCTCTCTCTCTCTCTCTCTCGCTCTCTCTCTCTCACTCTCTCTCTCTCCCTCTCTCTCTATCTCTCTCTCTCTCTCTCTCTCACTCTCTCCCTCTCTCTCTCTCTCACTCTC
>NW_027315857.1:24884679-25055763 GCF_026437365.1 Eucyclogobius newberryi | reverse complement strand
CCCCTCAGGCACCTGTAGCTCTCTCTCTCTCTCTCTCTCTCACACACACCTCTCTCTGTTCACTTCAGTCTCTCGTCCTCACATGTCCTCTCTCGTTCTCTCTCGTTCTCTCTCGTCCTCTCTCGTCCTCTCTCCACCTTCACTAAACTTTTCATGGATTACACTTTGTTTCCGGGCCTCTTCTTCTCGTGGTCGGGGGATGGAACTGTAGCTGTGGATTCAGGTGAAAAGAGCAGAACACAATGTGGTACGTGCAGGACTTTCCTCCTTTCTGCTTTACACAAACCAACTGAGGCAAATGTACACAGACTACACACAGTACACAGTACACAGTACACAGACTACACAAAGTACACAGTGTAAACCGACTACAGAGAGTAAATAGAGTACACAAAGTACACAGTGTAAACCGACTACAGAGAGTAAATAGAGTACACAAAGTACACAGTGTAACCGACTACAGAGAGTAAATAGAGTACACAAAGTACACAGTGTAAACAGATCAAACAGTGTAAACAGAGTAAATAAAGTACATATTTATGACGCTTGTGTGAGATCTAATGTAGAAGTAACGACGAGCAATGAAATGTCCATATTATTATATGTATTATGTATGTATTATTGTTAATATTATTAAAACATATTTATTATTTTGTTTTTATTATTATTATTTTGTATTATTATTAATTAATATTAATATATTATTTATTTTTCATTATTATTATATAATAAATAAATATTGTTATTATTGATTTATTATTAGTATCATTTCTTCTTATTATTATTATTATCTCATAAAAACGATCCCTTCGTTAATATGTGAACGTCGTTAAATTAATTGGTTGAGTTGGAAAAAGGGAATTAACTTTCACCTCCAGCTGCACTTTTACTCGTTATAAAACATTTAAATATGTCATTATTTCTATTCAAAGATGTCACAGGGTCAAATTGTTGTTTTGGGAACAAAAAAGTGACGATCACAGTAACAGAAATGACGAGTCGAACCCTTTTAGACCCGAATAATGGCTCTGGACGTCCCTGGCAACAGTGAAAAACGACATTTCCCTCGTCGTGAACGTTTATTTCAAAAGTGTGGACTGTTGTCAGAGCGATTAACAAATTAGAAGAAACTAAATGAATTTAATCTCACTTTTAAACAAAATATCACATATTTTTAATGGGAAAAAACGTGTGTAATCACTTTATCTTGGAGCCATTTTACAAAGACAGAACTTTATTATTAATTTAAGTTATGTCCATTGTTTGTTTGTTTGTTTGTTTGTTTGTTTGTGTGGTTGTTTTAGATGTTTTTGTGTTTTTTAACTGCTAATGGAAAAATGTGTGAGAAATGTTTGCGTTGTTTGAGAGAGAAAGAAAGAAACAAAAAAAACATTTCGACAAAGACACGATGGAAACAGTGAAACGGTGAAATCTTTACTTTTCGATCATTTTTATTGTCACTTTGTTTCCCTCAAGTTTGTGACCGGCTTCATAACATTTGAATTTGATTAAATACAAAATAATATTACATTTTTCTCTTCCTTTAGTAATGTATTTGTTAAAACGAGTGTGGCAGTGACGTATCCCTAATCTAGACCCGGTTTAGACTTGGTTTAGTCCAGGTTTAGTCCAGGTTTAGTCCAGGTTTAGTCCAGGTTTAGTCCTGGTTTAGACCTGGTTTAGACCTGGTTTAGACCTGGTTTAGTCCTGGTTTAGACCTGGTTTAGACCTGGTTTAGACCTGGTTTAGACCTGGTTTAGTCCTGGTTTAGACCTGGTTTAGTCCTGGTTTAGACCTGGTTTAGACCTGGTTTAGACCTGGTTTAGTCCTGGTTTAGACCTGGTTTAGACCTGGTTTAGACCTGGTTTAGACCTGGTTTAGACCTGGTTTAGACCTGGTTTAGACCTGGTTTAGTCCTGGTTTAGACCTGGTTTAGACCTGGTTTAGACCTGGTTTAGACCTGGTTTAGTCCTGGTTTAGTCCTGGTTTAGACCTGGTTTAGTCCTGGTTTAGACCTGGTTTAGACCTGGTTTAGACCTGGTTTAGTCCTGGTTTAGTCCTGGTTTAGACCTGGTTTAGTCCTGGTTTAGTCCTGGTTTAGACCTGGTTTAGACCTGGTTTAGTCCTGGTTTAGTCCTGGTTTAGACCTGGTTTAGACCTGGTTTAGACCTGGTTTAGTCCTGGTTTAGACCTGGTTTAGTCCTGGTTTAGTCCTGGTTTAGACCTGGTTTAGACCTGGTTTAGTCCTGGTTTAGACCTGGTTTAGACCTGGTTTAGACCTGGTTTAGTCCTGGTTTAGTCCTGGTTTAGACCTGGTTTAGTCCTGGTTTAGTCCTGGTTTAGACCTGGTTTAGACCTAGTTTAGACCTGGTTTAGTCCTGGTTTAGGCCTGGTTTAGACCTGGTTTAGTCCTGGTTTAGTCCTGGTTTGGACCTGGTTTAGACCTGGTTTAGACCTGGTTTAGACCTGGTTTAGACCTGGTTTAGTCCTGGTTTAGTCCTGGTTTAGACCTGGTTTAGTCCTGGTTTAGACCTGGTTTAGACCTGGTTTAGTCCTGGTTTAGACCTGGTTTAGACCTGGTTTAGACCTGGTTTAGTCCTGGTTTAGACCTGGTTTAGACCTGGTTTAGACCTGGTTTAGTCCTGGTTTAGACCTGGTTTAGACCTGGTTTAGACCTGGTTTAGTCCTGGTTTAGACCTGGTTTAGACCTGGTTTAGACCTGGTTTAGACCTGGTTTAGATCTGGTTTAGACCTGGTTTAGTCCTGGTTTAGTCCTGGTTTAGACCTGGTTTAGACCTGGTTTAGACCTGGTTTAGTCCTGGTTTAGACCTGGTTTAGACCTGGTTTAGACCTGGTTTAGTCCTGGTTTAGTCCTGGTTTAGACCTGGTTTAGACCTGGTTTAGTCCTGGTTTAGGCCTGGTTTAGACCTGGTTTAGTCCTGGTTTAGTCCTGGTTTAGACCTGGTTTAGACCTGGTTTAGACCTGGTTTAGACCTGGTTTAGTCCTGGTTTAGTCCTGGTTTAGTCCTGGTTTAGACCTGGTTTAGACCTGGTTTAGTCCTGGTTTAGTCCTGGTTTAGACCTGGTTTAGTCCTGGTTTAGACCTGGTTTAGACCTGGTTTGGACCTGGTTTAGTCCTGGTTTAGTCCTGGTTTAGTCCTGGTTTAGACCTGGTTTAGACCTGGTTTAGTCCTGGTTTAGTCCTGGTTTAGACCTGGTTTAGACCTGGTTTAGACCTGGTTTAGACCTGGTTTAGTCCTGGTTTAGTCCTGGTTTAGTCCTGGTTTAGTCCTGGTTTAGACCTGGTTTAGACCTGGTTTAGTCCTGGTTTAGTCCTGGTTTAGTCCTGGTTTAGACCTGGTTTAGACCTGGTTTAGTCCTGGTTTAGTCCTGGTTTAGTCCTGGTTTAGTCCTGGTTTAGACCTGGTTTAGACCTGGTTTAGTCCTGGTTTAGTCCTGGTTTAGTCCTGGTTTAGTCCTGGTTTAGACCTGGTTTAGACCTGGTTTAGTCCTGGTTTAGTCCTGGTTTAGACCTGGTTTAGACCTGGTTTAGTCCTGGTTTAGTCCTGGTTTAGTCCTGGTTTAGTCCTGGTTTAGACCTGGTTTAGTCCTGGTTTAGTCCTGGTTTAGTCCTGGTTTAGTCCTGGTTTAGACCTGGTTTAGACCTGGTTTAGTCCTGGTTGTACTTAGTGTAAAACCTTCGAGAACGACTGATTTACAATAAAATGATTTCTATTGAACAACTGCAAAAATGAGACTGTATAAAGTTTAGGCAGTGGAGTTAAAAAGGCGAAAGAAAAAAACCCAGAATCAATGCACAGCCATATTAAAAAAAAAAAAGTTTATATTATTATTATTTTTTAAATTTATATGTATAAATTAATTTATTTTTATTAATTAATTTAATTTAATGTATTTATTAAATTAATTAAAATGAATCAAAATGAATTTAAATTATTTATTTTATTTATTTATCGTTCAGGCTGTGGTTTCAGACAAAGTAAATCATAATAATAATCATTAAAAACACTGTTTACTCGTTTTCTGTACAAACAGTTGTTGACAAACAGTTGTTGACAAACAGTTATTGACAAACAGTTGTTGACTTTGTTGAGATAAAAGCACATAAACAGGGCGTGTCTCTCGTACACTCTGAAGTTTCCATCTGCTGTTTCCACTGCAGGAGTTTGACGTCCCAGACTAAGGTTTAAACTTCTACAAACACGTTCAGAACGACACGTTGTTCCTGTGTCGATTCTTATTTACATCTTTTCTCAAATGTCGTGTTTAAAATATGAACTTTGAACAAAATCCAACAATTAAAACACAAGTGGCAAATCTAACATAATCGATGGTTATGTTTGTCAGAAAAGTTGCAGTTGAATATTTTTACCAAAAGTGAATGTTCCATAAACGTACTGTATCCATCTCCATGGAGACAAGCAGTGGTGCCACCAGGTCAGATCTGTGGGGAGGCGAGGCCGCTCACAGCAAGAATCAATGTTTTTCCAGATGTTTTTTTGAGCAATAAAAATTCCTGTATTATATATTATTTATTTATATATTAATGCTTTTTGAGGCCAAAAAATAAGGCCTCAAAAAGCATTAAAAATCATTGAATTAAATTCCCACAAACATTAAATCTACAAAAGAGTTTGACAAAAAGATTTAACCAGAAAACCAGAAGTTTTTGAATAAATACTAAAATGCTTGTTTTTTGGCCACATTTGGAATATTCAGTGACAAAAACCAACCTAAATTCAAGCTCTAACTTATTCATTAATAGTATTATGTGTCTATGGCAATATTTTCACTCATTTGTCTTTAATCCCAGATAGTTACTGGATTTTTTTATTTAAAGATTGGGTTCGAAACTGACATCAGTTTATGGCATTAAAAAGCAATAAAAAGCGTTCAGTTTGATTTGCAGAAACTTAAATAAACCATAAAAAAGTGGGAACGGAAAACAAAGTTTAATGTTGACTGTGAAAAACAATAAACTGAATTCCCTGTTGTTCTTTTTTCGGATCAGCTTTTCAAATTTCAAGTCATGTTTTACATGTTTTAAAACAAAATGTTTCTGACCCAAAGGCTTTAATTGACCGAACAGTTGTAGCATGAAATGGGGAGAGAGAGGGGTGACATTCGGCAAACGGTCGTGGCCGCGAATTGAACCCTTGTTCTGATCTTTAGCCCTTTGTCTGGATATGGAAAATATGACCTGGAATGTGAAAAGATTTTATTCAAAAAAGGCAAAAAAAAAAAAAGAAAATTAATTTATCATGTATTTAATGTATTTAATGTATTTAATTTATTTAATTTATTTAATTTATTTAATTTATTTAATTTATTTAATTTATTTAATTTATTTTGTATTTTTTGTATTTTTTGTATTTATTTTATTCTATTCTAGAGAAAAAAAGACAGAAACATTGCACAGCCATATTCATTCATGATTAAAAAATATATTGATTCTTTATTTTATTTATTTTGATCATTTTATTTATTTTATTCTATTTAAACTGGATATAGAAAATATGGCCTGAAATGTGAATAGATTTGATAAATATTCTAACTTTAAAACCCAAAACCTGAAATTAAATTAGAAACTTAATTTTTTTTCACGGATCTGTCGTCAAATCAGATATAATATGTAAATGTGTTAAAACGTGTCTGTAAATGTCTCGTTTGAGGATAAACTACAACTAAAGACAAAAGAAGTTTATGAGAGTTCGGGCGCGACATTCGACAAACGTGAACCAGACAAACGAGTTTTAATATTACAGCAGAAGTGACTCAGTGACTATGGAATCACAAACACGCACAGGCAGAACATGCAGCGTGAATCAGGTCAACTGTTATACGCTAGAGAACCAGCAGGACCGATACCATGGCGACTCACCGTTACCATGGCGACTCACCGTTACCATAGCGACTCACCGTTACCATGGCGACTCACCGTTACCATAGCGACTCACTGTTACCATGGCCACCGTTTAAAATGAAATATTACAAGGTTTGAACTGTGAAAAGTCCTTAAAATGTGGTTTAAAACAGGATCTGAGGAAGTGCTCGTTCATTTAAAGCTGCACCATGTAACTTTCCTACTGGAGGCTCCGCCCCCCGCTGGTCTCCATGGAGATGCTACTGCTTTGCCTGTAGACCCTTCCAGTGTAAACAAAAGACTGTGTTCCAAAGCCTGCTAGCATGCTGTTAGCTCTAATGCATTTTCAATGGGAGAGTTAGTGTTAGCCTCAGAGTTAGCGGTAGCCTCAGCGTTAACGTTAGCCTCAGAGTAAGCGGCAGCCTCAGAGTTAGCGTTAGCCTCAGAATTTGCGGTAGCCTCAGAGTTAGCATTAGCCTCAGAGTTAGCGGTAGCCTCAGAGTTAGCATTAGCCTCAGAGTTAGCGGTAGCCTCAGAGTTAGCCGTAGTCTCAGAGTTAGTGGTAGCCTCAGAGTTAGCATTAGCCTCAGATTGAGCATTAGCTTCAGATTGAGCATTCGCCTCAGAGTTAGCGGAAGCCTCAGAGTTAGTATTGTATTGTGTAATCGTGTAGATTGTTAGCTTTAGCGATTAGCAACGAAATTATGGATCTTATTCAGTTAATTTATCAACGCGGACGGTGTTTTTAATCGACATTTGAGTGCTTTTGTTGACATTAGCTCCATGTAGCAACATTTGCGACATTAGCACGCAACGCATCTGTAACCACAGAGGCTCCACAGCGGCACGTGAGCGGCTTCACCGACAGCAGGGGGCGGTAGAGAGCCACTGAAGACAAAATAACACGCAGTACTATCAATATTTCAACTGTCGGAGGTTAAACTTTATCCGGACGCGAGCGCAGACGTGTGGGATCGTCAAAACACGGAAAAACTCGGGAATTCTGAAATGTGAGAACGTTCAGCACCGTTATTCTGGACAATAAAACAACCTTGTAACTTCCTTAAATACATCACTAAACAGATATTTGCACTAATTATGCTGTTTTGTCCTTTTCCGCAGAAAGGCTTCGCCGCGCTACGATGAAGAGTCCATCTGAAGACGTCGTTATATCGTCGTTATTGTGGGACTATTTTAATAAACCCTGAAGATATTTTATACTATTTATTCATTACGTCGAGAGGAGCTGGACTCACTCTTCGTTAAACCGTGAATTCATTCGTTTTTTCACGACCTTTTGGCGATGTCGGACGAGTCGACGCGTTCTGAGGGCGCGGCGGGAAAAGGAAACCGTTTTGAACTCCGAGATTTGGGCGAAACCGCGGGAGAAATAAGCGGGAACGTGGACGAATCGCAGGTCCTCGTGGAGATGGGCGTCGCCAAGTCGGGCAGAGCGAGCGAGCCGTTTATAGTCCGGACTATCAACAGCCTGGACAAGCATTTACCCACGAACGCCAACAACTTCTCGAGCAATGTGGCGAGCTCCAAATCGAGCCTGGCGAGCGACGACGCGGGCGATTTCGGGGACAGCGACTTGGGAAAGAAGCGTCGGAAAACGTCGGATTCGATCTCGGCGCACTCCGGCGACGGGGCGCTCGGGGCCGTCCGGCCGAGCATCGTCAGCGCCAACGTGCGATGGTCGGAGGACGGCGACGAGGACGGACGCAGCGTCGGGTCCGGGAGGGGCGTGGCCGAGTCGGTCTGCTGCTGCTTCCGGGTAAAGACCACGTCACACGCTGGGCAAAAATACGTCTTTTATTTTGACAAAAATTGATCTAAAATGCAGTTTAGATTTATATATTTAGAATTTAGCTGAAAAGTATGACAAATTTATCCCAGAATAGCTCATTTTTAAGGTTTATGATTTCACTTCCTGTTTGTAATTGGTGACATCACTCAAGGAAATTACCCAGCAGCTGTGATGTCACTTCCTGTCTTTTTTATGATGAAAAATCCACATTAAAGTGCCAATGACAGGTTTTTACCATTTTACTACACCTGTCGTTCATATAAACAATAGTTTTACACCAATCGAGCGGGTATTTGTGGAGAAAAGTCGAAAAATCTGTAAAATTAATAATAAAAAAGACAGGAAGTGACATCGCATACACGTTTATGCATAACTTACACAAAACAAACTCCTTTTTTGACATTCTGCGCCATACGTCTCCTTTAAAGTGCTGCTTTGTGACCCGCAGGCCGTGCACAGAGGCTGCCTGCGCTGCGTGGAGGAGACGCCCGCCATGCTGTCCGGCCTGGTCCTGTCCCTGTGCTTCTGCATCGTCATCATCATCCTGATCGCCACCACCGGACGGGTAAGACTCACACACACACGGCCCGAACCGCTCCTAACCACCCCAGACCGCCCCGAACCGGCCCGAACCGCCCCAGACTGCCCCGAACCGCCCTAGACCGTCCCGAATCGGCATGAACCAGCTCGAAACGCCCTGAACCGGCCCGAACCGTCATGAACCGTATGAAACCGAACTGCCCCGAACAGCCTTGACCCACCTCGAACCGCCCCAAACCGCCCCAAACCGCCCCAAACCGCTTCAAACCGTATCAAACCGTATCAAACAGTACCGAACTGACCGAAAACCTCCTTGAACCACCCTGAACCACCCTGAACCGTCTTGAACCGTCTTGAACTGCAGGCGGTGCGCTCACCTGTGAACGAATGTGGTGGGTGTGATTAAGATGAGTCATGTGACCTTTAAGGCTTGTTTAGCTATTATTAAATTTGAATGAGTCAAATCACACACTGGACACGCCCAGCTCTGACTGCACTGTGTGATCCAACAGTCTGTGACACAAAATGACACTTTTAAGGACAAATACGCTCTAAATCCCAGAATGTGAAGTGGATCGTGTTGGTTTTGTCAAAGTAAAAGCTCTTTTTACGGCTTTTGTTTATTTAATATTTGGCAAAATCCAGATTTATTTCGTTTTATAATTTTTGGTCTTTTCTTCATATTTTTTACACATTTGACCACAAATCATACTTTTTGTGAAGCTCATATAAAATGTTCAGACTTTTGTTTTTGCCATTCTTTTATAACAGAAAAGCAAAACATCTGAAATTTTTATCTTACATTTTCAAACTAATTTCTTGCTTATTTTTGGTCAGATTTGATCCGTCAGTTAATTAAGTTTAAGTTACATTCTGGATTATTTTAAAAGTCAAACCATTATTTCTAGAGTGCATTGAGACGTTTTAAATACATTTTAAACCACATAAAGGTGTAAATATGGTGACTAAATGCTTCTAGATGGAGAATATTTAAGAATAAAGTAAAAATATTGATCAAATTGAGACATAGTTTATTCTTTTTTGACATTTTGATTCAATATTGTCATTTTTTGTTTGTTAAAAAAGCTCTTTCCGCGTGTGTTTTGGGGTCTGTTTAGTCCAGAGAATCAGTAAAACGATCAAAACACAATTACCATATTTCCTGGACTATAAGTCGCACCCGAGTATAAGTCGCACCAGCCAAAAAATGCATAATAGAGAAGAAAGAAGAAAAAACATATATATATATTGTTGCTCTGGAGTATAAGTATATAAGTATAAATATAAGTATAAGTCAAACCTCGGCCAAAACTATGAAAAAAGGTGCGACTTATAGTCCAGAAAACACCATTACTTTTTATTGCCGACCAGTCACAGTTTGACGATTCATTGTTGCATTGTTTATTATTAAGGCATAAAAGTGTGAGAAACGCTCTGACACAAACGTTCACTTTGTCCTTCTCTCGTTTTCCGTGGCAGAAAATCGATGCCCACGTCGGCGCCATGTCCGCGGTGTGCGTGGTCCTCTGCCTGAGCACGGCGCTGCTGGTGTGCTTGCCCTGGATGGCCACCGTGCGGCGCTGCAGCGGAGCCCTCGCCCTGTTCGTGTGGGCCACGCTCTTCATCATCGCCGTGGTCTTCATCTTCACCGGGGGGGCAGTGACGGCGTGGGAACAGGTGAGACACGGGCGCCGTTTTTAGTCTGAGTTTAGCGCCGTTTTGCCGACTTTTTTTGTGTGAAAATGTGACGTTCGTTTTCAATTTTAAACGTGATTTCTCATTTAACTGTTGCATGGGGTCCGGGGCCCTTCGGTCTGTCCGGTCCCTGTATGACCGGAGCAGGAGCTGTGTCAGGCCTGGTCCCGGTGTGTGTGGGACTCCTCAGGGCTGCCTTTTGTCACCGCTTCTGTTCAGATAAAGTGGATGGACATGGGGGGCGTCACATGGGGGCGCGTCACATGGGGGCGCGTCACATGGGGGCGCGTCACATGGGCGCGCGTCACATGGGGGCGCGTCACATGGGGCGCGTCACATGGGGCGCGTCACATGGGCGCGCGTCACATGGGGGCGCGTCACATGGGGCGCGTCACATGGGGCGCGTCACATGTGGGCGCGTCACATGGGGCGCGTCACATGGGGGCGCGTCACATGGGGGCGCGTCACATGGGGGCGCGTCACATGGTGCGCGTCACATGGGAGCGCGTCACATGGGCGCGCGTCACATGTGGGCGCGTCACATGGGCGCGCGTCACATGGGGGCGCGTCACATGGGGGCGCGTCACATGGGGCGCGTCACATAGGGCGCGTCACATGGGTGCGCGTCACATGGGTGCGCGTCACATGGGCGCGCGTCACATGGGGGCGCGTCACATGGGCGCGCGTCACATGGGGCGCGTCACATGGGGGCGCGTCACATGGGGGCGCGTCACATGGGGCGCGTCACATGGGAGCGCGTCACATGGGCGCGCGTCACATGTGGGCGCGTCACATGGGCGCGCGTCACATGGGGGCGCGTCACATGGGGGCGCGTCACATGGGGCGCGTCACATGGGGCGCGTCACATGGGTGCGCGTCACATGGGGCGCGTCACATGGGTGCGCGTCACATGGGTGCGCGTCACATGGGTGCGCGTCACATGGGGCGCGTCACATGGGTGCGCGCCACATGTGGGCGCGTCACATGGGGCGCGTCACATGGGGCGCGTCACATGGGCGCGCGTCACATGTGGGCGCGTCACATGGGGCGCGTCACATGGGCGCGTCACATGGGGCGCGTCATATGGGCGCGCGTCACATGGGGGCGCGTCACATGGGAGCGCGTCACATGGGCGCGCGTCACATGGGCGCGCGTCACATGGGCGCGTCACATGGGAGCGCGTCACATGGGGGCGCGTCACATGGGGGCGTGTCTCATGGGGGCGTGTCTTGCGTTGCAGGTGGCGTTATTCCTCTTCCTGTCCTTCAGCGTGTGGGCGTGTCTCATGTGGGCGTGTCTTGCGTTGCAGGTGGTGTTCTTCCTCTTCCTGTCCTTCAGCGTGTGGGCGTGTCTCATGTGGGCGTGTCTCATGGGGGCGTGTCTTGCGTTGCAGGTGGCGTTATTCCTCTTCCTGTCCTTCAGCGTGTGGGCGTGTCTCATGTGGGCGTGTCTTGCGTTGCAGGTGGTGTTCTTCCTCTTCCTGTCCTTCAGCGTGTGGGCGTGTCTCATGTGGGCGTGTCTCATGTGGGCGTGTCTTGCGTTGCAGGTGGTGTTCTTCCTCTTCCTGTCCTTCAGCGTGTGGGCGTGTCTCATGTGGGCGTGTCTTGCGTTGCAGGTGGCGTTCTTCCTCTTCCTGTCCTTCAGCGTGTGGGCGTGTCTCATGTGGGCGTGTCTTGCGTTGCAGGTGGCGTTCTTCCTCTTCCTGTCCTTCAGCGTGTACTCAGTGCTGCCGCTGTCTCTGGCCTGGGCCCTGATGGTCGGACTCTTCACCAGCGTCTGTCACATCGTCATCATCAGCGTTTATGTCCCAGTGACCAGCCCCGAGACGCCCGACCTCGCCGTGCAGGTGAGAGCTAAACCAGGGCTAAAGCAGGGCTAAACCAGGACTAAACCAGGTCTAAACCAGGACTAAACCAGGACTAAACCAGGTCTAAACCAGGACTAAAGCAGGACTAAAGCAGGTCTAAACCAGGACTAAACCAGGTCTAAACCAGGACTAAACCAGGTCTAAACCAGGACTAAAGCAGGACTAAAGCAGGACTAAAGCAGGACTAAAGCAGGTCTAAACCAGGACTAAAGCAGGACTAAAGCAGGACTAAAGCAGGTCTAAAGCAGGACTAAAGCAGGACTAAAGCAGGTCTAAAGCAGGACTAAAGCAGGTCTAAAGCAGGTCTAAAGCAGGACTAAAGCAGGACTAAAGCAGGACTAAAGCAGGACTAAAGCAGGACTAAACCAGGTCTAAACCAGGACTAAAGCAGGTCTAAACCAGGACTAAACCAGGTCTAAACCAGGACTAAACCAGGACTAAAGCAGGACTAAAGCAGGACTAAACCAGGACTAAAGCAGGTCTAAACCAGGACTAAAGCAGGACTCGAGGATCTCTCCCAGTCTTTGGTGCAGGTCTGTCATTTGCATGCAGCAGGACAGTGTTCTCAGTTCTCAGTTTGCATATGAGCTGTGCAGGATTTGCAAATAATAAAACCACATTTGAATATGACATGAGACTGAGCTTTACTGAAGATGACGTGTTCATATTTCAGTTTTGGTCATATTTAAAAATACTTTAATTCAGGCTAAAAATCCTGGAATCTTTAGAATAGAGTCCATGAGACCATTTTTCACATATTCTCCTCCTCCTTTCCTCCTCCTCCTCCTCCTCCTCCTCCTCCTCTCCTACTTTCCTCCTCCTCCTCCTCCTCCTCCTCTCCTCCTCTCCTCTTCCTCCTCCTCCTCCTCTCCTACTTTCCTCCTCCTCCTCCTCCTCCTCCTCTCCTCCTCTCCTCTTCCTCCTCCTCCTCCTCTCCTACTTTCCTCCTCCTCCTCCTCCTCCTCCTCTCCTCCTCCTCCTCCTCCTCCTCCTCCTCCTCTCCTCCTCTCCTCTTCCTCCTCCTCCTCCTCTCCTACTTTCCTCCTCCTCTTCTCCTCCTCTCAGCTGGTGTCTAACGGCCTCCTCTTCCTCTGCATAAACTGCATTGGAGCGTTCCACCTGTGGGAGACGGAGCACGACCTGCGAAAGTCCAACCAGAAACGAGAGGAGTTCAGCGGCATTCGAGTACAGAAGGAGGTGCAGAAACACCAGCAGGTGAGACTTACAGAAGGAGGTGCAGAAGGAGGTGCAGAAACACCAGCAGGTGAGATTTACAGAAGGAGGTGCAGAAGGAGGTGCAGAAACACCAGCAGGTCACATCTGAGTGAAATCGCACCATCAAAAACAGTAGATTTTTAGAGTAACTGTCGTGTTTTAAGAGAAATGCAACGTTTTCTCTTTCCTTTTTGTCGTTATCGCACCCGTTTTTGCGCCGTTTTCATCGTCAAAACCTGCGCCGTCATGAACAAACGGTGACTAAGCGGATCACTCGCTCCTTGTTGTGTCTTGGACTTCACCTGCAGCCCCGCCCAGTCTCCACCTGCAGCCCCTCCCAGTCTCCACCTGCAGCCCCTCCCAGTCTCCACCTGCAGCCCCGCCCAGTCTTCACCTGCAGCCCCGCCCAGTCTCCACCTGCAGCCCCTCCCAGTCTCCACCTGCAGCCCCGCCCAGTCTTCACCTGCAGCCCCGCCCAGTCTCCACCTGCAGCCCCTCCCAGTCTTCACCTGCAGCCCCGCCCAGTCTCCACCTGCAGCCCCTCCCAGTCTCCACCTGCAGCCCCTCCCAGTCTCCACCTGCAGCCCCTCCCAGTCTCCACCTGCAGCCCCGCCCAGTCTTCACCTGCAGCCCCGCCCAGTCTCCACCTGCAGCCCCTCCCAGTCTCCACCTGCAGCCCCTCCCAGTCTCCACCTGCAGCCCCGCCCAGTCTTCACCTGCAGCCCCGCCCAGTCTCCACCTGCAGCCCCTCCCAGTCTCCACCTGCAGCCCCGCCCAGTCTTCACCTGCAGCCCCGCCCAGTCTCCACCTGCAGCCCCTCCCAGTCTTCACCTGCAGCCCCGCCCAGTCTCCACCTGCAGCCCCTCCCAGTCTCCACCTGCAGCCCCGCCCAGTCTTCACCTGCAGCCCCGCCCAGTCTCCACCTGCAGCCCCTCCCAGTCTTCACCTGCAGCCCCGCCCAGTCTCCACCTGCAGCCCCTCCCAGTCTCCACCTGCAGCCCCTCCCAGTCTCCACCTGCAGCCCCGCCCAGTCTTCACCTGCAGCCCCGCCCAGTCTCCACCTGCAGCCCCTCCCAGTCTCCACCTGCAGCCCCTCCCAGTCTCCACCTGCAGCCCCGCCCAGTCTTCACCTGCAGCCCCGCCCAGTCTCCACCTGCAGCCCCTCCCAGTCTCCACCTGCAGCCCCGCCCAGTCTTCACCTGCAGCCCCGCCCAGTCTCCACCTGCAGCCCCTCCCAGTCTTCACCTGCAGCCCCGCCCAGTCTTCACCTGCAGCCCCGCCCAGTCTTCACCTGCAGCACCGCCCAGTCTTCACCTGCAGCCCCTCCCAGTCTTCACCTGCAGCCCCTCCCAGTCTCCACCTGCAGCCCCTCCCAGTCTCCACCTGCAGCCCCGCCCAGTCTTCACCTGCAGCCCCGCCCAGTCTCCACCTGCTGCCCCGCCCAGTCGATAAAATATTCATCTCAATTCCAGTCGTTTTGACCAGATTTGACTGTTTATGTCACTGGTTTCATGACATTTCTGACTGTTTACGAGATCATTTAGCTCGTGCATCGTGTTACTAATTAGTTTAAGCCAAATCGTTTGCGAATGAGGCAATATTTGCTTTAAAATAGTTTTAAATACATTGAAGCAAGTTAAAAACACCTTCAAACAAAAAAATGTTTTTTGTAAACAATCCAAAAACCAGATGTAATTATTGGGTCATCTGACTTTTACTGGCCATAATAGACTCTTTTAGATGTTATAACGTCCTTAAACGGCGGGTTGTTGGCGTGTCGGATGCCCTGAGTCGAGTCTGCGGCAGGTAATCGTTCTGATCCGGTCATTGCGGACTCATCGCCTGGTTACCGTATGTGCTCGGATTAATCATTCACGTGTCCGAGGGGCCCCGGAACGCAAACAGACGAGGAAACTGTGAGCGCGTCCGTCGTGTCTACAGTCGCTACGGTCACAGCCGCGCCCCTGCTGGTGGAAAAACCTCATTACACGTCGTTTGTCTGTCGCATACGGAGGACACGACGGGCTTTGGGGTTCTGTACGCTGGATTTAAAGTCAGATCACGAGTGAAAAAGTGTCTGAAATAAGTAGTATTTGTCTTGTTTTGAGTGTAATTTGAGTAAGATGGCATAAAATATCTTGTTTTACTCAAAATAAGTAAAAGACAATGACAAAATTAGACAAAATGGGTATAATGGACATAAGACAAATTTTAAAACAGACGTGGATACATTTAACAGACTTTAGACAATATTATTCAGATTTTATTATAAGGGGGCATGCTCTCTGTGTCTTGTTTTATTTTTTATTTTTCAGTTATTTTAAAAAACTATGAAAAAACAAGGAAAAGAAATGAGAAACAAACGCTACTACGCCTGAAACAAGAACAAAACTTACTGTCGGCAAAGCAAAGTCAAAATATATTAAAATCAAATCAAATCAAATCAATTTATTTTTGTAAGGCCCAAAATCACAACAACAGTTGCCTCTGAGGGCCACAGGGAGAAATGAATCAACAATGTCTGTGGTGGCGAGGGAGTCAGACAATGTCTGTGGTGGCGAGGGACGATGTCCCAGGGTCCTCTGTCCTTAGACTCTCCTTCTCGGCCAGGAAAAACTACAAAAAAAAGCCTCTTTGGGAAAAAACCGTAGAAACCTGGAGGAGTTCCAGTGAAGGAGAGATCCGACTCTCACAGACGGACAGACGGACACAAGGAGACTGGAGCTGGACCCACTCTTCAGGCAGATGAGGGACCGTCTGAGGCGAGCTGGACCCACTCTTCAGGCAGATGAGGGACCGTCTGAGGCGAGCTGGACCCACTCTTCAGGCAGATGAGGGACCGTCGGGGGCGAGCTGGACCCACTCTTCAGGCAGATGAGGGACCGTCCACACAGGGCAGGGACCACTTCACCAGGAGAGGGGCATCTGGGTCCACAGGTCCTCAGGAGTGAGAGAAAGAAAAAGAAGGCGGTGAACAGTTTGCAAGTGGAATCAAAAAATAAATATTGTTTGATAGCATAAGTAGTCAGAAGAAGAGGATAGTGCTCAAGCTGTCATACTTCCCCCAGCACAGTTACTCCTAGGGCAGCGTAGCTAAAGCTGTGGGTTTATGTTTCTGTTCCTAACTAGTCTGACCATAAGCGATTTCGAAGAGGAACGTTTTAAGCCTGGACTTAACTGAGGAGACTGTGTCAGCGTATTTAACATGGGTCGGGAGCTGATTCCATAACACAGGAGCTTGGTAGCTAAAATAAAGAAATGAAATCCCTTATTAACTCTCATTTTTCCAACCAACAGAACTGAACTAACAGTGACAAGTATTTGTATTTCAATAATTGTATTGTCTGAACAGACTCTTAAAGTAACTAAAACGCAGTTCAGACAAATATATTTTAAACACATTTGATCCCAGAATAGTGTTTAATTTGACCTCTGACCCCCGGCTCAGAATATGGTTGAACAGGATAATATAGATTTATCATAATACATTTTTCATGTCTTCCCTTAATTACTGTTTCTCTAATTTAATTAAAATACATGTTTTAGTCCTGGTTTAGAACTTGTTTTGACCTGGTTTGGTATTGAACTTGTCCTTGTTTTAGTCCTGGGTTGGTCCTTGTTTAGTACATGTTTTAGTCCTGGTTTAGACCTGGTTTAGTCCTGGTTTAGACCTGTTTTAGTCCTGGTTTAGACCTGGTTTAGACCTGGTTTTGACCTGGTTAAGTCCTGGTTTAGAACTGTTTTAGTCCTGGTTTAGACCTGTTTTAGTCATGGTTTAGACCTGTTTTAGTCCTGGTTTAGACCTGGTTTAGTCCTGGTTTAGACCTGTTTTAGTCCTGGTTTAGACCTGGTTTAGACCTGTTTTAGTCCTGGTTTAGACCTGGTTTAGTCCTGGTTTAGACCTGTTTTAGTCCTGGTTTAGACCTGGTTTAGACCTGGTTTTGACCTGGTTAAGTCCTGGTTTAGAACTGTTTTAGTCCTGGTTTAGACCTGTTTTAGTCCTGGTTTAGACCTGGTTTAGTCCTGGTTTAGAACTGTTTTAGTCCTGGTTTAGACCTGGTTTAGTCCTGGTTTAGACCTATTTTAGTCCTGGTTTAAAACTGTTTTAGTCCTGGTTTAGACCTGGTTTAGTCCTGGTTTAGTCCTGCTTTAGACCTGGTTTAGTCCTGCTTTAGACCTGGTTTAGTCCTGGTTTAGATCTATTTTAGTCCTGGTTTAGATCTATTTTAGTCCTGGTTTAGAACTGTTTTAGTCCTGGTTTAGTCCTGGTTCAGAACTGTTTTAGTCCTGGTTTAGACCTGGTTTAGTCCTGGTTTAGACCTGAAGCATTTTTCATTTTATTTTTCCTAATCCAATAAATCAGTGGTTATTTCATCTAGTTCTGTGGTTGTTTCGCTCGACCCTAAACTTTGTTGCCAGAGGAAAAAACGGGCCCTTGGTCAAATAAAATCCCGGTGTGTCGTATCGTAGAGGGGCCCCCGTGAACCCCGTGAACCCCATGAACCCCGTGAACCCCATGAACCCCGTTAACCCCTGTCAACGCTGTGTTTTCCAGGAGCAACTGCTGCTGTCCGTTCTGCCTCGGTATCTGGCCAAAGAGCTGAGGGCCGAGGTGGTCGACCGCTTGTCCAAACCAGAGTCCAGACCACGGCCCAGCGCGGGCAACAAGAGCAACTCGCTCTTCCACAGCCTCTACATCCGAAAGCACACGGACGTCAGGTACAGATCAGACTCGTGAGTCCTGTACACTCGACGTGGTCACCTTTTGACGTGATTGACCTTTGACCGAGGGAAGAGCGTTCAAACCGACGATCTTTAACACGCTGATCGGTTGAAGTGTCACAACAGTCAAAGCTGAATCCAGTTACAGGAAAAGTACAAATTTCCCTCGTCAAATGCAGAGTCTTGTGCACAAAATTGTCTGTGTGTTTGATAAAATGTCCATCAGCATTGCCCTGTTGTTTAGTTTTGATTAAGTTAGTTTATTTTGTTTTATTATTATTATTATTGATGATGATTTCATAGATATTTATTGTATTTAATTTTATTTATTCTATTTTATTTATCTTATTTTATTTATTATATTTTATTGTATTCATTTTATTTTGTATTTTATTTTTATTATATTTTATGTTAATTATAATAATAATAACAATTTACTTGACTTTACATTGGGCATAACAGTTACATTGATTGACAGCTGATGATTGATTGACAACACCTGTCCACTTTTAAAGGTTTTAGTCCAGAAGTTGCATAAAACAGAAATAAGGCACATTTCAAACGTCATGTGACCAGCTCTGAGTTCTAACTCGGTCTCAGAGTCGTGCCGAACTTCAGCTCAGACAGTTCCACAGTTCAGAGCGTTTAAAAGAGAAACCGGACCGTCCAAAACATTTAAAAATCAGTTTCAAGAGACTAACCTTCACCTTTGGCTCTGCCCAAACCGCCACGCTGCGCTGTGATTGGCCCTGACTCCGTGTTGCTGCGTTCTCCCTCCCCGCAGCATCCTGTACGCCGACATCGTGGGCTTCACCAAACTGGCCAGCACCTGCACGCCGGAGGAGCTGGTGGCCGTGCTCAACAAACTGTTCGGGCGATTCGATGACATCGCAAAGGTAAAAGGGCGTGGCCAGGTGCGGGGTTCAGGCACGGAAATGAGAACGACAGGAGGTTTTTGCCACACGCGAGACCGAAAAGAACGTGCTTTTTACCGCGTCAGTCCTTTTGTGGGTCAACTCCAACACGTCCTTTCAGATAAAGGAATATAACGTGGAATAAATAAGAGTTTATCACTTTAGTTACACAAACAATGAGGTTATTAAACCATTCCCGAAGTACATTTACGCCAGATTTATGCTACAAATGCTTTCATAACATTTTTTGTTATTGGACTATGTAAGAATAGATGTTGATTAGAGTTTAATAAAGATCTGAATCGGCCGAAGATCTTCACTAAACTCTTTTTGTTGATTTATTTATTGCCAACTGTTCACTTCTGTCGCCTTGTTGATCTGTTCTGTTGCCTTATTAACTCTTCTGTCGCCTTGTTTACCTCTTCCGATGCCTTGTTTACCTCTTCTGTCGCCTTGTTTACCTCTTCCGATGCCTTGTTTACCTCGCTTGTTGCCTTGTTTACCTCTTCTGTCGCCTTGTTTACCTCTTCTGTCGCCTTGTTTACCTCTTCCGATGCCTTGTTTACCTCGCTTGTTGACTTGTTTACTTCACATGTAACTTTGTGCCTGACCAGTGACACTTTGAACCCGACATCAGCATCAACGACACACACACACACAGAGGATGAAGCTCAATGGAATAATAGTGAGAGTAGCGTTGTGCCGTGGGTTCCTGTGCAGGTGCGCTTTGGCCTTTTGTCAAGAAGGAGTCGTTAAAACAGGTTTTATGTCAGTGAAACACGTCACATGACACGTCAATTCACCAAAAGGATTAGACCTGAATTTCTTTGTTCATTTATTTATTTCCCATATTTTTTGTTCCTGGTCATTTTGAGTGTGATCGAGCTCTTCTGTCACTGTTCGCGCTGAACGTCTGAGCTGAACGTGTCTGAGCTGAACGTGTCTGAGCTGAACGTGTCTGAGCTGAACGTGTCTGAGCTGAACGTGTCTGAGCTGAACGTGTCTGAGCTGAACGTCTGAGCTGAACGTCTGAGCTGAACGTGTCTGAGCTAAACGTCTGAGCTGAACGTCTGAGCTGAACGTGTCTGAGCTAAACGTCTGAGCTGAACGTGTCTGAGCTGAACGTGTCTGAGCTGAACGTCTGAGCTGAACGTGTCTGAGCTGAACGTGTCTGAGCTGAACGTGTCTGAGCTGAACGTCTGAGCTGAACGTGTCTGAGCTAAACGTCTGAGCTGAACGTGTCTGAGCTGAACGTGTCTGAGCTGAACGTGTCTGAGCTGAACGTCTGAGCTGAACGTGTCTGAGCTGAACGTGTCTGAGCTGAACGTCTGAGCTGAACGTGTCTGAGCTGAACGTGTCTGAGCTGAACGTGTCTGAGCTGAACGTCTGAGCTGAACGTGTCTGAGCTGAACGTCTGAGCTGAACGTCTGAGCTGAACGTGTCTGAGCTGAACGTCTGAGCTGAACGTGTCTGAGCTGAACGTCTGAGCTGAACGTGTCTGAGCTGAACGTCTGAGCTGAACGTGTCTGAGCTGAACGTGTCTGAGCTGAACGTCTGAGCTGAACGTGTCTGAGCTGAACGTGTCTGAGCTGAACGTGTCTGAGCTGAACGTCTGAGCTGAACGTGTCTGAGCTGAACGTGTCTGAGCTGAACGTGTCTGAGCTGAACGTGTCTGAGCTGAACGTCTGAGCTGAACGTGTCTGAGCTGAACGTCTGAGCTGAACGTGTCTGAGCTGAACGTGTCTGAGCTGAACGTCTGAGCTGAACGTGTCTGAGCTGAACGTCTGAGCTGAACGTGTCTGAGCTGAACGTCTGAGCTGAACGTGTCTGAGCTGAACGTCTGAGCTGAACGTGTCTGAGCTGAACGTGTCTGAGCTGAACGTCTGAGCTGAACGTGTCTGAGCTGAACGTCTGAGCTGAACGTCTGAGCTGAACGTCTGAGCTGAACGTCTGAGCTGAACGTCTGAGCTGAACGTGTCTGAGCTGAACGTCTGAGCTGAACGTGTCTGAGCTGAACGTCTGACTCTTCGTTTGTGCGTTTGCAGAAGAACGGCTGCCTCCGCATCAAGATCCTGGGCGACTGTTACTACTGCGTGTCCGGTTTGCCCGATCCCATCCCGAGTCACGCCAAAAACTGTGTCCAGATGGGCCTGGACATGTGCACCGCCATCGGGTCCGTCTCACTTTAACCATGACAATCGTTTGAATGTGGGCGACCGTACTTATTTGAGTAGCGTTACTTTATGTTGATTTCCTTTTGTTATGAAAGTGCAGCCAATTAATGTGTAATTTTAATGGGAAAGTAACAAAAGTAACATCATTTCCACACACAACGATGTAAATGACTTCAAAGATCTACAAAATCAGCTTTTTTGAGACTTTTCTACCTAAAGTTGGCATTTTAAGGGTCAGAATTTCAGAGATGTATTCAATATTTGATCTGTGTAATTAGGGCAGAAGTAAATTAAAGCATTTATGGGGAAAACAACCTTTTACAACATGGAGAAAATAATGTGGGATTCATTTCAGGTTTACAATGTTGTGCACCAGGAATAAAGATTTGTTAAAAATTTTCCTTTAAAAAAATTCATAGTCAATACTAGCACTATTTCCTGACTTCCACAGCCCCTGAAAATGTGTCCATTAAAACATTTGAATTACTTGAACAATATAGAAATAATCAAATTTGTATCCGCCTTAATACTTTGATACTTTTACAGTCTAAAGTGAGGTTTAAGGGGATAAAATGTCCTTCGGTATGTGTGGTATGTGTGATTAGAGTAAATGACTGGTTATATATTTACCATGAGTAAAGGTGTGATTATTATTCTCTTGCAGAAAACTGGGCGAGGCCACGGGCGTCGACGTAAATATGCGAGTGGGCGTTCACACTGGAAACGTTCTGTCCGGAGTCATCGGTTTGCAGAAGTGGCAGTACGACGTCTGGTCACATGACGTCACTTTGGCCAATCACATGGAGTCGGGCGGACTTCCCGGGTGAGACATTTTATGCACAATTCAGAATATTATGAGTTCTGGGTGTTGTTTACCTCTTCTTTTGCCTTGTTTACCTTTTATGTCGCCTTGTTCACTTCTTCTGTCGCCTTGTTTACCTCTTCTAATATCTTGTTTACCTCTTCTGTTGCCTTATTTACCTTGCTTGTCGCCTTTTTACCTCTTCTGTCGCCTTGTTCACTTCTTCTGTCGCCTTGTTTACCTCTTCTAATATCTTGTTTACCTCTTCTGTTTTCTTGTTTACCGCTTCTGTTGTCTTGTTCACTTCTGTCGCCTTGTTCACCTCTTCTATTATCTTGTTTACCTCTTATGTCACCTTGTTCACTTCTTCTGTCGCTTTGTTTACCTTTTCTAATATCTTGTTCACCTCTTCCATCGCCTTGTTTACCTCTTCCATTGCCTTGTTTACCTTGTTTGTCGCCTTGTTTACCTTTTCCATCGCCTTGTTTACCTCTTCCATCGCCTTGTTCACCTTGCCTTTCGCCTTGTTTGTTGCCTTGTTTACCTCTTCCATCGCCTTGTTCACCTCTTCCATCGCCTTGTTCACCTCCTCCATCGCCTTGTTCACCTCTGTTGCCTTGTTCACCTCTTCCATCGCCTTGTTCACCTCTGTTGCCTTGTTCACCTCTGTTGCCTTGTTCACCTCTGTTGCCTTGTTCACCTCTGTTGCCTTGTTCACCTCTTCCATCGCCTTGCTCACCTCCTCCATCGCCTTGTTCACCTCCTCCATCGCCTTGCTCACCTCCTCCATCGCCTTGTTCACCTCCTCCATCGCCTTGCTCACCTCCTCCATCGCCTTGTTCACCTCTTCCATCGCCTTGTTCACCTCCTCCATCGCCTTGTTCACCTCTTCCATCGCCTTGCTCACCTCCTCCATCGCCTTGTTCACCTCTACCATCGCCTTGTTTACCTCTTCCATCGCCTTGTTTACGTCACATGTCGCCTTGTTCACCTCTGCGTTTGCCCCCAGGCGCGTGCACATCACAGAGGAGACGCTGGCGCACTTGGACGGCGTGTACCGGGTGAAGCCGGGCGATGGCGCGAGCAGAGACCCGCTGCTCCAGGGGCGGAGCACCTACCTCGTCATCGACCCCCAGAAGCCCCGGAGCTCCACCCGCCGGAACAGACTGGTCATTACACTCACACTCTTCACACGACCACACCTGTCACTCAAAGATGAACCAATAGGAGATAAGAGCTTCTAGACACTCACAGTCAGGTTTACAGTCGGCCGTGCAGCGTCATCTCAAACCCCAAAACGGCACATTTGAAGACAGTGAGACGGTCTGAAAGAGGAGTGAAGGAGCCCGTTTTTGTGGACAGAGAGGATCTTTGAAACTCTTTGAACAGAAACGATGGGTGTAATCGGCCCTCAGCGTACAACGGTATCCTCAAACCCCCGACCAAGCGAGGAAATCAAGCCAATCAAATGTTTTACAGCTGCGAGGGTGAGAAGGGCAGAACACAGTAGGTTTAGAACGACCCAAAACGAGAGACAAAAAGCAGAGTGAGTGAAAAACGTCTCTCTTTAGCGCAGAACTTGGCGTCGTACGCGGTAAATTCAGGTTTCTCAGATTGACAGTGTCTAGATGACTGCTTTTCGAACACCTTTCTTCTTCTACAGTCTAAACTCGCGCTGAAAGGTTCGGAAACGGGATCTTCTCGCGATAAGTCTGAATTAGGGATCTCAACCGGACGTTCCAGGTCAAACATTATCGACAGTTGGGACGACCTCGACTCGGGCGCCTGCGATTTGCATCCTTATCGTTTGTATCCAAGGCGACATTAATGATTAACTGTGTTCGCAAAAGTGCAATAACGTACCAATAATGTGAAGACAACAGTTAAATAATGGAATGACATCTCAAAAATGATGATTCTGCATATGTGAATGTGCCCACAAGAAACCGCATTACCGGCTCAACAAAAGATTGCACGATTATTGCATCACCGGCCTACTACGCTGGTTTACGATTACGTTATTGGCCGATATCGATTGCTACAGACTATTGCGGCGTTTGACGGATTCGCTTGTTTGTTTGTTTACCTCTTCTGTTGCCTTGTCTAACTCTTCTGTCGCCTTGTTTACCTCACGTCTGAGCGTATTGCAGCGTTTACTGATTTGGTCGTTGTTTGTTTGTTTGTTTGATTGTTTGTTTGTTTGTTTGTCCCCGCCTCCAGGGGGCGGGCCTGAGCACAGAGGGCCAGCGTCAGAGGGCGTCGGTCAGGATGTCCCAGTACCTGCAGTCGTGGCAGACCATCACGCCCTTCTACGACCTGAGCAACCCCAACGCCAAACCCTCCAAGAGGCACCTGCTGCGGGCGCACATGGGCCTCAAGCGCTCGCACCACGCCCAGGTACTGCAGTACTCTACGCATACTTGTACTTCTCGCACCACGCGCGCGTAAAGTACTGCAGTAACGCTACGTATACTTGTACTTCTCGCACCACGCCCAGGTACTGCAGTACTCTACGCATACTTGTACTTCTCGCACCACGCGTGCGTAAAGTACTGAAGTAACGCTACGCATACTTGTACTTCTCGCACCACGCCCAGGTTAAGTACTGCAGTGACGCTACGTATAATTGTACTTCTCGCACCACGCCCAGGTAAAGTACTGCAGTAACGCTACGCATACTTGTACTTCTCGCACCACTCCCAGGTAAAGTACTGCAGTAACGCTACGCATACTTGTACTTCTCGCACCACGCCCAGGTAAAGTACTGCAGTGACGCTACATATACTTGTACTTCTCATACCACGCCCAGGTAAAGTACTGCAGTAACGCTACGCATACTTGTACTTCTCGCACCACGCCCAGGTTAAGTACTGCAGTGACGCTACGTATAATTGTACTTCTCGCACCACGCCCAGCTAAAGTACTGCAGTGACGCTACGCATACTTGTACTTCTCGCACCACGCCCAGGTACTGCAGTAACGCTACGCATACTTGTACTTCTCGCACCACGCCCAGCTAAAGTACTGCAGTACCGCTACGCATACTTGTACTTCTCGCACCATGCCCAGGTAAAGTACTGCAGTGACGCTACGTATACTTGTACTTCTCGCACCACGCCCAGCTAAAGTACTGCAGTAACGCTACGCATACTTGTATTTCTCGCACCACGCCCAGGTACTGCAGTACCGCTACGCATACTTGTACTTCTCGCATCACGCGCACGTAAAGTACTGTAGTAACGCTACGCATACTTATACTTCTCGCACTACGCCCAGGTACTGCAGTAACGCTACGCATACTTGTACTTCTCGCACCACGCGCACGTGAAGTACTGCAGTAACGCTCCGGATACTCGTACTTCTCGCAGTAGTATTCAGAGTCATATCTTGTACCGTGTGACTTGATTAGATTAAAAATATTCATCGTGTCTTCTGGAAGTCTCTGGCCAATCTTCTTGGAGCGTTCAGCGTACTTGTACTTAATAATATAATAATATTCTGAAGTACTTTGTTGGCCACATGTTTCATCCATGTACTTTATGTCATCCTAGAGTACATTAAAGTACCTCTGACAGGGTGAATACTGCGTGAACCAAAACGCAGTTCGGATAAATATATTTTGAGTTTTGCTAAAAAATATATGGATGACAATCCCAGAATAGAATTTGTTTTTTAGGTTTGTAATGTCACTTCCTGTTTGTAATCGATGACATCACACTTGGAAATTACCCAGAAAACACTGGGCCATAACTCATCTAATGTCTCATTCTTTTAATTTATCTTTTTGGAGGGAAAAAACTCGTTGACTTCATGTTTAGAGTCCAAAAAGCTGTTTCTTTGTGTAAACAAACCTAATGTGATGTCACTTCCTGTTGTTTTCTCCACAAATACCTGCTCGATTGGTGCAAAATTATAATTTATATTTACAACAGGTATAAATACACTAGATAACAATTATAAAATCGTAAAAACCTGTCGTGTTGGATTTATGACTCTGAGATATTGGATATATAATTAAGTTGTGTTTGCTTCAGGAAAGCAGCTCCAATCCAAACGGCTCGTCCGGATGGTGAGTCACTGTGTACAAATACACACGCTACACATACAGGTATACCCTCACATACAGGTATACACTCACATACAGGTATACACTCACATACAGGTATACCCTCACATACAGGTATACACTCACATACAGGTATACACTCACATACAGGTATACCCTCACATACAGGTATACACTCACATACAGGTATACACTCACATACAGGTATACACTCACATACAGGTATACGCTCACATACAGGTATACACTCACATACAGGTATACGCTCACATACAGGTATACACTCACATACAGGTATACACTATCATACAGGTATACTCTCACATACAGGTATACACTCACATACAGGTATACACTATCATACAGGTATACTCTCACATACAGGTATACACTCACATACAGGTATACGCTCACATACAGGTATACACTCACATACAGGTATACACTATCATACAGGTATACACTCACATACAGGTATAATAATAATAATAATAATAATAATAATAATAATAATAATAATAATAATAATAATAATAATAACTTTTATTTATATAGCGCTTTTCAGTGACCCAAAGACGTATACACTATCATACAGGTATACTCTCACATACAGGTATACACTCACATACAGGCTACACTCACATACAGGCTACACTCACATACAGGCATACACTCACATACAGGTATACTCTCACATACAGGTAAACACTATCATACAGGTATACGCTCACATACAGGTATACACTCACATACAGGTATACACTCACATACAGGCTACGCTCACATACAGGTATACGCTCACATACAGGTATACACTCACATACAGGTATACTCTCACATACAGGTATACGCTCACATACAGGTATACACTATCATACAGGTATACGCTCACATACAGGTATACTCTCACATACAGGTATACACTCACATACAGGTTTACGCTCACATACAGGTATACGCTCACATACAGGTTTACGCTCACATACAGGTATACGCTCACATACAGGTATACACTATCATACAGGTATACACTATCATACAGGTATACACTCACATACAGGTATACACTCACATACAGGCTACACTCACATACAGGTATACGCTCACATACAGGTATACACTCACATACAGGTATACGCTCACATACAGGTATACACTCACATACAGGTATACGCTCACATACAGGTATACTCTCACATACAGGTATACACTCACATACAGGCTACACTCACATACAGGGATACTCTCACATACAGGTATACACTCACATACAGGTATACACTCACATACAGGTATACGCTCACATACAGGTATACGCTCACATACAGGTATACTCTCACATACAGGTATACACTCACATACAGGTATACGCTCACATACAGGTATACACTCACATACAGGTATACGCTCACATACAGGTATACATACAGGTATACACTATCATACAGGTATACCCTCACATACAGGTATACACTATCATACAGGTATACGCTCACATACAGGTATACACTCACATACAGGTATACGCTCACATACAGGTATACACTCACATACAGGTATACACTCACATACAGGTATACGCTCACATACAGGTATACACTCACATACAGGTATACACTCACATACAGGTATACACTATCATACAGGTATACTCTCACATACAGGTATACACTCACATACAGGTATACGCTCACATACAGGTATACGCTCACATACAGGTATACGCTCACATACAGGTATACGCTCACATACAGGTATACGCTCACATACAGGTATACACTCACATACAGGTATACACTCACATACAGGTACACACTCACATACAGGTATACATACAGGTATACTCTCACATACAGGTATACACTATCATACAGGTATACACTCACATACAGGTAAAAACTATCATACAGGTATACTCTCACATACAGGTATACACTCACATACAGGTATACGCTCACATACAGGTATATGCTCACATACAGGTATACGCTCACATACAGGCTACACTCACATACAGGTATACGCTCACATACAGGTATACGCTCACATACAGGTATACGCTCACATACAGGTATACTCTCACATACAGGTATACACTATCATACAGGTATACGCTCACATACAGGTATACACTCACATACAGGTATACACTATCATACAGGTATACACTATCATACAGGTATACACTATCATACAGGTATACGCTCACATACAGGTATACACTCACATACAGGTTTACGCTCACATACAGGTATACGCTCACATACAGGTATACGCTCACATACAGGTATACGCTCACATACAGGTATACACTCACATACAGGTATACACTCACATACAGGTATACACTCACATACAGGTATACACTATCATACAGGTATACTCTCACATACAGGTATACACTCACATACAGGTATACGCTCACATACAGGTATACACTCACATACAGGTATACACTCACATACAGGTATACACTCACATACAGGTATACGCTCACATACAGGTATACGCTCACATACAGGTATACACTCACATACAGGTATACACTCACATACAGGTATACGCTCACATACAGGTATACACTCACATACAGGTATACACTCACATACAGGTATACACTATCATACAGGTATACTCTCACATACAGGTATACGCTCACATACAGGTATACGCTCACATACAGGTATACGCTCACATACAGGTATACGCTCACATACAGGTATACACTCACATACAGGTATACACTCACATACAGGTATACACTCACATACAGGTACACACTCACATACAGGTATACATACAGGTATACTCTCACATACAGGTATACACTATCATACAGGTATACACTCACATACAGGTATAAACTATCATACAGGTATACTCTCACATACAGGTATACACTCACATACAGGTATACGCTCACATACAGGTATACGCTCACATACAGGTATACGCTCACATACAGGCTACACTCACATACAGGTATACGCTCACATACAGGTATACGCTCACATACAGGTATACGCTCACATACAGGTATACGCTCACATACAGGTATACACTATCATACAGGTATACGCTCACATACAGGTATACACTCACATACAGGTATACACTATCATACAGGTATACACTATCATACAGGTATACACTATCATACAGGTATACGCTCACATACAGGTATACACTCACATACAGGTTTACGCTCACATACAGGTATACGCTCACATACAGGTATACGCTCACATACAGGTATACGCTCACATACAGGTATACACTCACATACAGGTATACACTCACATACAGGTATACACTCACATACAGGTATACGCTCACATACAGGTATACGCTCACATACAGGTATAAGCTCACATACAGGCTACACTCACATACAGGTATACGCTCACATACAGGTATACGCTCACATACAGGTATACGCTCACATACAGGTATACGCTCACATACAGGTATACGCTCACATACAGGTACACACTCACATACAGGTATACACTATCATACAGGTATACACTATCATACAGGTATACGCTCACATACAGGTATACACTATCATACAGGTATACACTCACATACAGGTATACACTATCATACAGGTATACACTCACATACAGGTATACACTATCATACAGGTATACGCTCACATACAGGTATACACTCACATACAGGTATACACTCACATACAGGTTTACGCTCACATACAGGTATACGCTCACATACAGGTATACGCTCACATACAGGTATACGCTCACATACAGGTATACGCTCACATACAGGTATACACTCACATACAGGTATACACTCACATACAGGTATACATACAGGTATACTCTCACATACAGGTATACACTCACATACAGGTATACACTCACATACAGGTATACTCTCACATACAGGTATACACTATCATACAGGTATACACTCACATACAGGCTACACTCACATACAGGTATACGCTCACATACAGGTATACGCTCACATACAGGTATACACTATCATACAGGTATACACTCACATACAGGTATACACTCACATACAGGTATACACTCACATACAGGTATACTCTCACATACAGGTATACACTCACATACAGGCTACACTCACATACAGGTATACGCTCACATACAGGTATACGCTCACATACAGGTATACGCTCACATACAGGTATACGCTCACATACAGGTACACACTCACTTACAGGTATACACTCACATACTGGTATACACTCACACAAACCTGTTCACAAAAATATATACTTAAAGGCGCAATGGACGATTTTTCGGCGATTTGAGAACGCAGGCGGAAGTGCACATGCCACTCCCCCGTGCACATGCCACTCCCCCGTGTACATGCCACTCCCCCGTGCACATGCCACTCCCCCGTGCACATGCCACTCCCCCGTGTACATGCCACTCCCCCGTGCACATGCCACTCCCCCGTGTACATGCCACTCCCCCGTGCACATGCCACTCCCCCGTGCACATGCCACTCCCCCGTGTACATGCCACTCCCCCGTGTACATGCCACTCCCCCGTGCACATGCCACTCCCCCGTGTGGACCGATACAACACACACGTGCGTTTGTTTATTAGCGCAACGGAGCGCATCGCATCTCTCATCTCCCATAGATTTCTGTCCACTTCTGCGTCAGCTCGAACGGTCTTTCTCCGTCTTCATTTTGCCCCGTACACTGAGGGAACTATATTATGATAGATCCATGCGCTTAGGCACGCGGAAATGTGGGGACCAACCGCACGCGGCTGCAGGTGAGCGACAGGTGTGTTTTATGATTGATACGTGGCAGGACAAATGATTTATCCACGCCACGAGGAAATATGATAAAAAATTTGCTGAAAAAAATCGTCCACTCCACCTTTAAGCTAATGAGTGTTAGCCTTCAGCTTACTTGATGGGCACTTTTACGGCAACTGGAACCAGCCGCGTGAAAAGGGCTTGAACGGTCAAAATGCAGAAGTTTGACCTGGTTTGCAGTTGATAACTCTGGGCCTGTTCACATAAAAAATAAAAACGTGCAAATTCCTACAAAAAGTGCAATAAAAAGGTGTTCTCCGTTTGCGGCTTCTGAAGTGACTTTATAAATCGGCGTATTACCACAACCGTTACGTAATATTTGTATCGTTTTACTTTCTTTTTTCAGGCCGGCGGTCGGTAATGGAGGTTCACTGGACCCAATGGAGACGGCGGGGTAAACACTTTCTACCGATAATTAAAAGAACGAAAGACGATGTATAAAAACACATCGGGTTCGTGCGGTTTTCAGGTCGAGGAGGAAGAAGCTGAACTGTTTGACGCTGCTGTTCAACGACTTGACTCTGGAGAAGAAGGTGCGTCCCCCGCTTACTCCGTTTAAAGAGTTTGTTTTTGCCGCTGACGTCGTTGTTTTTGTGCGTCCAGTTCCGCCTCTCCGAGGTCCGGGGTCTGCACCGAGCCGTGACCGTCCTGGCGCTCGTCTTCGTCACACTCTTCGCCGTCCAGATGCTCGTGTCGGAAAAGTGAGCGCACTTTGTTCTCAGATTCAGACCGAGGCTGTTCCTGAAGCTCTGGAGCAGAAACAATTGGCAGGACTCTTTGTGAATCTGTAGTTTTGGACACAAGTTCTGCTCAGGAGAAAGCAGATTCTAAAATCAGGTTTTCTTTCTGAATGAGTGAAGCTGGTGTTGGAGGACGGTCTGAATGACGCTAGTTTGAGCTTTTGTTTGGTTTTGACCATTCTTCTTATTATATGTATTTGTTTTATTTTTGTCTTATATTTATTTATTTTATATATTTTTTATATTATTTGAATCATTTTATTCATTTTTATTTTCTTTTGATTTGTTTATTTTGTTTAAAATATTTCCATGTATTTTATTTATTTATGTTAATTTATTTTATAAATTTTATATATTTGCATTTTATATATTTTATTAATTTGTATTATTTTTTTTAAATGTTGTTTATTTTATTTAATTAATTTCATCATACGAAATTATTTGTGTTCATTACATTTATTTTATTTGATATATTTATTTAATGTATTATATTTATTTCATTTCATTTCATTCATTTCATTCATTTCATTCATTTCATTCATTTCATTCATTTCATTCATTTCATTTATTTCATTATTTCATTTATATATAACATGAGCACACATCAAACCGACTTGAATGACAAACACTCCACATTGAAGCCGTTTTGAAGCCGTTTTGAAGCCGTTTTGAAGCCGTTTCTCGTCTGGCAGGAACTTCCAGATGGCGGTGTCGTACGGCGTCACGTTCCCGGTGCTGGTGCTGCTGTCGGCCGTCGCCTTCGCCGGATATTTAAAGGTGAACGACGCACGAGCATTTGCATGTGAGAGTCACAACTGTCACGGGAAAAACATGCAAATCGATTCCAGGAAACAGAGGAATGGTATCGGTCATTTGTATTTCCATAATGACATGTACGTTTGGAAAGGGAAGCGGAACTTAACTGCTATCGCTATGGAAACGGGGATTAACCTCAGAGTGTCACAAAATATGAACGTCTGAACAGTTTTTCACTTTATCTACAGCAATATGACGTACTTTTTCACAAATTATACTTTTTGTGAAGCTCAAATACAATAGTGGAGCTTTAAAGAGTAATAATGTTAAATAATAATGCTAGAAACACAATTATAAGATAAATTTCATTGGTGCAACGCAGGTAGATACAGAGGTAGATACAGAAGAACAGATCACTTATAGGAAGTCTGAAAAACACTTTCAGTAGAAGATCTCCTATAAATAAATAAAAACTCCCATAGACAAATAAATAAATAAATACATAAATACCATTGCATGTGATCACGACAGTAATTGCACATGAATATGTGTCAATATACTGACATTACTAAAGACTAAAGGCTTTAAAGAGTAATAATGCTAATTATTAATGCTAGAAACACAATTATACTGACATTACTAAAGACTAAAGGCTTTAAAGAGTAATAATGCTAATTATTAATGCTAGAAACACAATTATACTGACATTACTAAAGACTAAAGGCTTTAAAGAGTAATAATGCTAAATAATAATGCTAGAAACACAATTATACTGACAATACTAAAGACTAAAGGCTTTAAAGAGTAATAATGCTAATTATTAATGCTAGAAACACAATTATACTGACATTACTAAAGACTAAAGGCTTTAAATAGTAATAATGCTAAATAATAATGCTAGAAACACAATTATACTGACAATACTAAAGACTAAAGGCATTAAAGAGTAATAATGCTAATTATTAATGCTAGAAACAATTATACTGACATTACTAAAGACTAAAGGCTTTAAAGAGTAATAATGCTAATTATTAATGCTAGAAACAATTATACTGACAATACTAAAGACTAAAGGCTTTAAAGAGTAATAATGCTAATTATTAATGCTAGAAACAATTATACTGACATTACTAAAGACTAAAGGCTTTAAAGAGTAATAATGCTAATTATTAATGCTAGAAACACAATTATACTGACATTACTAAAGACTAAAGGCTTTAAAGAGTAATAATGCTAAATAATAATGCTAGAAACACAATTATACTGACAATACTAAAGACTAAAGGCTTTAAAGAGTAATAATGCTAATTATTAATGCTAGAAACACAATTATACTGACAATACTAAAGACTAAAGGCTTTAAAGAGTAATAATGCTAATTATTAATGCTAGAAACAATTATACTGACAATACTAAAGACTAAAGGCTTTAAAGAGTAATAATGCTAATTATTAATGCTAGAAACACAATTATACTGACATTACTAAAGACTAAAGGCTTTAAAGAGTAATAATGCTAATTATTAATGCTAGAAACACAATTATACTGACATTACTAAAGACTAAAGGCTTTAAAGAGTAATAATGCTAATTATTAATGCTAGAAACACAATTATACTGACATTACTAAAGACTAAAGGCTTTAAAGAGTAATAATGCTAATTATTAATGCTAGAAACACAATTATACTGACATTACTAAAGACTAAAGGCTTTAAAGAGTAATAATGCTAATTATTAATGCTAGAAACACAATTATACTGACATTACTAAAGACTAAAGGCTTTAAAGAGTAATAATGCTAATTATTAATGCTAGAAACACAATTATACTGACATTACTAAAGACTAAAGGCTTTAAAGAGTAATAATGCTAATTATTAATGCTAGAAACACAATTATACTGACATTACTAAAGACTAAAGGCTTTAAAGAGTAATAATGCTAATTATTAATGCTAGAAACACAATTATACTGACATTACTAAAGACTAAAGGCTTTAAAGAGTAATAATGCTAATTATTAATGCTAGAAACACAATTATACTGACATTACTAAAGACTAAAGGCTTTAAAGAGTAATAATGCTAATTATTAATGCTAGAAACACAATTATACTGACATTACTAAAGACTAAAGGCTTTAAAGAGTAATAATGCTAATTATTAATGCTAGAAACACAATTATACTGACATTACTAAAGACTAAAGGCTTTAAAGAGTAATAATGCTAATTATTAATGCTAGAAACACAATTATACTGACATTACTAAAGACTAAAGGCTTTAAAGAGTAATAATGCTAATTATTAATGCTAGAAACACAATTATACTGACATTACTAAAGACTAAAGGCTTTAAAGAGTAATAATGCTGGCCGTGGCATTTCCCCATTGGTTTCTGTCATTGCTTAGGCAAAGCCGTAACAAATATGACATGGGTCTCATTGACTTTTTTGATCAAGATGCCAAAATGGGATTTTGTGCCAAATTTTGTGAAATTTCGCAAAACTAAATATTTTACCCTCCATATAAAATGTTATTTCACTCGGTAGGGGGCGCTGTCACGCCAAATTAATTTATTTCACTTCAAGTAGGTTTAGGGCAAAGAGTTTAACAACTGATTCAAATTTCAGCGTTTTAGGGCCAACCCCCTGGGAGGAGTTCGTAAAAGTACGACATTTGGAAAAAACTCGGCCACGGAACTAATAGGCCTCTCGCCGGCTTGTAGCGCTCGGGCCCAATAATGACGCTAGAAACACAATTTAACTGACATTTCTAAAGACTTAAAACCATGAGTAAATAGACCATTAAAGGTCCTTCAGATGTTTGCGTGGTTTTAAAGGGTCTGTGTTATGTTCACTCTTGATCTTATCTTCATGTTAGCTCTTCTCTTTCTTCCCGTTTCTGGTCTAAACCGGATCTTTTCACCATGTGCTCTTTTCGCCGGGTGCTGGAGCAGAAGTGGCGTTCCAAGATGCCGGCGAGTCTTCACTGGGTTTATGGCGTTCCCGGCGACGCTTCGGCCCGAGCGGCGCTGCGTCTGTTTGTGGTCGTTCTGTTTCTCCTCCTCACACTCACCATGGGCATCCTCAACTACGTAAGACCCCAGGAGAGCCCAGAACCAGGTCTGGACCAGGTCTGGACCAGGTCTGGACCAGGACTAAACCAGGTCTGGACCAGGACTAAACCTGGTCTGGACCAGGACTAAACCAGGTCTGGACCAGGACTAAACCAGGTCTGGACCAGGTCTGGACCAGGTCTGGACCAGGTCTGGACCAGGACTAAATCAGGTCTGGACCAGGACTAAATCAGGTCTGGACCAGGTCTAAACCAGGTCTGGACCAGGTCTGGACCAGGTCTGGACCAGGACTAAACCAGGACTAAACCAGGTCTGGACCAGGACTAAACCTGGTCTGGACCAGGACTAAACCAGGTCTGGACCAGGTCTAAACCAGGTCTGGACCAGGTCTGGACCAGGTCTGGACCAGGACTAAATCAGGTCTGGACCAGGACTAAATCAGGTCTGGACCAGGTCTAAACCAGGTCTGGACCAGGTCTGGACCAGGTCTGGACCAGGACTAAACCAGGACTAAACCAGGACTAAACCAGGTCTAAACCAGGTCTAAACCAGGACTAAACCAGGACTAAACCAGGACTAAACCAGGTCTAAACCAGGTCTAAACCAGGACTAAACCAGGTCTAAACCAGGACTAAACCAGGACTAAACCAGGTCTAAACCAGGACTAAACCAGGTCTAAACCAGGTCTAAACCAGGACTAACCCAGGACTAAACCAGGTCTAAACCAGGTCTAAACCAGGACTAAACCAGGTCTAAACCAGGTCTAAACCAGGACTAACCCAGGACTAAACCAGGTCTAAACCAGGTCTAAACCAGGACTAAACCAGGTCTAAACTCTTGGACTGTTTCATAACTTCTTCTTCTGTTTCTTTAGTTCTTTCAGCCTGGAAACAACTGCACGTCGATCAGCAGCAGCTCAGAGCTTCAGGAGCTGAGGCTCTACACGGGCCCGGTGAGAGCTCCGCCCCCTTCACACGCCCCAAACCTTAGAAGAAGAAATATGTTCACAGAAGATGTCCCCCGTCCACGTCCACGTTTTATCACTTTAAGACATATTTCATACAGAAAATCCCCTGGGCCTAAACCAGCTCTAATCTGAACCATAATGATACAAAAAGTCTTAAAACAGGTCCTAACTCACCATTATTCTAGTTTCTGTTGAACTTTTGAGACGTTATGAATACATTTTTAACCAAATAAAGGTTTGAATGTGGTGAAAGCTTCAAGACAGGGAATATTTACAGACAGAGAGAACATTTAAATCTGCCTCTGTCTCTGTCTGTTTAAAAAAAGAGGTGTTTCCTTATGTTTTTCAGATTATTAGACTCAGATGATTAAATATAATTGTTTTTATCATCCCTTAGTCACAGTTAGTCAATAAATCGTTACATTTGGGCGTGAACTGTGAGTTAATTCTGCATTTTCACAGATAAATACATTTTTTTCGAGTGGTTTTCTGAGACTAAAGGTCAAATCACAGAGATACTTGAAGTGTGACTGTTTTTTGTGATTTCCTGGTTTTGAGCTTCTTTTGGTTGGATAAAAGGCCTTGCTAAAGCGTTTCCCTCCGTGTTTGGCAGTACTACCTGTTCTGCTGCCTGCTGGCCATGCTCGGGGTGGTGGTGTTCGTGAAGACGTGCATGTCGGCGAAGGCGCTGCTGCTGACGCTGGCCCTGGTGGTTTACCTGGCGCTCTTCCTCCACGTGTACGCGCCCAGGTCCCAGTGCCTCGCCCGCCTCGTCTACAGCAACACCAGCAAGTGAGTCAGAGGCCTCAGAGCGGGGGCCCGGGGACGTGCTGGAGCGGGGCGGGGACCGAGACCAGGACTAAAGATGGTTTAAACGGGGGGAAAATGGATAAAAAAATGGACCAGACCAGAACTTTATCTAGGGCTAAAACCAGGACCAAACAAGGGGGGAAAAAATGTCTAAAACCAGAACTAAACCAAGACTAAAGCTGGTTTTAATGTGGGAAACAGGATTCAAAATGGATCAGATCTGAACCTTAACTAGGTCTAAAACCAGGACCAAACAAGGGCTAAACCAGGACTAAGACCACAACTTTAACAAGGACTATGACATGGACTAAACCAGGACTAAATCAGGACTAAATCAGGACTAAACCAGGATTAAACCAGGATTAAACCAGGATTAAACCAGAACTTTAACCAAGACTAAATCCAGGGCTAAAGCCGCTTCATCCATAGATTTCTCTGGGACAGGCTCCTCCCACAGAGACATAAAGATCAGGCCTTAAAGTGGCTCCTCCCACACCGAATTGTACAAGAGTCCGACAGAAATCACACAAGGTTCTAAGTCTGATTTATTACACTTCAAAAACAAATCTAAATAAAACAAATGAGGCAAAATCGTTTCAGTCAGATGTAGTTTGGTCACAAACTACATTTTACATCTAAAATCCGTGTCTAAAATGTGGACAAAATGAAGACATTTAAACCTGCTCTATCCATTTTTTACATTTAAACGCATTTTTACACAGAAAACGCCTCATTTCTGTGTGAAAACGTGACATGATGAAAAACTTGTAATACGTTTTTTTCTTACGTTTATGTGAGGAAACGACAGCAGAAGTTTCAAAACGATATCTTTAAATGTACGATTTTTCCCTATTCATGACCCGCGGCGTCCGGATGAAAACACTTCATTTTCTTTACGTCCAGCAGTAACTCGACACTTGCAGCGCTCGTGCCCTAGATTCACTCGCTCATTGTCACGTCGCAGCAGAATGTGGGCTTTGTGTCTCGGTTAATCATTATTATTTCACGAGTGTTGTGCGAGACGAGGACCCTGAGCGCTCAGATGTGTAGGACGCGAGAGACCGGCAAAGCGCCAAAACACTCTGCGTTACCGTGGAAGTCAGAACGCGGGATTCCGTCTTTTTAGCTCAAAAAAGGTCTGGATTTTGATGTGGCCAGTGATAAAACCCACAGAGTCAATCTTTACCGGCGTTTATTCGAGCTAACCTGCAAGTTTTGTCGTTAGCTTTATCGAAAACTAAATGTTAGCTAGTTATCAGAGCTACTGTTTTTTGATGTATTTAAAGTCCATGTGACAGTTTAAACTGCACATGTGACTAAAACGCACTGAACACAATTATATTTCAGATTTTGTGAAACATTTTGCCCGTTTTTCCCCAGTTTGACCATTTTTGTAAAGTTTATAATTGTACTTCCTGGTTGGACATGAGGACAAACTGTAATTCCACGGCTGTTACCATAGCAACCAGACTGTAAACAAGAGCTAAACTCCACATAAACGACACAACAGTTCTGATCTGACACACAATAAGACCATAAAACACCTTTATTTAGTGTCTCTGTGTCGCACACTGATGACATCACAGAGGGACTCGGCTCCACTTCCTGTCAAGTATTTTTTTTTCAATCACAAACTGCAACGGAAATAAAACTGTAATAAATATTCACCAAACGAAGACATAATTAAAAAACAGGAGAAACGCCATGTGGACTTTAATACAGTTAGTTTTGTCACGATCAATTTCAATCCCTCAAAGTACAAGCAAAAAACGTTTTTCTTACATTTATGTGCGTAAACTACACGAAAAGTTTCAAACGTATCTTTAAATGTAAGATTTTTTTCCTCGTCACCTGCAGCGTCCGGGCTTTAATTATGCCTTAATTGTGTCTTAATGATGAACTGCGTCGATGTTTCCTCAGACCCGGAGTCCTCAAAGACCCTCAGATCATGTCCGGGCTCTGGCTCGTCATCTTCTACGTGGTGGGACTCATTCTGGCCCGACAGGTGAGCCCAACATTCCTGTCACAGTTTAACGCGCTCGTCCTTAAAGCAGCTGCACCTGATTTTTGCCGTCTTAAAACACGAAAAACAGAACGATTTTAAACTCTTTACAGCTCATGTGTCGCTCACTCGCCTCAAGCTTTCTGAACATCCTAAATGTTCACCACCGAGAGTTTAGAAACGCTTCATGGCGAGTTTTGCCATCTCGGGAAAGCTAACAAACATTAGCATGCTATCAAACATGATAGAGGGGTGTGTCAGGGCGAGGGGGGTGGTGATGGGGGGGTGTCAGGGCGAGGGGGGGTGGTGATGGGGGGGGTGTCAGGGCGAGGGGAGGTGGTGATGGGGGGTGTGTCAGGGCGAGGGAAGGTGGTGATGGGGGGTGTGTCAGGGTGAGGGTGGTGGTGATGGGGGGTGTGTCAGGGTCAGGGGGGGTGGTGATGGGGGGGTGTCAGGGCGAGGGGGGGTGGTGATGGGGGGGTGTCAGGGTGAGGGGAGGTGGTGATGGGGGGTGTGTCAGGGCGAGGGGAGGTGGTGATAGGGGGTGTGTCAGGGCGAGGGAAGGTGGTGATGGGGGGTGTGTCAGGGTGAGGGTGGTGGTGATGGGGGGTGTGTCAGGACGAGGGGGGGTGGTGATAGGGGGTGTGTCAGGGCGAGGGGGGGTGGTGATGGGGGGGTGTCAGGGTGAGGGGAGGTGGTGATGGGGGGTGTGTCAGGGCGAGGGGAGGTGGTGATAGGGGGTGTGTCAGGGCGAGGGAAGGTGGTGATGGGGGGTGTGTCAGGGTGAGGGTGGTGGTGATGGGGGGTGTGTCAGGGCGAGGGGAGGTGGTGATAGGGGGTGTGTCAGGGCGAGGGGAGGTGGTGATGGGGGGTGTGTCAGGGCGAGGGGAGGTGGTGATGGGGGGTGTGTCAGGGCGAGGGAAGGTGGTGATGGGGGGTGTGTCAGGGTGAGGGTGGTGGTGATGGGGGGTGTGTCAGGACGAGGGGGGGTGGTGATGGGGGGGTGTCAGGACAAGGGGAGGTGGTGATGGGGGGTGTGTCAGGGCGAGGGGAGGTGGTGATGCGGGGTGTGTCAGGGCGAGGGGAGGTGGTGATGGGGGGGTGTCAGGACGAGGGGAGGTGGTGATAGGGAGGTGTGTCAGGGCGAGGGGAGGTGGTGATAAGGGGGTGTGTCAGGACGAGGAGGTGGTGATAAGGGGGGGTGTCAGGACGAGGGGGGGTGGTGATGGGGGGTGTCAGGGCGAGGGGGGGTGGTGATGGGGGGTGTGTCAGGGTGAGGGTGGTGGTGATGGGGGGTGTGTCAGGACGAGGGGAGGTGGTGATGGGGGGTGTGTCAGGGCGAGGGGAGGTGGTGATAGGGGGTGTGTCAGGGCGAGGGGAGGTGGTGATGGGGGGTGTGTCAGGGCGAGGGAAGGTGGTGATGGGGGGGTGTCAGGGTGAGGGTGGTGGTGATGGGGGGGGTGTCAGGACGAGGGGGGATGGTGATGGGGGGGTGTCAGGGCAAGGGGAGGTGGTGATGGGGGGTGTGTCAGGGCGAGGGGAGGTGGTGATGGGGGGTGTGTCAGGGCGAGGGGAGGTGGTGATGGGGGGTGTGTCAGGGCGAGGGAAGGTGGTGATGGGGGGTGTGTCAGGGTGAGGGTGGTGGTGATGGGGGGTGTGTCAGGACGAGGGGGGGTGGTGATGGGGGGGTGTCAGGACAAGGGGAGGTGGTGATGGGGGGTGTGTCAGGGCGAGGGGAGGTGGTGATGCGGGGTGTGTCAGGGCGAGGGGAGGTGGTGATGGGGGGGTGTCAGGGCGAGGGGAGGTGGTGATAGGGAGGTGTGTCAGGGCGAGGGGAGGTGGTGATAAGGGGGTGTGTCAGGACGAGGAGGTGGTGATAAGGGGGGGTGTCAGGACGAGGGGGGGTGGTGATGGGGGGTGTCAGGGCGAGGGGGGGTGGTGATGGGGGGTGTGTCAGGGTGAGGGTGGTGGTGATGGGGGGTGTGTCAGGACGAGGGGAGGTGGTGATGGGGGGTGTGTCAGGGCGAGGGGAGGTGGTGATAGGGGGTGTGTCAGGGCGAGGGGAGGTGGTGATGGGGGGTGTGTCAGGGCGAGGGAAGGTGGTGATGGGGGGGTGTCAGGGTGAGGGTGGTGGTGATGGGGGGGGTGTCAGGACGAGGGGGGATGGTGATGGGGGGGTGTCAGGGCAAGGGGAGGTGGTGATGGGGGGTGTGTCAGGGCGAGGGGAGGTGGTGATGGGGGGTGTCAGGGCGAGGGGAGGTGGTGATAGGGAGGTGTGTCAGGGCGAGGGTAGGTGGTGATAAGCGGGTGTGTCAGGACGAGGGGGGGTGGTGATGGGGGGGTGTCAGGGCGAGGGTAGGTGGTGATAGGGGGGTGTGTCAGGGCGAGGGGGGGTGGTGATGGGGGTGTGTCAGGGCGAGGGGGGGGTGATAGGGGGAGTCTGCGCACGCCACGCTCAGTCCGTCACTAGTTGGCGCTCTAGTCCGCCGCCGTCACCTCCCCCGCTCCGTGTACCCTCAGGACGAGCTGAACTGCCGCGTGGACTTCCTGCTGGAGCACTGCTTTCGCCTGGAGCGGGAGGAAATGGAGACGATGGAGAACGTCAACAAACTCCTGCTGCAGAACGTCCTCCCGCTGCACGTGGCCTCCGTCTTCATGGGCAAGAACGTCCGCAACCAGGTCAGACAGCGCCGAACACACTCGTGACCCCAGCACCAAACACACTCGTGACCCCAGCACCGAACACACTCGTGACCCCAGCACCGAACACACTCGTGACCCCAGCACCGAACACACTCGTGAACCCAGCACCGAACACACTCGTGACCCCAGCACCGAACACACGCATGAACCCAGCACCGAACACACGCGTGACCCCAGCACCGAACACACCCGTGACCCCAGCACCGAACACACTCGTGACCCCAGCACCGAACACACTCGTGACCCCAGCACCGAACACACTCGTGACCCCAGCACCGAACACACTCGTGACCCCAGCACCGAACACACTCGTGACCCCAGCACCGAACACATGCATGAACCCAGCACCGAACACACTCGTGACCCCAGCACCGAACACACTCGTGACCCCAGCACCGAACACACTCGTGAACCCAGCACCGAACACACGCGTGAACCCAGCACCAAACACACTCGTGACCCCAGCACCGAACACACGCATGAACCCAGCACTGAACACACACATGAACCCAGCACCAAACACACTCGTGACTCCAGCACCGAACACACGCATGAACCCAGCACCGAACACACGCATGACCTCAGCACCGAACACACCTGTGACCCCAGCACCGAACACACTCGTGACCCCAGCACCGAACACACTTGTGACCCCAGCACCGAACACACTTGTGACCCCAGCACCGAACACACGCATGAACCCAGCACCGAACACACGCGTGAACCCAGCGCCGAACAAACTCGTGAACCCAGCACCGAACACACTCGTGACCCCAGCACCGAACACACTCATGACCCTAGCACCGAACACACGCATGAATCCAGCACCGAACACACTCGTGACCCCAGCACCAAACACACTCGTGAACCCAATACCGAACACACGCATGAACCCAGCACTGAACACACTCGTGACCCCAGCACCTAACACACGCATGAACCCAGCACCGAACACACACATGAACCCAGCACCAAACACACTCGTGACCCCAGCACCGAACACACACATGAACCCAGCACCAAACACACTCGTGACCCCAGCACCGAACACACTCGTGACCCCAGCACCGAACACACTCGTGACCCCAGCACCGAACACACGCATGAACCCAGCACCGAACACACGCGTGACCCCAGCACCGAACACACACATGAACCCAGCACCAAACACACTCGTGACCCCAGCACCGAACACACTCGTGACCCCAGCACCGAACACACTCGTGACCCCAGCACCGAACACACTCGTGACCCCAGCACCGAACACACTCGTGACCCCAGCACCGAACACACTCGTGACCCCAGCACCGAACACACGCATGAACCCAGCACCGAACACACGCATGAACCCAGCACCGAACACACACATGAACCCAGCACCAAACACACTCGTGACCCCAGCACCGAACACACACATGAACCCAGCACCAAACACACTCGTGACCCCAGCACCAAACACACTCGTGACCCCAGCACCGAACACACTCGTGACCCCAGCACCGAACACACTCGTGACCCCAGCACCGAACACACTCGTGACCCCAGCACCGAACACACTCGTGACCCCAGCACCGAACACACGCATGAACCCAGCACCGAACACACGCGTGACCCCAGCACCGAACACACACATGAACCCAGCACCGAACACACACATGAACCCCCATGAAACCCCATAGTTTTACTATACAAAACAAGAGTTTAAAATGACAGGAAGTAGAGCTGAATCCTTCTGTGATGTCTTGTTTACAGTCTGGTTGCTATGGTAACAGCTGTGGAATCACCTCTGTGTCATATTCATGCTCGTGTCCAACCGGGAAGTACAATTAGAAACTTTACACAAACAGTCACAAACCTGCAGCGTCTCGTCAAACAGGATGGTTTCATTCAAATCTTTTTAAATCTTCTTCCTCTTCTTCTTGCAGGACCTGTACAGCCAATCGTACGACTGCGTGTGCGTGATGTTTGCCTCCGTGCCGCAGTTCAAAGAGTTCTACAGCGAGAGCAGCATCAACAAAGACGGTCTGGAGTGTTTGCGCTTCCTCAACGAAATCATCTCCGACTTTGACGAGGTGCGAGTCGCTTTCCGAGAGTGAACAAATAAAGAATAAAAGTGTGAAGCGGCAGCATAATCAGCACTATTCAAATAATCTGGACTAAACAGACTCTAAAACACACGCGAGGCAACTTTTTTATACCTACGACAGTGGCATTATTACATTAAAATGTCAAAAAAGAATAAACTATTTTAGATTTTCCTCAATAATTCACTTTATTCAGAAATATCTTCTATTTGGAAGCAAAAGATATATATATAAATACACATTCAAAAATCTGATTTTTCTCAATAATACACATAATTAATAAGAATTATCTATTTGGAAGCCAAAAAATGATTTAAATAATTTCATATTTTCGTCAATAACACACTTTTGTTTATAATATTCACAATTTAGAGACCAAAAGAAAAAGAAAAATGTCAGATTTTTCTCAATGATGCACTTCTTTCATAAATATTCTCTGTCCAGAAGCCTTCAGCTGCCATATATTAACCTTTTATATGGTTAAAAAAGTATTCAAAAAGTATCAATGTGCAATAGAAATATTAATCGTTTACCTCGTCGAAATGCAGAATTATCACGTTTCCTTTTGAGCTCATTTTCAATCGTTTTAATAGTTTTAGTTAGGAAAAGTACTACATTAGACAAACACATGTTTTGTTTGTTCATTTTTGATGTTTCTGTCGTTTCTTCCACAGCTTTTGTCCAAGCCTAAGTTCTGTTCCGTGGAGAAGATCAAAACCATCGGCAGCACGTACATGGCGGCGGCCGGACTCACTCCACCGGGAGAGGAGAGAAAAGTCTGTAGTTTCTCTAGTTTAGCAAAGCGTTCTGCCCTATATTATACCAATTTATATGTATTTGTATCACAAACTGGAAAATTGGTTCACGTTTTGCTATATTCTTCAACAATCTTCATCATAGAGACACTTTGTCATCCAAATTCAAATGGAATGGAGGTTTAATTAAGCAGACAACATCAATGTCAATGGTTTCAAGTCTTTATAACAAAGAAATAAGCAACACTGTAGAAATGTCAGCGAAGCCTCAAAAAAACTTTGAGTTGAGCGTTGCAAAAAGCTAAATATGAGATAAAGTCTGTAAAACTCTTGTGGGATGAACATTTCTGCCATTGTTTGTCCAGTAAAACCTAGAAATGTGGATTTGGCCTTCATCAAAATGCTAAATGTCTGTCATAATCTCATTTTAAAGCTCCAAATGCGGTAAAATCCAATGTTAAATGTGTTTGAAAATGCTTTTACTTTGACAAAACCACCTGGACTTGTCATATTTAGTGAGTTTCTCCAGTGAAATCGCATCATGTTCCACTCGACGTTTGCCTCCAGTTGCACAATTTAGACTGTTTTCGCACACAAACCTTTCAAATATCTACAAATCCATCTCTTTTTCCTGTACTGCTGATGTTCGAACAATGTTTTTTCATGCTATATAATGAGAACAGTGTGCGCGGTTGTGAGTGTAAAAAGCTGTTGTGTGGCGCCCCCTGCAGGACAATTGTGAACTGTCGTACAGCCACGTCCGGTCCATGGTGGAGTTTGCCCTGGCTTTGATGGGGAAGCTGGAGGCCATCAACACACACTCCTTTCAAAACTTCAAACTCAGGATCGGTACGTTTGACCTTTTCCAGTGTTTGCGAGGTTCTGCCCCTCGCACTTGTCTTCTGTGACGCAGTTTCACCTCGGTTTAATGTCTGCGGTTCATCTGAGTGTGTGCGCGTCGGCACAATGGCACCAATAAGCACCAGAATGAAGGGATTTACTTGGAAAATGCCTAAACCCTTTTTTGTATGAAGCTGTTGGTGATTTTGTGACTCTTTTGATACAAATTTGTCGACATTATGTATGAATGAGCTCTAAAAGTATAATATAAAATCTGCAATATGACAAGAAAATGTGTTTCTGTGGCACAAAATGGCACCAAAAAGCACTAGAATGAAGGGATTTACTCATGAGTTCTCTTGAGCGAAAAACACCTAAACCCTTTTAATTCTGTTTGTTTGAAGCTGTTGGAGATTTAGTGACTCTTTGACACCATTTTGATGACATAATGTATGAATGAGCTCTAAAAGAATACTATAACAACTGCAATATGACAACAAAAAGTGTTTCTGTGGCACAAAATGGCACTCGAAGCCACAAAATGTTGGCTCCCAAGCTTTGATCCTTCGCTTCTTCTTCTCTTCGTCTTCTTTCCGTCCTTAAATCTACTCGTCTCGATGCCAGACTTCATCGCAAATACTCCTCATTCACTGGCGTTTTATGTTCTTCAGCCTTTATGTGATTCATTCGTGTGCGTTCTGTGCCGTCGTTTCCCCGGCAGGTGTGAACCACGGGCCGGTGATCGCGGGAGTCATCGGCGCGCACAAGCCGCAGTACGACATCTGGGGAAACACCGTGAACGTGGCGAGTCGGATGGACAGCACCGGCGTCCTGGACAAGATACAGGTCAAACACACACGGGCGGATGAGTGCTTCTTCTGCGTAGAGTCTTATTCGGTCAAAAACAACGTCCAACCCTGTCGTTTAGACCTCGGCGGACACGGGGTTAGTTTAGTCGTCCAGACGTGCTTGAAACGCTCGGTCAGAACGTGATCCTGGATGATTTTTTTAAGCGGATGTGATTTCCTGGCTTGAAACTGGACGCTTTGTTGCTAAAATCCTTTGCCACACACGTCTAAACTGCAGAATAAGACCTCGCGGAGACATTCAGTTCTCAATCTTTTCCTCAATCTTAGCATTAGAAATGGGTTTAAATGAAGTTGTAACTGAATTAACATGGAAATTAACACAAAACAGCGATTTTCAAGTTAAACCGAGGGTAATAAAGGTGACATTCCAACTGGAACACCAATATGTCAAAAAATACCGTATTTTCCAGACTATAAGTTGCACCAGCCAAAAATGGATAATAGAGAAGAAAAAAATATATAAGTCGCATTTTTGGGGAAATGTATTTGATAAAATCCAGGACCAAGAACAGACATTTCATCTGTAAATGCAGTTTAAAATAATAACAGATGAGAGAACGTGGTGAATAGGTGTACGTATGCTAACGCTAACACCTTCAGCTACATGACGTATGCTAACGCTAACACCTTCAGCTACATGACGTATGCTAACGCTAACACCTTCAGCTACATGACGTATGCTAACGCTAACACCTTCAGCTACATGACGTATGCTAACGCTAACACCTTCAGCTACATGACGTATGCTAACGCTAACACCTTCAGCTACATGACGTATGCTAACGCTAACACCTTCAGCTACATGACGTATGCTAACGCTAACACCTTCAGCTACACAACGTATGCTAACGCTAACACCTTCAGCTACATGACGTATGCTAACGCTAACACCTTCAGCTACATGACGTATGCTAACGCTAACACCTTCAGCTACACAACGTATGCTAACGCTAACACCTTCAGCTACATGACGTATGCTAACGCTCAGCTACATGAGGCACAGACAGAACTGTGGTAAGTGTCTGGTATGTTAACGTAACATATGAACAGTTATTCAGATAACTATAGCATAAAGAACATGCTAACAAGTTTAGCAAAGCATCAGTTTTACCCCAAATCACTAAATCCACTGAATTCTTCTTCCTCTGTGTCACTTCTAAACAACTCCACAAACTCCAGAGGAAGAGGAAGTGCAGATTCTTCTTCTGCGTCGCTTAGAGCCTAGAGCGCCCTCTTGTGGTTGCCAGTGTGAAAATAACGAATAATATGTATATGTCGCTCTGGAGTATAAGTTGCACCTCAAAACTATGAAAAACGGTGCGACTTATAGTCCAGAAAATTCGGTAAAACAAATTAGGCGAAAAGTACAAAAGTAGGCGCAATGTATGAATGAAACAGAAAAGCAGATTGAACGATGTTCACGGGGGTTTAGCAAATGGAGAACTGTCCCAGAGCGCCCCCTGTCCATAGACCCGACCTCAAAAGCCGGCGGGGGGGGTGACCGGACAGCGGCGGCGGCGGAGGGAGTCTCTCTTCCGCAATTGGCTGACGACGACTGTGTTTCCAGGTGACGGAGGAGACGCAGCAGATGGTGGAGAGCGTCGGCTACGGCTGCACTTTACGCGGCGTCGTGACTGTGAAGGGAAAAGGAGAGCTGACCACGTACTTCATCAATACAGACCACAGCTGATCGATTTGAAGGACTACTACTACTACTACTACTACTACTACTACTACTACTACTACTACTACTACTACTACTACTACTACTACTACTACTACTACTACTACTACTACTACTACTACTACTACTACTACTACTACTACTACTACTACTACTACTACTACTACTACTACTACTACTACTACTGTGTGCAATACTAAATACTATGTGAAGGACTTGTTGTACTGCTCCTACCACCGCTACTGTGGCCTTTGCCTTTTAATGTGAAGGAGGTGTTATCCAATGCACAACTACTGCTCATTTATGTGACCACGTTTCCCCTCTCCTGAGCTCTGGTTGGTCCCGCCCCAAAAGGGGAGGAGTTTCAGGCAAAGCGCTTCCTCCGTTTATGTTCCCCCGCAAGTCTGACGGTTTCGCTCACACAGGTTTGGGGTCGTTAAAGGTCTGTTAAAGGTCCGTTAAAGGTCGCAAAACGGCGGATCCCGGTCAGAACGCCCTCTCCCCTCCGAGCCTCGGAAACACACCGTTCCGAATCTCCCCGGTAATTGGCGTTTTTTTCTCTCCGTCAATGGCGCAGCGGCTCAGAGAATCTTCTGCCGGTTTTATCGCCAGAAATCCTGTCCGGAAAGAGCAGTTGTTGATCTAACTGTCGACGGGTTTGATTTCTGCCACGGTGTTGAGGCGCTGTCGTAAACTGAGGGAAGATTGTTTCCCAGTCCCACATTTATAGTTTTCTTACTTCTCCAGCACAGGTCGATATTTAATTTAGGCCGAACCCCTGCTGCTGCCGGAAGAACACGCGTGAAGCTTTGTTCGAACACGTTAGCGAAAGAGAGCCGCGCACAATGTGACTACACATTACTCGTACAGGCGTGCGGTTTGTACGAAATTTAAATGACATCAAAATGATTCAAATCGGCTTTACCAAATCGGTCTAAAAACATCGGCAGAACTTCTCGGGCATTATTACTATTCAGCATTGGGCATGAAAAAAAAAAAAAAACATCTCATGCTCATTTCCAAATCCTGTTCCACCAGCGACCTCTCCTGGATGAATGAGGGACTACGTTTGTTACAGTTATTACTACAGTTACTATTAAAAGTCTTATATATATCATATCTTTATATATTGTGTTTCTATGGACACAAACCCGGTCCATAATCTCTGAACCTGAAACACAACGATGTGAAACGTTTATATCAAGTTTTGATTTTAATGAACTGTGCAACACAATTACATTATTTCCTAAATATATTTGTTTTAGTTTCTTGGTCTGGAAACGCTTCAAACTAGAAGTGAATCTTTCTATTACAAAAATGATCCTTATGATTCACCTGTAACTCATTGTGTATCTAATTTGTATTCATTTCATTTATTATTCATTTTATTAATTTCATTCATTTTATTCATTTTCAGAATTAGAATCAGAATAAAGTTTATTGCCAACGTATAAAATGTATAAAAAATAGGTGAGTAAAGTTATTTTATTCATTTTATTTAATCGATTTATTATTATTTTACTGGTCTGGACCTGGACACTTTAGATTTAGACACAGAGAGCGTGCTGTGGTCTCATTTTAACCTGAACAGAAGCTTTTTTTTGTTTCTGAGCTGAGGAAAAACACATTTAACTTTATTACAGGCAAAAAAAAAAAAAGGTTAATGAACAAGTTCTGTTTCTCGTGTTTTAAAACAGTAGAACTCAGGTAAAGCGCTTTAAAAAGTAAACATATTTTGAATTTTTATGAAATCAATTCATTGTTTTTCACAGTTCAACATTAAAAACTTCACATTTTTGTTTTTCAGTTTCAGAGATTGTGGTTTTGATCAGAACATTCTCCGTTTTCTCATGTTGGTTTTTTTACAGTCGCTTTGGCATTTTCTGAAACGTAAACTTTAGTCACAGAATATTTCAGAACGTTTGAAAAATCTGTTGTGTCCAAAACTTGAAACTCTTTTGAAAATGTCGACACTTTATACAGCACTGTTTTTTAAAAATAATGACGTTTATATTGTTGGATTTCATCGTTTTACATATTTATTAGGTATATTTAAGGTACAAAAGACGACGCGGACGAATGTAAATAAAATAGATTGTGCATATTTATTTTAAAACTCTATATTTGCACGTTCTGTGTACATACTTGGAAATAAATATAGTTTTTGAAATGTTGACTGTCTTCTTTTTTAGTCAATAATTGTATTTAGTTCAGTTTTTTTGCTAAATTGGACACATAAAACAAAATCACGGCGCATTTCAAACAAAAATGGAGCTAAAGTTAAATAAGTCAATTTTCAAATGAAGTCTTAACGTAATTTTTCTAATTATATTCAATTGTTTTAACGTTGTTTTTCTTTGTGAGTTTCTGTGACATTTTGAGGACTTTTTCTCATTCAAAACATGGATAATAAGAGACCCAATATTTTGTTTTTAACTGTTAATCGCCGTCATTTTTCATCATTCTGAAAGCAAAAAAAAGGTTTTATTTATGTATTTCCTGTATCAAGACACAACGTCACAGAATACTTAATGAAGGCAGTGATGAGCTAAAAATAATAATAAAAATAACACATTCACTATTACTTTAAGTCGTTTTTTAGGGCTGCAACTTAACATTATTTTAAAAGTTAACTTGTTTAAATTTTTTTTTTCAAACCATTTGTCAAACTATTTTTTTTCATATTGTACATTGAGATTTAAATACATTTTTAACCACTATTTTGAAATATATAGGACCAACAATTGGAAATAAACCAGTAAATAAAATAAAAGTGAATAAAAATATAAATGTGTAAATAAGTCCATAATGCACACTGTACGCACTGGTCATTGTTTTTGCATTTATTATATATTTTTTTAAATGATTTAATATTTACAAATGTATTATTGATAAAAATCACATTTAAAAAATACATATATATTTTTAAACATTTTGTGTTAGATATACATGTACTTTTTATTGAATAATTATGATGATGAAAACACAAATATTTTTAATTCTTTGCTAGTTAAGATTATTTCTTCCAACCCTTATTTTGAAGTTATATCTTACTTGAATACTGTTTTGACTTCACTTTTCACATTAAATTAGTCACATTTTAAAGTATATTTTACTTTATTCTCGTTTTAAAAGTCTGTTCTTTGTGATTTTCTGACATAACTCTTCTAAAACATCCTGATTATTTCCTTATTTTAAAAACAACAACTCATACCTCGTTTGTAACTCGGACCAATAGAATCACCCGTTTGCTCCTAGTCACGCCCTTGCCCTGCTCCGATTGGCTCCGCCCACCTGTCCTCACTCCCCATTGGCCACCGCCTCCGTCCGTCAGACAACTTCCTGCTTCAGTCCGTGTTTAGTTTTGCGCTTTCGGGACGCGGAGTTTCGCACAAACGGGAACTTTTTCCACGTCGGTAAGTCTCGACCGGCGCCGTTTAACGTCTATTCACGTAGCTCGCGTCACGGCGCACGCGCGTGGACCGGCGTGACGTCAACAAAACCCGTTAAACCCGACGAACGCGCGGTGAACGGCGTTACCTGTGCGTGAGTTAAAGGTGTCACTGTGGCAGGGAAATGGCGCGGTGACGCTCGCCGTGATTCGTCCGCGTCGGTGAAGGGACGTTACGGTACCGGGACATGTACGGGGACCGGGGGAAGCGCCACCGGCCGCCCAAGTGCTTCGTGGTGACGTTAGACATGAAGGTGCGCGGAGGAGGTGAGCACCCGGACGGCGGCGGCTCCGTGTGGGTGCGCAAGGGCTCCATCTGTGTCGAGCAGGACAACGGCGGCGCCAACCCCGCGGAGCATCAGTGGGTCAAGGTAACTGTCGCCTTACCGGAAACGGTTTCTGTGCGCTCCGCGGGAAACGGGTTCTGTGCGCCCCGCGGGAAACGTCCTGCATTCACCACACGCCACTCCCGTAGGACGTTAATGAGGCGAAAGAACGAGGTCACCCTTTAATGTTAACTCATTCAATTAAAACAACAGTGTGTGTGCGTGTGCGCGTGCGCGCGCGCATGCGTGCATATATATATATATATATACAGAACTATATACTAACTAATATATGGCCTAGAGAAGAGTGGATAAAGGAGTCCATTTCTCCTGCAGAAGATGCAGCTCCAATGGTTCCAGATTAAAATCAAATGAACTATTTTCATCTAGTAATTTATACATTTGTAATTTTACACATTCTTTTGAATGAGCTGGAACCCTTTTTAGCTGTTTTGCTCTGGGCGCGTTGAGCTGCTGCGCACCGCGCATGAGGGTCAGTTTGGATCGGCCGAAAACCGGCGATTATGACATGGACCGGCCGGTCACCGATTCTGGCCGATTCGACCTAAAACCGGCTTTTTTAATCGGCGGCCGATTGATCGGTGCGTCTCTAATATATTTTATTAAATTGATTTATTAATATTCTTTTTTTTTTTTCTCGAGTATAAAAAAACTGATACAATGAACCAAAACAAGACTAGAGAGAAACCAGCAGAATCCAATGAGGAAAATAAAATAAGACTCATATTTGGGCCTTTCAGTTTAGTTCTGACAGTGGAGTTGTAGTTTTGACAGTTTGGGTCCGACAGTCTTGCATTTGTTTCCAAGTTTCCTCCTCTTGAGTTTCCTCCTCTTGAGTTTCCTCCTCTTGAGCTCCCTCCTCTTGAGCTGCTTCCTCCTCCTGAGCTGCTTCCTCCTCCTGAGCTGCTTCCTCCTCCTGAGCTGCTTCCTCCTCCTGAGCTGCTTCCTCCTCCTGAGCTGCTTCCTCCTCCTGAGCTGCTTCCTCCTCCTGAGCTGCTTCCTCCTCCTGAGCTGCTTCCTCCTCCTGAGCTGCTTCCTCCTCCTGAGCTTCTTCCTCCTCCTGAGCCTCTTCCTCCTCCTGAGCCTCTTCCTCCTCCTGAGCCTCTTCCTCCTCCTGAGCCTCTTCCTCCTCCTGAGCCTCTTCCTCCTCCTGAGCTTCTTCCTCCTCCTGAGCTTCTTCCTCCTCGTGAGCCTCTTCCTCGTGAGCCTCTTCCTCGTGAGCCTCTTCCTCGTGAGCCTCTTCCTCCTGAGCCTCTTCCTCCTGAGCTTCCTCCTCCTGAGCTTCCTCCTGAACTTTCTCCTCCTGTTTCTCCTCCTCAGCTTCCTCCTCCTCAGCTTCCTCCTCCTCAGCTTCCTCCTCCTCAGCTTCCTCCTCCTCAGCTTCCTCTTTGAGCATCCTCTTTGAGCATCCTCTTTGAGCTTCCTCCTCAGCTTCCTCCTCTTCTGCAGGTGTTGGACAATCGAGTGTCTCTGAAGCTGGAGAAGCGCTTCCTGCTGGAGATCACGTCGGACCTGAGCGGTTTGCTGGAGCCCGTGGATCCCGAGCACCGCTTCCGTCTCCTCGGTAACAAACATACTGCATTATCTGTGTGGTTATTGGCCTTTAGAGATGTTCTTTAGTGCCCAGTGTCATAGTCTGAGGTAACGGCAGAGTCACTGAGCTTTGACTCCCTCTACTGGCCGCGGAGGGAAGTGTAGTATAAAGACTGATGTAGTTGTAGCGATCGGGATTAGACGTGAGAAATGCTCCGAGCGAGTCTGGTAATGTCTGCACCAACGTGAGGCTGAGCAAAGAAATATGTCTGTTTGCTGTAACCTGACCGACCCGGTAAAAAACTAGCCGACTGAAGAAAAAAAATCAGATTTTGTTAAAATGACGCCAATTTTTGTTTTTTTCGTCTTATAACTCGCCGACTCACCGTGTTGAATAATTTGATATCACTGGACACATGTCCGTCTACATTTTTGGTCCTCCACATGCTTCTGTATAGAACAGACCAGGCGGGATTGAACCACTGGTCTGGCCACCGCTCACCTCGTTCTGCATCATGGTGTCGATTAAACATTAGATTTGACGCGCTTTGCATTCTGGGATTGAAACACGGCCAGCAGCGTAATCACAACAAACATGGCGGCGCCCGTGTCCCCCGCAAGTTCCCCCCGCTCGCCTTCGCTACCAAAATAAAGGATAACGGCGTACAAAAGGTCGATTTGAAATATCTTAAAATTGTGAGATTTAGTCTCCCGATCGGGTTGATCGAGACGTTTTTTGTCATTGACTGTTGAAGCCTGACCCCTGGACCTTTGAAGCCTGACCCCTGGACTGTTGAAGCCTGACCCCTGGACTGTTGAAGCCTGACCCCTGGACTGTTGAAGCCTGACCCCTGGACCTTTTCAAGCCTGACCCCTGGACTGTTGAAGCCTGACCCCTGGCCTGTTGAAGCCTGACCCCTGGCCTGTTGAAGCCTGACCCCTGGCCTGTTGAAGCCTGACCCCTGGCCTGTTGAAGCCTGACCCCTGGCCTGTTGAAGCCTGACCCCTGGACTGTTGAGGCCTGACCCCTGGACCGTTGAAGCCCGACCCCTGGACCATTGAAGCCCGACCCCCGGACCATTGAAGCCCGACCCCTGGACCTTTGAAGCCCGACCCCTGGACTGTTGAAGCCCGACCCCTGGACTGTTGAAGCCCGACCTCTGGACTGTTGAAGCGGCCTGGCGGTCACTCCGAGTCAAAAAATGGCGACCGACCCACTTGAAAAATGTTGGGTCGGGTTACAGCAAACAAACAATTTATCTTTATTTGTCTTGTTCTGTTTAGCGTATAAAAACCGTTGCTACTGTCCATCATGCTCATCATCATCATCTTCTTCTTCTTGGTTATCTGGTGTTGCAGAAAACCCGGCGCTGCTCACTCAGCTGGCGACTCTGCCCGAGGGTGCTCCTCTGTGGGTGACGCTGGGCCAGGATGAGCTCGCCGAGGCTCAGCTCAGATACGTCGGGCCCGTTTCCTCCTCCAGCAGCGCCGTCTACTTCGGCGTCCAACTCAAGGTAAAGAAACCCAGAGGAACGCTGACTCTGGCACCAGCAGGAGGCCGGTCCATGTTTAGTCCTGACTCTGGCACCAGCAGGAGGCCGGTCCATGTTTAGTCCTGACTCTGGCACCAGCAGGAGGCCGGTCCATGTTTAGTCCTGACTCTGGCACCAGCAGGAGGCCGGTCCATGTTTAGTCCTGACTCTGGCACCAGCAGGAGGCTGGTCCATGTTTAGTCCTGACTCTGGGCACCAGCAGGAGGCCGGTCCATGTTTAGTCCTGACTCTGGGCACCAGCAGGAGGCCGGTCCATGTTTAGTCCTGACTGGCACCAGCAGGAGGCCGGTCCATGTTTAGTCCTGACTCTGGCACCAGCAGGAGGCCGGCCCATGTTTAGTCCTGACTGGCACCAGCAGGAGGCCGGTCCATGTTTAGTCCTGACTCTGGCACCAGCAGGAGGCCGGTCCATGTTTAGTCCTGACTCTGGCACCAGCAGGAGGCCGGCCCATGTTTAGTCCTGACTCTGGCACCAGCAGGAGGCCGGTCCATGTTTAGTCCTGACTCTGGCACCAGCAGGAGGCCGGTCCATGTTTAGTCCTGACTCTGGCACCAGCAGGAGGACGGTCCATGTTTAGTCCTGACTCTGGCACCAGCAGGAGGCCGGTCTGTAACATTGCTCTCTCTGCTCAGGGCTCGGCTAAAGGGCGCGGCGTGAATGACGGCTCGTACAACGGTCGCCAGTTGTTCCTGTGCCCCGAGGACTGCGGCCTGTTCGTCCCGGTGAGCCACGTCCAGCAGCGGCAGTGGTTGCGGTCGGCTCGGAACGGCGCTGACCGCGACCCCGGCACCGACCCGCACCACCACCACCACCACGACGACGCCGCCGGCCGGCCCAGGGGCAAAGGTCACGTGAGCCGACGCAGCAACGGGAACGCCATTCACAGGTGCGAAAGAGTGCGGTTCTACAACGTCGTCCGTGGAGAGCTAAATCTTCAACCTTCACCAGGGGTCCGATTTTAACAGTCAATGACGGAGAATGTGTTAAGTTTCGTTTTCATTTCATTTTCGGCTTTAAAAAATGTCTAGCAAGTTCCAGTCATACTTCCCGACCTCCCGGTTTGGTCTGGAGTCTCCCAATTTTAAGATATTACAATCCAAAAATCAACCTTTTGTACGCCTTTATCCTTTATTTTGGTAGCGAAGGCGAGCAGGGCGAATAGCTTACACGGGCGCCGCCATGTTTGTTGTGATTACGCTGCTGGGCGTGTTTCCGTCCCAGAATGCAAAGCGCAAAGTTAAAGTGCGCAGGTCAAATTTAATATGAAATCAACACCATCATGGTGTACGACGTGAGCGGTGAAAAAAACAGTGGCGCCGACAGTGTTAAACCAACAAAAAAAAAAATACAGGTTCAATCCTGCATGGTCTGTTCAATACAGACTCGTGTGGAGGACCGAAAATGTAGACGGACATGTGTCGTGCTATGTGTTATCTGCCCCTGGGATGATAGATAAGTTGTCCGGTGATACAAAATTATTCAACACGGCTCTTTTTCTAAAAAACGGTCGGTGAGTCAGTGAGATTTAAGACCAAAAAAGTCTTAAATTTTTCGGTTCAGTTTTTTACCGAGTCAGTCGGGTTACGGGAAACGGACATATTGTTTTGCTCAGCCTTAGAAGCAAACTTATAGAATAGAGTCTGAAACTAGTTAGTGGATCTTCCAAGTTCCGACGTGTAAATTGTCACTCAAACTCTTTCATACTTGTTATTTTACCGTTTTATTTACACTATAAATGTAATATCTGTGGAGAAAGTGTCATTCGTCTGATGCATGTTCCGTCCTTGCTCCTGCAGCAGTAATCATCACCATAGTAACGGTCACCAGGACAAACCTTCCCGACGCATCAGCCTGCACCCGTCCCAGCACCTGCCTCCCCAGACCGCCCCGCCCCGGAGCATGGACCCGCCCCCGGCACAGGCCCAGGCCCCGGTCAGAGGCTCCACGCCGCCCGGCTCCTCGCTCCAGGCCGGGCAGAGGGTCCACGTGTCCGTCGACGACGCGCTGCGGCCGGGGGAAGTGCGCTGGTGCGGGTTCCTGCCGGGACGGGCCTCGTCGGGGGTCTATGTCGGAGTGCAACTGGTCAGTTCTCATACTCATTGTGTCCGTCGCTCTGAACTGTGTAAAGGCAGGAGTTTAGTCCCGGTTTATGGTTCGTGTCCCTGTAATGACCGGGTCTCACCACATGGGGCAAAAACTGAACGTCGTCTGTGAGAATTATTGAACCCAAGTGAAGTTTTATGACTTAGTTTGTAAATATTTATCATAGTTTTACTTCTGTCAAGTTGTAGTTTGAAAAAAATAAATAAGACAGGAAGTGGAGCTGAATCCCTCTGTGATGTCATCAGTGTGCGACACAGAGACAGTTTAAACCATGGTGGGACTAAATAAAGGTGTTTTATGGTCTTATTGTGTGTCAGATCAGAACTGTTGTGTTGTTTATGTGGAGTTTGGCTCTTGTTTACAGTCTGGTTGCTATGGTAACAGCTGTGGAATCACCTCTACCGGTGTCTCATTTGTGCTCCAACCATGAACTATAACAACTATAAACTTTACTCAAACTGGGAGAATACGGGCAGAATATTTAATCAAATATAATTATGTTGTATGAAGAGCCCCAGTCTGCAAGATACTTTGTTTAATCAATTTTAAATGCTGCTCTGATCTCTGAATCAGATTTCTGAATCATTTCTGAATTTCAGTCACTGAATTTTGCAGTGTACCGTTTTATGAGTTGTCTTGCATTTTTAAAAAAAATGTTAATTTGAGGGTTAAAAAGCTGAATGTTTTGATTTCCAAATGGAGAAAACAAAATGTAAACTGATAAATTCACATTTTGAAAATCAAAATTAATAATTTTTTCAGGGTTAAAAAAATGAATCGGCCAAAATTCTCAATTTAAAATTCAAACTGACGCATACAAGAAATTATTATCATTATCATTATTTTTTCAGTTTCATCCCTTTATTTTTGTGTCATGTTTGGATTTTGGTCAGTAGTTGTCTCCCTCGTCTCATCTGCAGAGATAATTAAATGCTAAGATATGAACGTATCAATTCGAAAAGTCTAAAAACAATTTGCACTCAACTTGAAATTAAAATTCAGATTGTCGTAGTTCTTAAATTCCAAATGCTGCAGCTATTTAGGCAATACAATGTGCTCCATCGACAACAAAAGATCTTCATCTGTGTCAAAGCTTCAACTCGAACATGTTAAGAAACACGTGGGATTCATTCAGATTTCAGGCTCAAACGCTCCTGAAGTGAACTGAACATAATCATGATTTTATACTCCCGTTCAGGACGATCCGGTCGGGGACTGGAACGGTTCTTTCAACAGCCAGAAGCTTTGCACTTTTACAGCTCCTGAACACGGAGTTCTAGTGTCGCTCAGACACGTGTCTGTGGGTAAGAAAGAGTCTTCCTCTGCACCCTCTGTGTCTCCACTCTGCATCTTCACTCACGACGGCCATGAATCTGCTCTTTCTTCAGTTTCAGAGCCCAAACCGAACCGTCTCATCACGTCGACGCAGGCTCTGAAGTCCATGCTGAAGTCTGCGCTGCCCCCTAGTGTCCACAGACTCTCCTCCAGCCCGACGTCATTATCCCCGGTCAGCCTCCCCTCCGCCCCTGCGCCGAGAGCCGCCCTGATGCCCCCGAACAAACTCAAACCGCCGCCTTTACCGCCCCCGAAACCCGCCCTCAAACCTCTGCCGCCGCCTCTGCCAATGCCCAGAACCAACGCAAGTCCCACCAAGACGGACCCGGACCAGAGCCCGCCGATGTCTCGCGGGTTCCAGGAGGGTCCGGAGGAGGCGAGGGACAGCGCGGAGGATAGGACCCCGGAGAAGGTGCGCCGCAGGGGGCTGGAGCCGGGGTCCATGGTGGAGGTGAACGACCCGCCTCAGTTTGGAGTCATCAGGTGGATCGGACGCATCGAGGGAATACAAGAAACTGTGGCCGGGATTGAACTGGTGCGTCGAGGGGTCTAAGTTCTGTCATCGGAGGGTGGAAAGATGGAAGGAGGGATGGAGGGTGGGAGATGGATGGAGGGTGGGAGATGGATGGAGGGTGGGAGAGATGGAGATGAATGGAGGGATAGAGATAGATGGATGGATGGTTGGTTGGATGGAGAGATGGATGGATGGAAAGATGGATGGATGGTTGGATTTAGAAAGTTAGATGGATGGAGAGATTGGATGGGTGGAGAGATGAATAGATGGATGGGTGGGTGGATGAATAAATGATGAATGGAGATAGAGAGAGAGATGGATGAATGAATGGAGAGATAGAGATTAATGGATGAATGGGTGGTTGGTTGGTTGGTTGGTTGAATGAATGAATAACGGATGGATGGAGAGATAGTTGGAGGGTGGTAGAGATGGTTAGATGGATGGAGAGATAATTGGATGGGTGGAGAGATGAATGGATAGATGGAGGGATGGAGAGTGAGAGAACTGGATAGATGAATGGAGAGATGGTTGGATGGATGGATGGATGGATGGGTTGAGAGATAGATAGATGGATGGATGAATAATTTATGGAGAGAGAGATAGATGGATGAATGGAGAGATGGAGATGAATGGATGGATGGGTGGAGATATGGTTGGTTGGATGGATGGATGGATGGAGGGGGGCGGATGGGTGGGTGGAGAGATGGATGGGTGAATGAATAATGGATGGATGGAGAGGGATGGATGGATGGATGGAATGGGTGACGGAGAGATAGAGACGAATGGGTGGAGATATGGTTTGATGGATGGATGGATGGATGGGTGGGTGGGTGGGTGGGTGGAGAGATAGTTGGGTGAATGAATATTAGATGGATGGATGGGTAGAGATATGGTTAGTTGGCTGGAGAGCTGGATGAATGGATAGAAAGATAGATGATGGATGGATGCGATGGAAAAGTACAGAACCTGCTCTAAAATGTAGCGAAGCAAAAGCCAAAAAGTCTCCACGGTAAAACGCAGACGCCTGAAAAAAGTGCAGTACCTTCACCGTAGTACTCGTGTACTCTTGTGTTCTCAGGAGCAGGAGGTGTCGGCGGGCACAGACGGCAGTTACCTCGGCGAGCGATACTTCCACTGCGCCCCCAACAAAGGTCTGTTCGTCAAGCTGCGGAAGTGCCGACGAGACTCGCGCTTCCCCGAACCCGAGACGCCCGTCAACCAAGTGGAGCGCTGCAACTCCATAGGTAGGGAGCTGACTCGTAAGGGCCGGGGCCGCATTCACGTTTTGCTGCTTTCAATACTGCAATACTCTTTTACACTGCTGTAGTCGCGCCACTTTTCACACAAACGCCTCCGAACGGTTGAAGGGGCGAGGTACAGGAGAAGAGTTTAGGCCCTAATCATATCAAGGGTTAAAGGTCACATGTGCGACCCCGGTGACCCGTTTGTCCGTCCCCCCGCAGCCTTCGCGGAGTGGGGCAGCGAGCGCGTGGACGACCACACTCCTCCAGCAGAGGGCGAGGAGGCGCGGCAGCTGTACCAGGGTTGGAAACGAGGCATCCAGGGCCATCTGAACTCCTGCTACCTCGACGCATCGCTCTTCAGGTGAGCGCACGCCGACTGTATTGTTTTAGGTCAATTTTAAATGGCGCGCGTAGTTCTAATTGAGCCTCGCTTTGGTATTTGTTTAGTCTCGGTTACAGATTGGTACGTGTGGCACTTTGGAACGGCTCCTGTCGATATCGTTTGCAAAGTGGAGAAACGTCACAAACAATATCGAGGATTTTCAGCCCAACACAGTTTCCCGACATGCTTTACATTTACCGTATTTTCCGGACTATAAGTCGCACCAGCCAAAAAATGCATAATACAGAAAAAAAAAACATATAAGTCGCATTTTTTGGGGGAAATGTATTTGATAAAATCCAAGACCAAGAACAGACATTTCTTCTTGAAATGCAGTTTAAAATAATAACAGATGAGAGAACATGGTGAATAGGTGTACGTATGCTAACGCTAACACCTTCAGCTACATGACGTATGCTAACGCTAACACCTTCAGCTACATGAGGCACAGACAGAACTGTGGTAAGTGTCTGGTATGTTAACGTAACATATGAACAGTTATTCAGATAACTATAGCATAAAGAACATGCTAACAAGTTTAGCAAAGCATCAGTTTTACCCCAAATCACTAAATCCACTGAATTCTTCTTCCTCTGTGTCACTTCTAAACAACTCCACAAACTCCAGAGGAAGAGGAAGTGTAGATTCTACTTCTGCGTCGCTTAGAGCCTAGAGCGCCCTCTTGTGGTTGTCAGTGTGAAAATAACAAATAATATCACATATAAGTCGCTCTGGAGTATAAGTCGCACCCCGGACAAAACTATGACTTTTAGTCCAGAAAATACGTACGCTAAATTTACAAATGTATTTACAAATACAATATTTGTCATAAAAACAGAAGTCGCAGCCGTAATAATGTCACTGTCTTTGTTATCAATGGTCTTTGTTATCAATGGTCTTGGTTATCAATGGTCTTTGTTATCAATGGTCTTTGTTATCAATGGTCTTTGTTATCAATGGTCTTTGTTATCAATGGTCTTTGTTATCAATGGTCTTTGTTATCAATGGTCTTTGTTATCAATGGTCTTTGTTATCAATGGTCTTTGTTATCAATGGTCTTTGTTATCAATGGTCTTGGTTATCAATGGTCTTTGTTATCAATGGTCTTGGTTATCAATGGTCTTTGCGTGTGTGTTTTTAGAGTCTGCCGTCCAGATCTAAGTTGTGATCATTATTGAAGCTCCAGTCGTGGAATAATGTCGTTAATGTTAATGTTAAACGGTAGGGTAAGTAACGGTTCCCTTTTTGTCTCCAGCCTTTTCTCCTGCTGCAGTTCGGCCGACTGGGTCTTGTTCTGGCCCATCAACGCGGACCAAAGCGAGCGCTCGAGTCACGCTCAGGACCTGCTGCGCTGCGAGATCGTCAACCCGCTGAGAAGGTTTGCCCCGCAGTCGCTCGCGGGGCGTCCGTCCGCAGTCGCTCGTGGGGCGGGCGTCCGCAGTCGCTCGTGGGGCGGGCGTCCGCAGTCGCTCGTGGGGCGGGCGTCCGCAGTCGCTCGCAGGGCGTCTGCAGTCGCTCGCGGGGCGGGCGTCCGCAGTCGCTCGCGGGGCAGGCGTCCGCAGTCGCTCGCGGGGCGGGCGTCCGCAGTCGCTCGTGGGGCGGGCGTCCGCAGTCGCTCGCGGGGCGGGCGTCCGCAGTCGCTCGCAGGGCGTCTGCAGTCGCTCGCGGGGCGGGCGTCCGCAGTCGCTCGCGGGGCAGGCGTCCGCAGTCGCTCGCGGGGCGGGCGTCCGCAGTCGCTCGCAGGGCGTCTGCAGTCGCTCGCGTCTGGGTCACGTGCGGCTAAAGTACGGGCCGCTGTGTGTGTGTGTGTGTTTCAGATTTGGGTATGTGTGTGCCAGTAAAACCATGGCCCTGAGGCGACTTCTGGAAGCGGCCAATAGCGACGCGGGATTCACGAACCAAGAGAAAGGTACGGCCCAAAGTCGAGCGGTGGAAACGGCCGGTTGTGATTCGTGGTTCAGCGCGTTTTAGTGTTCGGGACCATGCGATTTAGTTTGGTAACGTCCAAAATCAAGAGTGTTGTGCGTTGGTTTAGTGTTGTGCGTTGGTTTAGTGTTGTGCGTTGGTTTAGTGTTGTGCGTTGGTTTAGTGTTGTGCGTTGGTTTAGTGTTGTGCGTTGGTTTAGTGTTGTGCGTTGGTTTAGTGTTGTGCGTTGGTTTAGTGTTGTGCGTTGGTTTAGTGTTGTGTGTGTTCAGAGTTGTGTGTTGGTTTAGTGTTGTGTGTGTTCAGAGTTGTGTGTTGGTTTAGTGTTGTGCGTTGGTTTAGTGTTGTGCGTTGGTTTAGTGTTGTGCGTTGGTTTAGTGTTGTGTGTGTTCAGAGTTGTGTGTTGGTTTAGTGTTGTGTGTGTTCAGAGTTGTGTGTTGGTTTAGTGTTGTGTTGGTTTAGTGTTGTGTGTGTTCAGAGTTGTGTGTTGGTTTAGTGTTGTGTGTGTTCAGAGTTGTGTGTTGGTTTAGTGTTGTGCGTTGGTTTAGTGTTGTGTGTGTTCAGAGTTGTGTGTTGGTTTAGTGTTGTGTGTGTTCAGAGTTGTGTGTTGGTTTAGTGTTGTGTGTGTTCAGAGTTGTGTGTTGGTTTAGTGTTGTGTTGGTTTAGTGTTGTGTGTGTTCAGAGTTGTGTGTGTTCAGAGTTGTGTGTTGGTTTAGTGTTGTGTGCGTTCAGAGTTGTGTGTTGGTTTAGTGTTGTGTGTGTTCAGAGTTGTGTGTTGGTTTAGTGTTGTGTGTGTTCAGAGTTGTGAGTTGGTTTAGTGTTGTGTGTGTTCAGAGTTGTGTGTTGGTTTAGTGTTGTGTGTGTTCAGAGTTGTGTGTTGGTTTAGTGTTGTGTTGGTTTAGTGTTGTGTGTGTTCAGAGTTGTGTGTTGGTTTAGTGTTGTGTGCGTTCAGAGTTGTGTGTTGGTTTAGTGTTGTGTGTGTTCAGAGTTGTGTGTTGGTTTAGTGTTGTGTGTGTTCAGAGTTGTGTGTTGGTTTAGTGTTGTGTGCGTTCAGAGTTGTGTGTTGGTTTAGTGTTGTGTGTGTTCAGAGTTGTGTGTTGGTTTAGTGTTGTGTGCGTTCAGAGTTGTGTGTTGGTTTAGTGTTGTGTGTGTTCAGAGTTGTGTGTTGGTTTAGTGTTGTGTGTGTTCAGAGTTGTGTGTTGGTTTAGTGTTGTGTGCGTTCAGAGTTGGCCCGGGCTGAGGAATGTCGTCTTTCTGCTCTTTCAGATCCGGAGGAATTTCTCAACAAGCTTTTCCAGCTCCTCACAGTCGAGCCGCTCCTAAAGATCAGGTAACTTAACACGAGCGCAAACGAGCCTTAACACCGTTTGATTTGTTTGAAAATGTAAATCTGGGCACTGTTACACTCCTACGTAACCCATTTATTACAACGGTCATTCCCGTCGTTTGATCTTGGCGCCGGTCGCCACAGTGACACGAGGCGTGACTTTAGCCGGGCCGCAGGGTATGGGTGGATCCCTCATTATCATACAGGAAGCACAGGGCCATGATATAGGACACGCCCACTGGGCAGTAGCTTCCTGGTTTGGAGCGCAGGACACCACGTGACCTGGATTTACAGGTTCCAGTGGTTCAGTGCGACATCTAGTGGCAAAAATGCTATACTGCTTCAAATATATGTATTTATGAGCAGAATATATTCATGTGTTGGAAAAAGTTGCCAAAAAATAAGCTTTTTCAGATTTTTTATTGTGAAATTGGGCTAATAACACTAACACTTGACAATTGCTCACTTATTGTGTGTTTTGTGGTGATTTGTACCTCTAAGAACCGTTTCCTGACACTTTGACTTGATATTTGACCTTGAGCAGTAGAAAATCATCCAGCGATTTCTTTGATTCTTGTACTATTCTCCATCTAGAAGCCTTCAGGCGCCATATTTCAACCTTTTATTGGCTGAAAAAGTGTTTAAAAAGTCTCTCTGTTCAATATAAATAATAGTTTGACTCGTTGACCACTAAAGTAACAGTCGCAGCTTTCTTTTGTGACCTTCAAAGATGTTCCAGTTTGATGAAAACCCTGAAATAAATTTGAATATATCAATTTTTATATTATATCCTGAATGTTTAGTTGAATATATATATATATATATATATATATATATACAACATTTTAATATCATGTTTGTAGTTAATAGTGAAAAATGCTAGAAAAAGAGCAGATTAAAAGTGAAAAGTATTGAATTTTGAATAAGGACATAATGTGATGTTTATTTCACATTTGTCTAATGATGAATCGCTTGAACACATTTCTGTTGGCGTCATGTGGTCTGCCGTGGGTTCCTCTGCGCCTCAGGTCGATGTCCCAGAAGCCTCAGCAGTGTCACCTGTACCAACTCTTCCCTCCGTCGCCGTCTCCGTCGCCTCCGCCCCGCAACGACACTCCGCACTCGCCCATCGCGCTCCTGTCGCCCCCCGCCGGACGCATGAGGGTGTCCAGCGTCCAGGCGCTGCTCGAGTCCTCCTTCTACCACTCGGGGCTCAAGTTTGTGGAGGTCAGTCAGGTTTGAGGGGGTTTAGAGGAGGTTTCGAGGGGGTTTCGAGGGGGTTTCGAGGGGGTTTCAAGGGGGTTTCAAGGAGGGTTCAAGGAGGGTCCGAGGAGGGTCCGAGGAGGGTTCGAAAGCGGCGCTCGTTGACAAAAGGTCCTGATCGTTGATTTGAAGAAGTGCACAATTTGAACATCGAGTACCGTATTTTCCGGACTATTAAGTCACTCCTTTTTTATAGTTTTGTCTGGTGCGACTTATACTCCAGAACGACTTATATGTGACATTAGTCGTTATTTTCACACTGGCAACCACAAGAGGGCGCTCTAGGCTCTGAGCGACGCAGAAGAAGAATCTGCACTTCCTCTTCCTCTGGAGTTTGTGGAGTTGTTTAGAAGTGACACAGAGGAAGAGGAATTCAGTGGATTGAGTGATTTGGGGTAAAACTGATGCTTTGCTAAACTTGTTAGCATGTTCTTTATGCTATAGTTATCTGAATAACTGTTCATATGTTACGTTAACATACCAGACACTTACCACAGTTCTGTGTGTGCCTCATGTAGCTGAAGGTGTTAGCGTTAGCATACGTCATGTAGCTGAAGGTGTTAGCGTTAGCATACGTCATGTAGCTGAAGGTGTTAGCGTTAGCATACGTCATGTAGCTGAAGGTGTTAGCGTTAGCATACGTCATGTAGCTGAAGGTGTTACCTTTAGCATACATCATGTAGCTGAAGGTGTTAGCGTTAGCATACGTCATGTAGCTGAAGGTGTTAGCGTTAGCATGCGTACACCTATTCACCATGTTCTCTCATCTGTTATTATTTTAAACTGCATTTACAGATGAAATGTGTTCTTGTCTTGGATTTTATCAAATAAATTGCCCCCAAAAATGCGACTTATAGTCCGGAAAATACGGCAGGGTTCAGAATAAGCGGTATCGCAAAATGCGGCGCAATTTCTCTCAAATGCGATGCATTCGTCATAAAAAAAGTGTGTTTGTATCGCAGCTTTTGTGATACAAAAATTTGTGTTCAATTGTGTAACCAAAGCGCCTAAAAGTTCTGATCACTGTCAATCGATCGTCAATAACAGCATGACACATGTAGGACGCTGTGTTGTCATGACGAGTCCCACTGCTGTCACAGATCGAGTCTGAAAGTGGGAGGAGCCACGTGCGGTAAAGTTAGCGTCACAGATTCGGACTTCCGAGGTCAATAGCTCCTAAACACAAAAGTCTTTGATCATTCACATGCCAGAATATTCATATTTACACTGCAGTGACACAACCTCGTTTTTAACAATCAGATGCGTATTTTGGGCGCAGCGAATTACACTGATCCCAATGTGCAGCCGGAGCCGAGACGAGTGCTTAGGGACCGTCATCAAATGTGCAGCCGGAGCCGAGACGAGTGCTTAGGGACCGTCATCAAATAGCAAAACGAAAAATGGAATGGAACGTCAAATAGAGCGGTACAATTTGAATAACACATAAAATACACCATGATGGAAACACCACAGCAAACTTTATTTTTCCATCAAAAACTTAACACATATTTTTTGGTTAGTGCAATGACAATTAATATGTAAATGAGACTCCTGCAAATAGTCATCTGATTGATGATGATATGGAAGAAAGTTGTAAATAAGTTAATCAAACTGTGTTAATTAATTTGTTCAACAAATTTTATTTGCAAGTTTTCTGGGTTAAAAAAAAAAAAAAAAGTTTAAAAAGTGTTTAAAAGTTAATTTGTTCGGAGTTTTTTTTTCAAATAGAATGTTTACAAATACATTTTAAATAAATAATCTTGTTACATCAATGGAAAATATTGATTGTTAGTCACTTTCGTGTTTTGCTATGCAATTATCAGATTGCTATACAAATTTGAAAAAATGTACGGATTGTTTAGCAGCGCCGCTATACAAGTGAAAATCCTTAATCTGAATCCTGTACGGTATATCTGTTTTTTTAATAACACATTTTCTGGAAAAAGATGTGATTCAAATGAAAATGGAAACCATGTTTTGATTTCACTGGTCAAACTGGGATGAAGGAAACGATCTCTTCAGCTCATTTACGTTGACAGAAAAGATGTCGAACTTTGTGCCAGTTTTTGTTTCATGTGGTTTGACTCAGTAATTCGAGATCTATGAACCATAAAACAGGACAAATCTGCCCGGATAATATGGAACGCTTTAAACATTCAGCTTTTATTCTGGTTAAATTAGTCTAAATCTGCTTTTGGGTGTGGTGTTCCTCCCCAGGCTCCCTCGTGCCTTTTGCTGCTGATGCCCAGGTTTGGGAAAGACTTCAAAATGTACGACGCCATTTTGCCTTCGCTGAGTATCGACATCACGGACCTCCTGGACGACTGTACGGACACTTGCCTGCGCCCGAGACGTAAAGTGTTTTAAACGAGTTCTAACGAGACTCATCCGAGCCTCTGTGTCTTCAGCTCTGAGGCAGTGCAGCATCTGTGAGTCTGTGGCCGAGTGGGAGTGTCCTCAGTGCTACGACGACCCTGACATCACGCCCGGGCATCTCAAACAGTACTGCCCAACCTGCAACACTCAGGTAATACACAGCCCGGGCATCTCAAACAGTACTGCCCAACCTGCAACACTCAGGTAACACACAGCCCGGGCATCTCAAACAGTACTGCCACACCTGCAACACTCAGGTAACACACAGCCCGGGCATCTCGAACAGTACTGCCACACCTGCAACACTCAGGTAACACACAGCCCGGGCATCTCAAACAGTACTGCCACACCTGCAACACTCAGGTAACACACAGCCCGGGCATCTCAAACCGCTCAGGTAAGGCTCCGCCCTCATGACTTCCCTGTGTGTTTCGCCACACTTCCAGGTTCACAGTCATAAGAAGCGCTCGAGCCACCGTCCTCTGGACATCGCGGTGCCACAGGAGCTCCACGGCGCCCCCCTCCGCTGCGCGCGGCAGCGCATGTCCCTGTTCGCCGTCACCTGCATCGAGACGAGCCACTACGTCAGCTTCGTCCGACACGGCTCCGAGCCTCAGGACTGGCTCTTCTTCGACAGCATGGCCGACCGCGAAGGTGAGACGGAGAGTGTCTCCTCGCTCTTCATCACGCTCGCTCTCCGTCACGCTCGCTCTCCGTCACGCTCGCTCTCCGTCACGCTCGCGCTCCATCACGCTCGCTCTGACGCACAGGCCTCAGAAACACTCACAAAGTCATAAGTCATCTCCAGACTCGTTCTGTTTCTCCGTCTAATCACAATCAGGACAACTTCCCTAGCATCTCTGACAGAACCCTCCAGTTATTATTAATCTTTGTAATTCCCTCTGCAGCCACTAGATGGAGCCAAACCTCCTAGTTCTGGGGGAAACGGCAGAGATCCCACTGTAATTTATTATTATTTTTTGTTCATGAGATGCCAAATTAAAAGCACTCGAGCAGGTTTACACAAATAATATTTGTGTTTTTTGCAGAATATTTGTCCTTTAAGAAATTACCGTATTTTCCGGAGTATAAGTCGTACCAGCCAAAAAATGCACAATAGAGAAGAAAAAAACATATAAGTCGCATTTCTGGGGAAATTAACAGTATTAATTGAATCTAAACTCTTGAATCCTTCTTTCAAAGATTAAACTGATGATACTTTTGAGATTGTAACGCTGCACGTCTCTCCACTCTGTCACGACAAACTTGAGCGTGATGTTAAGCGTTTCCTCTTCCAGGCGGCGAGAACGGCTTCAACGTGCCGCGGGTGAAGGCGTGTCCAGAGGTGGGCCGCTACCTGGGCCTGTCGGAGGACGAGCTGGGCCGGGTCGACTCGGGCTCGCTAAAAGAACCCGCGCGGCGCCTCCTGTGCGACGCCCACATGTGCCTGTACCACAGCCCCGAGCTCAGCCTCTACAAGTGACGCGAACGTGACACCTGAAGGACACATTCTGCACCCTTTGTGTCCTTTTTGTCCTTTAAACCGGCTCTTGTGCCTTTTTACTTCAGCATCACATGTTTAAGAACTTGAAAATCAGGAGTTCTCTTATCAAATTTGTGTTAGCGCTCCATCTACTGGCGGCAGGGGGAATTACTAAAGGGAATTAAACAAAAGCTAGCTCGTCCCGACATGCTAATGTAAACGCACAGTTGTAATGAAGGTGTTTTGTGTCAGAAAATGCTCACAAATGAGAAAAAAAATTTAAACCGGGTGTTTTTGTGAGGCTCAGAGAAGCTTATAAACGGGATTCATGAAACGAGTGTGAACGAAGATAAACCCGACAGTCGCTGTGTTTTTGACGTGTTGGAACCGGGTTTAACAGAGAAAAGCTGTAACTCAAACTGTTACGGTGTCGTTCCATCGTCAAAAACAAACCCGGACGTGCTATTTCGCCCCATTCGCGATCCTCTCATCGATCCCCGTCTCGCGTCGAGCCTCGGAAATCGCTCCGTTTCAATTTCCCGCCGACTTCTTTCGGCGTCGGACTCGATCCGAGCGGTTTTTAACTTGCGTTCGTTACGATCCTGTAGCTTTTTTTATCAGCGTGACGGTTTTGTTGCTTAAATGATCAGTTCTGTGTTCATTCCCGCTGCTGCCTGTAGGTGTCGCGCTAACACCAAAATGATGTAAAATCTGATGCGTTTTCTGTACGGAGGCATCAGTTTGAGTTGTAAAACATGCCAAAGTGAAGGTACAAGAGCGAGTTTTTGATACAAACACTGCAGAATGTGTGTTTTTTAAAGCGTCGCAGTCACAGAAGTAACGGTGCCTTGGTTTTGTACGTTTTTCATTTTCTTACGTTTTTCTACCAAAATCCGCCTCGTTCAAAGTTGCACCAGTAACGACGATGGCGGCCTCTGCCTTTTGCACTAAAAAAAAGATCGCCGCGTTTCGTCATTCTCTCGTGGACTTTTTTCCGGGCGAAGTCGCTTGTTCCTCCGCAGCGACGTCGTGGTTTTCGCTCAGGAAGTTCAATCGAGCCTGTTTCCACGGAGACGAGCAGGTAGCGTCACCGAGCAAACGCGTCTTAGCCTTAAATGTGTCTTGGGCACGTGTAGAACCGCCCTGTGGAACATTCTGGAGTAATCACGTTGCCGTGGAGACCGGAAAAAGCGACTTAGAGAGCCTTTACAGGAGATGGAGATGTTATTCTTTCACGGTGTAGCACGGTAAAAGTATCCATCGCCACGGAGATGAGCAGGTAACGTCACCAAGCTAACGTGTCTAAGCCATAAATGGGTCTTGGATACGTGTAGAACATTCTGGAGCAATGGCGTCACTGTTACAGGTCAGATCTGTGGAGAGGCGATAGTTTTCATGATTTTTTTGAGCCATAAATAACAATAAAAAAGGAATGACACTGGACAAAAATACAGCGATTGAACTCCAGACGACTCGAGTGAAGTAAAAAGAAGGAAAATGTATTTGCAGCACACGTGGATGTCGACGGGTGAAAGTATTTGTGATTCTCAGAAGTGTTTGTGTTTGATACTCGACTCGTGCGGGAACGAGGAAGTGTAAACGCAATGACCCAAAACTCATTATGTTGCATCTCACGTCAAGAGGGTCCGGACGTGGTGGGCTTGAACTTTATTTATTTTTGTTGTTTGCTCTTTTTTTTCTGTTTCGATGTCATATTCATTCATCAAAACTCCCAACTGATGCTCAATTAAATAAATACATGCATACATTAATAAGAAATGGGTAAAATGTAGAAAATGCACAAATTCAAAAAATGTGAATAAATTTAAATACATACCTGAATTAAAAAAAAAAGAAATGACATACATGAATAAATAAAATAAATATATGAACAAATGACACGCATACATGAATGAATTAAATATATGAATAAATGACATACATACATGAATGAATTGAATAAAGAGACATTTTGCAGCCTCCAGAAAAGTGACATCGAACACATTTAGATCCAGATTTAATTATGAAAACAAAATAAGTAAACTCATAGTTTTTTTATTTTCCATATATAGATTTATTGTTTTTAAGTTTTAAACAAACTGATCACAATCACAATAGAATGATACACACCCACATCAACATGATCAACAGTAAAAGAGTGTTTCCGAGGTCGTAATAAAGCTCTCGTCCTCCTGATGCAGTCGACACGGATCCAAAAGAGGGGCTTTTCACTGGGTTTCAGGGGGTAAATGCTTCTGTTGATTCACAGTTTAGTTCGGTTGCTTTTCAAAACCCTCATCGCCATTTCCACGGCTGTGATTGTCTCAGTGACGCGATCTCCTCTGCAAACGACAAAAGATTCTGTGTAAACGCTGCAAAACTTTCCACAAACATGAGCTGGAACGTTTAAAAGTGATTGTGGAACGTTAAGTGATCGATATAAGTAGTATTTCTCTTGATTCTGAGTTTTAGTTTGACTTTGTTAAAACACCATTCACCAATATAATAAGTCAAATTTGTTATTATTGTTGTAGCGTTCTTTTTGTTCTAATTTCAAGTTAGAAAATGAGTGAAACAAGACATTTTATGCTCGTTCTTTTGGCAAAATATACCCAAAACACAGAAATACTGCTTGTTTCTTCATTTCGATTGTCATTTTTGTCCAGTCTTGTGAGTTTAGCGGTTTAGATCTCAGTTTTCCCTCAAACGTTGAACCGTCTCGCCCGAAAACTGCTGTGAACGTGACGGATTCGGGGCGATTTGCACATGTTTGTTTGTTTATGAATGAGAACTGTCGAATGACGAAACGGCACAATGTGAATTCTGCACAGTTTATGAGCGAATGTGAGCTAATAAAGGCTCTTTAACACTTTCTAAACATCTGTGTGGTTATTTATGTTCCATGACACAAAATGAGTTTCAGTCTGGTTTAATTCCGAGTTTCTTATTTTAAATGCAAGACACAAATGCTTTTAAAACCTGTTTGTTTAAAAGTAAGACGAGAAACAGTTCAGTGTTTTATTTTGACATAACATCACCAACTATATCATTTAATAATAATTGTATCTAAAAACCGTATTTTAACCTTAAAAATATATTCTCTAAATATTTATTGTGCTTATGTACATTTCATTTCAAAATTAAGGATAACATTTATAATAAATACAATAGAACAATATAGAAGATATATAATTGAATCATAAATAAGTTACACGCTGCGATGAAAAAACTTGATTTAATTTTGGTTAAATGAGCAGATTAGCTTTTTATTTTATTTATTGCTAAAGTGTATGACGTATAATAAATGTGGGCAGGTTTATTTACAGAATCATTTCTTCTTGTACGATTATTAGTTTATTATTAGTTCAAATATAATCAGGTTTTAAACTTTTTTTTCCATGAGGGGAAAGTTGAAGTGTATAATTTAATAAATAAAAACAACGCGTTTTCCTTCTTCCGGCCGTCAGAGGGCGCTCCGCCCACGTCACTTCCTCTTGAGCGTTACGTCATCAGTGCGAGCCCGCTGGACGCTTCGGGGGCCTATTTTTGTCTGCGTTTTTCCTCCTCTTCCTGTATATTTGGCCTTTACATCTTCACCACCAACGATAAACAGTTAAACTAGTTTCACGTTTATGTTTGGGAAAGGTAAGATGAGCGCGCGAGGGCGGTTTAATGTCCGCGCAACTGCGGGGTTTGGCGTTAGCTTAGCAGTTAGCATCGATGACGAGTGGTGTCTTGTGTTTTGTTTTTACATTTATCTTTATTATTATTACTTCTATTATTAATACATTTTTAGCCTCTTTATTATGGGAATGGCCAGAGGAACATAACAAAATAACTGCAAAAAAGTGGTGTATTTGAAATGTTTTATTGTGTTAAATCGTCTAAAATCTGCTCTCGTTCATTTAATTTATTCTTTTCCTTTCTTTTTACGGCAAAAACATTGTAAGGTTGGTTAAAAATGACGTTATTCTGCAGTTTCCGTTATGTATGTATGATTGTGCCATGAGATTTCCAACGAATATAATCTGAAATAAGATGATTAACATAATTATACATTATCACATCCAAATCTCGCCTTTTATTGTTCTTGGTTCAGTTGTTTTCTGTTTTTTGACACTTGGAGTTACAGTTTAGTCTCGTTTTGTTGGTTAATAATCACAATAATTACACTTGAAATAGTGTTAGTCAAAGTGAAGCCTTAAAGAAAAGTATTTATTTGAGGAAATTCCAGTGTTGCAACACAAAGTAGCTACAGAAGTAAATAATAAAAAGCATAACTCTTATAGAAAAACTATTAAAATTAAAACTCTCTTACTCTTTAGACTTTTCTTTAGACTTCACTTCCCCTTTTTTCCCCTCATTTCCAGGTGTGTCTTGCTGGTGAAACGTTGCGTTGCCATGGCGTCTCCGGGGGGACAGGGCGGAGCTTTGTCCACGAGAGAGAGAGGAGCCGGGGCGGCCAAGAGGATGAAGTGGGCTCTGGAGCTCAGCGCGGGCAACACCAGGTAAAGTCTGCCACGTGTTTCAGTCGAGACGCGACATCCGTGCGTCCGGGTCACGTGACTTCTCTGTGGTCACATGTCGCACGCGCCGTCGCCTCTCACCGCTTGAGAATCATGAAAAAGACAAACGGACACGCCCTCAAAGCTTTCAAGAGCACAAACTTTCATGTCTTATCCTTAAATATAACACCCGGACAGTTGGAAATGAGGCTCCTTAAAACTGTCTTCAACTATCGTGTCGTTGCGATGTGTCTTGGCTCTGAGTCCCCCGGCTCCGGCCCCGCCCCCCGGCTCCGGCCCTGCCCCCCGGCTCGTACCGCGTTTCCACAAAGGAGGAACTCATGAAACTGAGGAGAACGGTCGTCTTACCCGGAGATCGTCACGTTATCCCGGCGCAATACTGACCTAACCTAATACTGATGTGCAATTCTGTCATATGTGCAATTGCTGTTGGAATTCATGTGCAATTCATGTGCAATTACTGTGAAATTCATGTGCAACCTATGTGCTGTCGTGACACATATTCATGTGCAATTACTGTCGTGATCACATGACATGGTATTTATTTATTTATTTGTCTATGGGAGTTTTTATTTATTTATAGGAGATCTTCTACTGAAAGTGTTTTTCAGACTTCCTATAAGTGATCTGTTCTTCTGGATCTACCTCTGGATCTACCTGCGTTGCACCAATGAAATTTCCCCATGTGGGACGATAAAGGAATATCTTATCTTATCTTAACTAGGCTAACGTTTATTAGCATAGACGTTAGCATTAGCTGCTAACGTCCTGAAAAAGCTCCGCCTCAGTCTGGAGTGATGTAAGTCCACTGGTCCCTCCTGACCACGGTCACACAAACGGGGTCTTTAGGGGCGTGACAGAAGAGAAAGAATGCTGTGTTTTCAGACTATTTTTAGGCACCGCCCACAGTGAACATGCGGCTTTTGTCCTCCAGATGGCAGTAGAATCAAGTGTGTCACTTCAGACTCATGAATAAAGACGTACATTTGCTGTTTCAAGATTCTGTTCACTGTAGAAATGTCTCGATGTCGAACTTTAGTGTTTAGATTATTGTGAGAATAAACATTGATTTTGTGATTTTATGAATTAGTAGGATTATTAACACCAAACAGTGAAATCTGGAATTGAAGTTAATGTGACTTAAAGCCAGATAAAAACGCACTTCCATTTAATCTCCATTTTGTCCCATTTAATTGAAATTATTTAAAATTGTCCCAATTTCTGTAACAACGACCCTGTCCACCATTTAAAACGGCAGATCATTCGGAAAATACAATATAATAAATGGCCCCAAATGGATTAGATAATATAAGATTAAGCTTATCTTTGTAGCTCTTTTAAGTATTTTATCAGTTGTCATTCGACTATAATTAATAATCGTAACGTAAAAATAAAGCAAATATTCAAATACTCTTTGTAAATATTCTCAACCTAAAAGTCTTAATATTTATTTAGTTAAAATGTATTCCAAAAGTCTCGTCAAGTGCTAAACTAAACGCACCAAACGCAGCATTAAAAAGGGGCTATGGAATCTAAACGTCCACGTTCCAAACACCAAGATCGGTGAAACGTTTCCGGCGATTAATGGACGATTGGTTTTGTGTTCCTCGTGTTTGTTTCAGGAGTCGCTCGGACCGTCAGGGAGGACAAGGCGACGTGGTGTACCCCATCGGTTACTCTGAGAAGCCTGTGCCAGACACCAGCATCCAGGAACAAGACAAGAACCTGGTGGAGAAGGTGAGAACTGCACCTTTTCACTGCCGCACATCCAAACGGTGTTCAATGCAATGGTTTGTAAATGTGATGATGTTTTTCTAATATCTCATGTTTAAAATAGAAGATAATAAGCCTTGGCTTCTGTCTACACCTGGTCAAATAACAATAAATGTATCTCTAATTTTGTTTTGTGCTCGAATGTCGAGCGCCTTTTGTTTTTGACCAAACCACAATAATATAAAAATATATATATTTATATGTTTTTCAAATGTTCTATCATTTGTCTGACTTCATGTTTTGCTTGAGTGTTCATGTGTTTCCTCCTGTGCTTTCAGCGCTGCTGGGACGTGGCTCTGGGGCCCCTGAAGCAGATCCCCATGAACCTGTTCATCATGTACATGTCCGGGAACACCATCTCCATCTTCCCCATCATGATGGTGTGTATGATGGCCTGGAGACCCATCCAAGCGCTCATGTCCATGTCTGCAAGTGAGTACTGCCCCCTACAGGCCCCTAGGGCCCCCTGCAGGCCTCTACAGGCCCCTGCATTAAATGTACAAATTTAAATGTATAAGTGAGTTTCCAGAGTTGTTCAGTGTGTTGTTAGCGTGTATCTTGTGTTTTTAGCATGTGTCTTGTGTGTGTTTTAGTGTGTGACTTGTGTATTTTTAGCGTGTGTCTCTTGTGTGTTTGTAGTGTCTCTTGTGTGTTTTTAGCGTATCTTGTGTGTTTTTAGCGTATCTTGTGTGTTTTTAGCGTGTGTTTTTTTTTTGCGCGTGTCGTGTGTTTCAGCGGTTAAACTGCTGGAGAGCTCCAGTTAGCAGTGTGTCTTGTGTATTTTTAGCGTGTGTTTTTAGCGTGTGTTTTTAGCATGTGTCTCGTGTGTTTCAGCGTTCAAACTGCTGGAGAGCTCCAGTTAGCAGTGTGTCTTGTATTTTTAGCGTGTTTTTAGTGTGTTTTTAGCATGTGTCTTGTGTTTTTAGCGTGGGTCTCGTGTGTTTCAGCGTTTAAACTGCTGGAGAGCTCCAGTTAGCAGTGTGTCTTGTGTATTTTTAGCGTGTTTTTAGAGTGTTTTTAGCATGTGTTTTTAGCATGTGTCTTGTGTTTTTAGCATGTGTCTCGTGTGTTTCAGCGTTCAAGCTGCTGGAGAGCTCCAGTCAGCAGTGGCTGCAGGGCCTGGTTTACCTGGTGGGGAATCTTCTGGCTTCAGCTCTGGCCATTTACAAGTGTCAGTCGATGGGTTTGCTGCCCACGCACTCGTCCGACTGGCTCGCCTTCATCGAGCCGCCTCAGGTCAGAACCACCCACTTATATATTTATACAAACTGTTCACAATAATCCCAGCTTCTGAACGTTAATGTAAAAAACACTTCACATTGAGCAGTATTTTTTGGACTATCGATTGAATGAAACTGACACGATTCATGTTTTGTTTATTTTTGCACTTCTATTTGTTGTGATTTGAATAATCGAATAATCTCGTCCATAACTTGAACTGACAAATTCACTGACCATTAGAGGGCGCCGTCATCACTGCATGTTCTGCTTTGCCCCGGACGTTCCACAGTTCAACATTCTTCTAACCTGAATTTAAGTCATCAAAGTAGTTTTAGCTCAATGTAACAGACAAAATGGTCGTGTTTTTACTGACTTTGTTCTGTTTTTGTTTCCTCTGCAGCGGCTGGAGATCATGGGTGGAGGAATGGTGTTGTGACGAGTTCATAAACCGACCGATAACGACACAAGTTTTACTCTCGCCGCCACAGCATCGTAGAGTCTTAAAATGAGCCGGAGCAGGTCTGTTTCCTGTGGCAGAATCGCTCAGTTTACGGTCCGCAGCGCTGTCCACGTGAAGCTAAAACTCCGACGTCTTTTTTTTTTGTCTGAATCCTGCCGACAACGCCACAAAATCCGCCCTGTAATATTAGGGATTTGCCTCAAAATGAGCCACGTTCACGGCCAGGATTTCTTGTCAAACTTTCAAACAATAATTTATTCTGACAGAGAAGACGTCGAATTTTGTGGCAGTTTTTGTTTCATGTGAATAAGTCATTACAGAGATATTAAACATACGCCTGCGTTTTCTGTCACTACTTTACTCATTTCTAGTTTTATTCTCTCTTGCATAAACAAAACAAACGCTGGAGCTGTTTTTACATCGGGCACTAACGACATTTCTAGTCTTTATTATGTCTTTTATTGTCATTTATTTCATTGCATTTTCTTTTTTCATCATCTCTAAAAATATTGCAGAAAAGATCCATTTATTCATCTTATTAATGTAATAATAACACAGATCAAGCTGTTCTGACTGAATAAAAATGTGACAAACAGACTTTGTCCTTTTTTTAATTCTCACAAAGGTGTCGTGTGTCGTGTGTCATGTGTCGTGTCATGTGCCGTGTCGTGTGCCGTGTCATGTCGTGTCATGTGCCGTGTCATGTGCCGTGTCATGTGCCGTGTCATGTGTCATGTGCCGTGTCATGTGTCGTGTCATGTGTCCTGTCATGTGCCGTGTCGTGTGTCCTGTCATGTGCCGTGTCATGTGCCGTGTCATGTGCCGTGTCATGTGTCGTGTCATGTGTCATGTGCCGTGTCATGTGTCGTGTCATGTGTCCTGTCATGTGCCGTGTCGTGTGTCCTGTCATGTGTCATGTGCCGTGTCATGTGCCGTGTCGTGTGTCCTGTCATGTGCCGTGTCATGTGCCGTGTCATGTGCCGTGTCATGTGTCGTGTCATGTGTCATGTGCCGTGTCATGTGTCGTGTCATGTGTCCTGTCATGTGCCGTGTCGTGTGTCCTGTCATGTGTCATGTGCCGTGTCATGTGCCGTGTCGTGTGTCCTGTCATGTGTCATGTGCCGTGTCATGTGTCGTGTCATGTCGTGTCATGTGCCGTGTCGTGTCATGTGTCATGTGCCGTGTCATGTGTCGTGTCATGTGTCCTGTCATGTGCCGTGTCATGTGCCGTGTCGTGTGTCCTGTCATGTGCCGTGTCGTGTGTCCTGTCATGTGCCGTGTCATGTGCCGTGTCGTGTGTCCTGTCATGTGCCGTGTCATGTGTCGTGTCATGTGCCGTGTCGTGTGTCCTGTCATGTGCCGTGTCATGTGTCGTGTCATGTGTCATGTGTCGTGTCATGTGCCGTGTCATGTGTCGTGTCATGTGTCATGTGTCGTGTCATGTGCCGTGTCGTGTCATGTGCCGTGTCATGTCGTGTCATGTGTCATGTGTCGTGTCATGTGCCGTGTGCCGTGTCATGTCGTGTCATGTGTCGTGTCATGTGCCGTGTCATGTCGTGTCATGTGTCATGTGCCGTGTCGTGTGTCCTGTCATGTGCCGTGTCATGTGCCGTGTCATGTGTCGTGTCATGTGCCGTGTCATGTGCCGTGTCATGTGTCGTGTCATGTGTCATGTGCCGTGTCATGTGTCGTGTCATGTGTCCTGTCATGTGCCGTGTCGTGTGTCCTGTCATGTGTCATGTGCCGTGTCATGTGCCGTGTCGTGTGTCCTGTCATGTGTCGTGTCATGTGCCGTGTCATGTGCCGTGTCATGTGTCGTGTCATGTCGTGTCATGTGCCGTGTCGTGTCGTGTCATGTGTCATGTGCCGTGTCATGTGCCGTGTCATGTGTCCTGTCATGTGCCGTGTCATGTGCCGTGTCGTGTGTCCTGTCATGTGCCGTGTCATGTGCCGTGTCGTGTGTCCTGTCATGTGCCGTGTCATGTGTCGTGTCATGTGCCGTGTCGTGTGTCCTGTCATGTGCCGTGTCATGTGTCGTGTCATGTGTCATGTGTCGTGTCATGTGCCGTGTCATGTGTCGTGTCATGTGTCATGTGTCGTGTCATGTGCCGTGTCATGTCGTGTCATGTGTCATGTGTCGTGTCATGTGCCGTGTGCCGTGTCATGTCGTGTCATGTGTCATGTGCCGTGTCATGTGTCCTGTCATGTGCCGTGTCATGTGCCGTGTCATGTGTCGTGTCATGTGCCGTGTCATGTGCCGTGTCATGTGTCGTGTCATGTGTCATGTGCCGTGTCATGTGTCGTGTCATGTGTCCTGTCATGTGCCGTGTCGTGTGTCCTGTCATGTGTCATGTGCCGTGTCATGTGCCGTGTCGTGTGTCCTGTCATGTGTCGTGTCATGTGCCGTGTCATGTGTCGTGTCATGTCGTGTCATGTGCCGTGTCGTGTCGTGTCATGTGTCATGTGCCGTGTCATGTGCCGTGTCATGTGTCCTGTCATGTGCCGTGTCATGTGCCGTGTCGTGTGTCCTGTCATGTGCCGTGTCATGTGCCGTGTCGTGTGTCCTGTCATGTGCCGTGTCATGTGTCGTGTCATGTGCCGTGTCGTGTGTCCTGTCATGTGCCGTGTCATGTGTCGTGTCATGTGTCATGTGTCGTGTCATGTGCCGTGTCATGTGTCGTGTCATGTGTCCTGTCATGTGCCGTGTCGTGTGTCCTGTCATGTGTCATGTGCCGTGTCATGTGCCGTGTCGTGTGTCCTGTCATGTGCCGTGTCATGTGCCGTGTCATGTGCCGTGTCATGTGTCGTGTCATGTGTCATGTGTCGTGTCATGTGCCGTGTCATGTCGTGTCATGTGTCATGTGTCGTGTCATGTGCCGTGTCATGTCGTGTCATGTGTCATGTGTCGTGTCATGTGCCGTGTCGTGTGTCCTGTTATGTGTCGTGTCATGTGTCGTGTCATGTGTCATGTGTCGTGTCATGTGTCGTGTCATGTGTCATGTGTCGTGTCATGTCATGTGTCGTGTCATGTGTCGTGTCGTGTGTCGTGTCGTATCGTGTCATGTGTCGTGTGTCGTGTGTCGTGTCATGTGTCGTGTCATGTGTCGTGTCATGTGTCGTGTCGTATCGTGTCATGTGTCGTGTCATGTGTCATGTGTCGTGTCGTGTCATGTGTCGTGTCATGTGTCGTGTCATGTGTCGTGTCATGTGTCGTGTCATGTGTCGTGTCATGTGTCGTGTCGTATCGTGTCATGTGTCGTGTCATGTGTCATGTGTCGTGTCATGTCATGTGTCGTGTCATGTGTCGTGTCATGTGTCGTGTCATGTGTCGTGTCGTATCGTGTCATGTGTCGTGTCGTGTGTCATGTGTCGTGTCGTATCGTGTCATGTGTCGTGTCATGTGTCGTGTCGTGTGTCGTGTGTCGTGTGTCGTGTCATGTGTCGTGTCATGTGTCGTGTGTCGTGTGTCGTGTCGTGTGTCGTGTCGTGTGTCGTGTGTCGTGTCGTGTGTCGTGTGTCGTGTCGTGTGTCGTGTCGTGTGTCGTGTCGTGTGTCGTGTCGTGTGTCGTGTCGTGTGTCGTGTCGTGTGTCGTGTCGTGTGTCGTGTCGTGTGTCGTGTGTCGTGTGGTGTGTCGTGTGTCGTGTCGTGTGTCGTGTCGTGTGTCGTGTCGTGTGTCGTGTGTCGTGTCGTGTGTCGTGTGTCGTGTGTCGTGTCGTGTGTCGTGTCGTGTGTCGTGTCGTGTGTCGTGTCGTGTGTCGTGTGTCGTGTCGTGTGTCGTGTGTCGTGTGTCGTGTCGTGTGTCGTGTGTCGTGTGTCGTGTCGTGTGTCGTGTGTCGTGTCGTGTGTCGTGTCGTGTGTCGTGTGTCGTGTCGTGTGTCGTGTGTCGTGTGTCGTGTCGTGTGTCGTGTGTCGTGTCGTGTGTCGTGTGTCGTGTGTCGTGTCGTGTGTCGTGTGTCGTGTGTCGTGTCGTGTGTCGTGTGTCGTGTCGTGTGTCGTGTCGTGTGTCGTGTCGTGTGTCGTGTCGTGTGTCGTGTCATGTGTCGTGTTAGGACGGATAAAACGTTCAGGTTGAACAGGTTCAGCTGGAAACAAAGTAAAACTTTTACTGTGTTTTGAACTGTCCAATCTGTTCCTAAAGATGTTTTACTGAAACATTTTCTCCCACAGAGGCGTAAAGATCAGACCTTAAAGTAGCTCCTCCCACAGAGACGTAAAGATCAGACCTTAAAGTAGCTCCTCCCACAGAGACGTAAAGATCAGACCTTAAAGTAGCTCCTCCCACAGAGACGTAAAGATCAGACCTTAAAGTAGCTCCTCCCACAGAGACGTAAAGATCAGACCTTAAAGTAGCTCCTCCCACAGAGACGTAAAGATCAGGCCTTAAAGTAGCTCCTCCCACAGAGACGTAAAGATCAGACCTTAAATCAAATCAAATCAAATCAATTTATTTTTGTAAGGCCCAAAATCACAACAACAGTTGCCTCTGAGGGCCACAGGGAGAAATGAAAGTAGCTCCTCCCACAGAGACGTAAAGATCAGACCTTAAAGTGGCTCCTCCCACACACCAAACTGCACAACATACTGACAGAACAACACAAGGATTTGTTCACAAGTTTTTGAATCTTGATTTATTTAAGTAAAAAAAAAAGAGAATTGTTGAAATTTCAGGCCAATTTTCAGTCTGATCTCGTTTACACAAAATCTAAATCTCTTTAACTTTTTGTTGTATTGAACCAACAAATGTCCACAAAATGAAGCAAGATATTTAAACCTGCCTCAGTCTATTTTTCACAACATTTTTTACACAAAATATCTTATTTATGAAAACATTGTATGAAGATAAACTTGAAATATATGTTTTTCTTACATTTATGGAACAGTAAAAGTTTCAAAATCTTCTAAAAAAAAATCATATTCACCTTCAATAAAAAATAAAGTCGTACTACATGAGAAATACAACTTTATTTACTTTATTTACTTCAACATGTTGCCTTTTGTAGCAGTTCTGTAAAGTGTGTTTGTCGCAATAATTACTATAATATCCACTTATCAATAAATAAAATCTGGAACAATATTTTTTGGGCTCCATTTTTGACTTTGTAATATAGAAAATAAGTCATGCACAAAAAGGGAATTTAGGCCGAATTTGTTTTTGATTTAGTTCATGATTTTACTAAATAATCTTCCTCTGAGTTTGTCCCACATAATTATATGATTATAATTTATAATATAATTATATATGATTATTAACGATTATTGAGACCAAACAAATCCTTAATTCACTTTCATCATCATCTTGTCTGTGTCCAGCTTTATCAAATCAAACTTTCTGAAAGATAAAGTTGATGTGACATAGACAAAAACACACTTTACATTTAGATTTACTTGTTTGTAACACTTATCGTTTTTATGATTATATTTCAACATAAATGGTCTTAAAGGACACGATTCACTCACAAGTTTCCACAAGTTGAAAAAGAAAGATTGTTTTTCAGCGGCGACTAAACAACATGAGCGGTAAGAATATTTATCAAACATTTAGATTGTTTATCATTTCAAAGGTGTTTGTCGATGTTATTCATTTACATTAAACGTGTATATCTATTATTTATTCAATTACATGTGTTTTTATTGCTCAAATCACTCAAAATGAATCCTACATTCTTACTGTGACCTGTAACCTGGCCCGATGGCGTCGCCCGCTTGTCTCCGTGGAGATAGATAAGTTTAAAGCCGTACTGTGGAGCATTCATTATAACTGATGAGAATAGAGTGTTTATTTTTCCATTATTATTATTATTATTAGTATTAGTATTATTAGTATTATCTTGTCTTACGCTAGCTGTTTTTTATTTATATTTATATTTACATTTACATTTACATTTACATTTACATTTACATTTACATTTACATTTATTTTTATTTTTATTTTTATTTTTATTTTTATTTTTATTTTATTTTATCTTTATTATTTTCCCCCTCCATCCCTTGTTGGGAAATGGGAGGTTTTGTCAATGGGAGTTTTTGTTTATAGGAGATCTTCTACTGAAAGTGTTTTTCAAACTTCCTATAAGTGATCTGTTCTTTTCTTCTGGATCTTCCTGCGTTGCAACGATGAAATTTCCCCATGTGGGACAATAAAGGATTATCTTATCTTATTCCAAGAAAAAATAGCAAGCAAAATAACCTCTGCCTCTCTTTTGGTGCTGTTCAGATGTGAACTCTTCGTACGTTTTTTTTTATTTTTGCCATTATCATGTTTTTACCTGATAGTATCTCATTACTTCATGATATTATCATGTTATGTTGTCATAGAATTAGGTTAACATGTGATACTGGCAAAAAAAATAGATCAATCATACTGGCCAATTTGATATAAGATATAGATAAACCTATATTTGTCCACACAAGGGGGAAATTGTGGTGTTGCAACGTAAAGTAGATACAGAACAGATAACTTATAGAAAGCTTAAAAAAATGTCTTTATAGAAATGTTTCTTAATAGAAAATCTCTTATAAACAAAACTGCCATAGACAAGACCTCTCGTATTCTTAGTAAGGAATAGAGAGAGAAAAATAAGACAAAATAATAATAATAGTTGCAAAAGTAAACACTCTTATTTACAGCAGTTACATGCACATGAATATGACATTATTGCACATGAATATGACATTATTGCACATGAATATGACATTATTGCACATGAATATGACATTATTGCATATGAATATGACATTAGTGCACATGAAAATGACATTATTGTGTATGAGTATTGCACATGAATATGACATTATTGCGTATGATTATTGCACATTAATGACATTATTGCGTATGAGTATTGCACATGAATATGACATTATTGCACATGAATATGACATTATTGCACATGAGTATTGCACATGAATATGACATTATTGCGTATGATTATTGCACATTAATATGACCTTATTGTGTATGAGTATTGCACATTAATATGACATATTGCGTATGAGTATTGCACATGAATATGACATTATTGCACATGAATATGACATTATTGCACATGAGTATTGCACATGAATATGACATTATTGCGTATGAGTATTGCACATGAATATGACATTATTGCACATGAGTATTGCACATGAATATGACATTATTGTGTATGAGTATTGCACATGAATATGAAATGATTGCGTATGAGTATTGCACATGAATATGACATTATTGCACATGAATATGACATTATTGCACATGAGTATTGCACATGAATATGACATTATTGCGTATGAGTATTGCACATGAATATGACATTGTTGCGTATGATTATTGCACATTAATATGACATTATTGTGTATGAGTATTGCACATTAATATGACATTATTGCGTATGAGTATTGCACATGAATATGACATTATTGCACATGAATATGACATTATTGTGTATGAGTATTGCACATTAATATGACATTATTGCGTATGAGTATTGCACATGAATATGACATTATTGCGTATGAGTATTGCACATGAATATGACATTATTGTGTATGAGTATTGCACATGAATATGACATTATTGCGTATGAGTATTGCACATGAATATGACATTATTGTGTATGAGTATTGCACATGAATATGAAATGATTGCGTATGAGTATTGCACATGAATATGACATTATTGTGTATGAGTATTGCACATGAATATGACATTATTGTGTATGAGTATTGCACATGAATATGACATTATTGTGTATGAGTATTGCACATGAATATGACATTATTGCACATGAATATGACATTATTGCGTATGAGTATTGCACATGAATATGACATTATTGCGTATGAGTATTGCACATGAATATGACATTATTGTGTATGAGTATTGCACATGAATATGACATTATTGCGTATGAGTATTGCACATGAATATGACATTATTGCACATGAATATGAAATGATTGCGTATGAGTATTGCACATGAATATGACATTATTGTGTATGAGTATTGCACATGAATATGAAATGATTGCGTATGAGTATTGCACATGAATATGACATTATTGTGTATGAGTATTGCACATGAATATGAAATGATTGCGTATGAGTATTGCACATGAATATGACATTATTGTGTATGAGTATTGCACATGAATATGAAATGATTGCGTATGAGTATTGCACATGAATATGACATTATTGTGTATGAGTATTGCACATGAATATGAAATGATTGCGTATGAGTATTGCACATGAATATGACATTATTGAGTATGAATATATATAAACATGTACTTTGGCAGTTCTATCCCTCCATAGTTTTGCTCCTCGTCTAATTTATTTAGAGAATGTCCCACTTTTTCAGTTTCTGTCGCTTGAATTGAATAAAATGTGATATTTATAAAGAAAATATGACATTATTTCTTGCAGATTGAAATAGTTTTTGGGTGTGCCGGCATTCAAGTTTCTTTTATGTTGGAACTGAACCTAATTTGAGTCAGTGCCAAATGTCTAAATTGAATCCGCCCACACCCAGATGCTTCATGTTCTTTTGTTACGGCAACAGCAGGTGGACAAACTACATTTAACATGCTATAAATGAGTTTTGTCTATAAACAGGTTTATTTTAAGTTTAATATGAAGCCAAAAACACAAGCATGTAACTGTGTCAAATGTTAATAAACCAGAGCAAACTGATCAGAGCAGAGAAACATCAAGGCCAAGTGGTTTAAGTGTCGTATCTAATGTGTTTTGTGACTGTAACTGAGTTATATTTTTATTTTTTTAATGTTCTGAAACTTAACAAACTTTAACTTAAACGACTACAGCTGGCCGAGAACATTTTCAACAGTGTCTGGTGTTTTAAATTATATAAATATAGTCAAGCTAACGGCTAGCATGACGTGTGCGTGATTGATTTAAAAAAATACAAATTGCGTTTCCCACTGCGTTCAACAACGTGTCCCTCTCTTTTATCATTATTATTATCACTATTATTCAGAACCACACGTGTGTACGTTGTTGTTCCAGAAATCACTCGGATCGTGGTGGTGGGGAAAACCGGCGTGGGGAAAAGCAGCGTGGCCAACACCATCTTTGAAGAGAACGTGTTCCAAGTTTGCAATTCTGCCGCCTCTGGCACCGCCCACTGCGAGTCCTTCACTAAAGAGGTGAGAATGGCGAGTTCGGTTCAGCGCTAACCAAGATTATTGCCAAAATATTACTTGGTATCGGATCAAATCATAAAAATCACTGGTATCGTCTCTATGGGTTCATGCGTGTTGCACGTCGTATTGTTTCGACAGGAAGTCGAATGTCAAAGGCAAAAACCTTCATCAACGTTTGCACTGAAAGCTCAAAATCACACAAAAACGTGATTTGTATTTAGCGCAGCACTTTAACCACACACGGGAAAGTTCCAGACACTTATGTTTACATGTTTCCGTTGTTAGAAGATTTCTTGGAGTCAATTATGTTAGACCAGTGCTAATCACCAGTGCTAATCACCAGTGCTAATCACCAGTGCTAATCATTTATTAGCATTTTCTACATCAAAGCCACAGCTGCGTTGGTGCTTTTGTATGATATAATTAGTTGTATAAAAGCGATCTAACCGGTGGCACAGGTCTGGCATTAAGGTCAGATTATACTTTCCGCACGTCAGATCTGCACAGAAATCAGACCAGCGAAGACATGGCCAGTATTTATAGTATGCGTGCAGTTCATGCGGCAGCCTGCAGGGGAAAGCTAAGCTAGTTGCGAGGAAATCCTGCTCGTTTCTGCGCTGACCAAATCTTTGTCGACACGGGAAATCTGGTCCCTGCAGATGTGGCAGCAAATATGACAAACTGAGCTTTATTTTATTCTGTTACGGATGTTTCATTGCCCAAAACTGTCTTGAAAAACCTCCGAGTGGTGTTTAGAGGAACTGCGAGCTGATCAACAACGTGAATTAAGCATTTCCCCGTTGCTCGGTGCCAATGATCGTGACATGATTAAAACACTAACGTCGTATTCACATCCGCAGGTGAACGGGCGCGTGGTGAAGTGGATCGACACGCCCGGCTCGGCTAGGTTCACGTCACGAGTTTATGCGACTAAAAGGGGATTTGTTTCCACGTTTCAAAATTCACTTTAATTGTTATGCGAATCAAACAAAATCCATCAGAAGCGAGTGAATACATTTTTATGGGAATTAAAGGTTCTAACAGCGACATTTTAGCGTTTAGTGCTTCCCGTTGCTAAGGCGATACTGCAACGTGTGCTTCAAAAATAAGCTGATGGAAACACGGTGGATGTCATGATGTCACTAAACATCGTGTGATCTCATGTGGCGATGTGTAAAATCCACTCCCAGGCACACAAACTCTGGGAATGTGAATCCAAGAGCAAAATGCCATCTGTCTGTACATGAAATGACAAAATAACTGTTTGTATTTCTTTCTTTCTTTTATCGTACAACCCAAAAAGTCACGGTAGAAGGTCCAATGTGAGGCTGTATTTTACCGCGAGTGGGGGCAGGGGGCGCCATCTGAAATCTATATTATACTTACAATAAAATACTGAGCCCAGAAGATTCTTTTTCTATCTCTCATTTGTCTAAAAATCAGTTTGTCCTGGTCGAGTCTTCAGGAATGAGTTTGTATTAATTCGTTTTGGGACAGTTTTTGGTGTGGTGTCTTTGTAATGCATCTTCTTTGAAATAAAAAAAGTGTAAATAAAGGCTGTTTTTGTCTTTTTATTTGGTCAAATCACACGCTCAATATTCACCGACCAAAAGATAGTCCGGCCCGTCCTCGTCCGCACATGTTTTAGATTTGAACGGTGATGTTTTGAAAGGTTTTTCCTCCATCTCGGTCATTCATTCAGTTACAGAAGCTTGACCTTTAGCTTGGCGACGTCACCTTCTTGTCTCCGTGGAGATAGCTGCATTAAGCTAAACCAATGACATCCCCATGGAGACAGATCCTCCACCGGAAATGTTACGTAGTGCTTCTTTAACACTAGGGTGAAAAGAGAAAAAAAATGATGATCACGATTTCTTTCCCCCTCATATTTACTCAATTTTCTTTTGTCTTTTCAAAAACCACATCAAATAATCCATGGTGATTCTTTCGTAAACATCATAAGCCACTTAAAGGATCAAAACGCTCAAACATTTGACTAAAATGACTCCACGATCAAGACATAGAGAATGTCTAGACTCTTTGTGAAGCTGAGACTCTGCAGTCGTGGCTTCTGTCGTCCGATTTACTTATGACTATGTCACGTGTCACATGCAAATGTTAAGTAAATATGAAAGGATGGTCTCTTCAAGCGTCCAATAACCTGCACCACTGAGGCACATTACAATATATCTTCAAACTTTTGTTTTATGAACGATGGATTGTGTGAATTTTAATAAATGAGAAACTAGAAACTTGTGTGACGGGAAAATGAAGGTGTGACCCGGCGTTTGTGGCAAAACTCCAGCACTAAAATGATTCATGAGCTGGGTATTTGTGTCTTTACTTATTCTCTGAAGGTTTGAAAATATTGTTTCTTAAAAGAACATGATGTAACTTTCCTGGAGCCAGGTCTTAATGGAGATGTTATTGCTTTGCCAGAAATGTTCTATAATCTTATCTTTCTTGCTTTTGTTCGTTTAAATTGCTCAAAAATACCTGCAAAAACACGTATTCTCAGTGTGAATGGACTCGCCTCCCCGCAGATCTTGCATGTCTCTTATTATACTTGCTTGCCACATTAAATGCCAAACTGTGGAACCTTCCAGACAAAGCGGGACGGGCTTTCAGGTGCCAGACTGTGAGCTGCTGAAGGGCAGGTTTTTGCATGAGTGACTCCGCCTCGCTCAGAAGTGAAAGAACAGAGCAGCTGAAGAGACTGGAGCTGAGCAGCGCCACGGAAACGGTCCGAGTCCAGACAAAGTCACACCATGCAAGGTAGGCACTCTTTACTCTCGGTGTAAATGTTCTTTTCACTCAACACTTCAGTTTGTTATCCTAGTAGAGGATGCAAGGTGCTGAAAGTATGTTCAAACTAATACTTCACTCGTTTGTTGCTGTGGTAGTGAGAGCTCCCCCTGGTGTCCACACGGCTACAGTAGAAGTCATGAAGTCAGGAATCACAACATTTGGAAGAGAGTAATAATGAAACGTTCTCCAGTAAAAGCTCAAAACACACTTAAAATGTCTCATACTGTCTAATATAAAAGTCCACAACGCTGCTAAATATTGTGTTTGTATCCGACGTCTAAAAAAGAAAATTATGTAAACTGCAATAGAAAAACCAGGACAGTGCAGCTCCGCCCACATTATTAACACAGTTGAACTCATTACCTTTCTTTTCTTAAATAACACGTCTCTGAGTTTGTTTTTGAGGAAATTAATTGTTGTGTTGAGTTGAAGTGTCCTTTATCTCCCCTCTGCCATTGGGAAACAAGCTAAACTTCGCAGCAACAACGGAGAAACTACTTTAGTTTGCATTTTGCCGAATAAAGTTAATTTGAGCGAAACAACATGGACAAAAATGAGGAAAAATGTCCCTCGAGAGACAGAATTATGGACGGCACTAAATTGTGATCTGCTGTTTTGCTCAAATTAACTTCATGTGGCAAAACGGAAACTGAAAGCGGTTTCTCCGTTGTTGCTCAGTCTGTGCAGCGGTTAGCTTTAGCTTGTTTGCTAACCATTTCTGCCAAATTGTTTAAAATAACACACAATTCAAACAAAGACAGCGATTATTCAGCCTCTTCAAAGTGTAAAGCTTCAGTTTCAAATCTTAACTCAAAAGTCGTGCTCTAACGATAAGATCCTCTCACAAATGTTTTATTCAGAGCCAAACTCGCTGAGAATTGTCCTGGTGGGGAAACATGGCAGCGGCAAAAGCAGCCTGGCCAACTGCATTCTGGGAGAAGCCGTGTTCAGCGTGAGCCACGGCAGCGACGCGACGATCCGACGGTCCGAGGCGCGCTCCAAGTTCATGAACGGCCGGAGTGTGGCGGTGATCGACACGCCGGGGGTTCTGGGCACGGAGCGGCTGGACACGCAGCGGCGGTGCGAGTGGATGAGCCGCTGGGTCCAGTGCGCTCCGGGGCCCCACGCCGTGCTCCTGGTGATGCCCGTGCAGAGGTTTACGCGTCAGGAGCGCGCCGTGGTGGAGCACCTGAAGACGCAGTTTGGTGAAGAGGCGAGTACTGGAAATGCAATACTCTTATCACAATAAAGTTTTATATTTTGGATCTCACACCTGCTTGTCTCCCTGGAGCAAAGCAAATTCCGTATTCTCCGGACTATAAGTCGCACCAGCCAAAAAATGCAAAACAAAGAAAAAAACATATAAGTTGCACTGGAATATAAAATGCAGTTGCAAGTGTGAAAATAACAAATAATATCACACATAAGTTGCTCCGGAGTATAAGTATATAAGTATAAATATAAGTATAAGTCGCACCCCGGGCAAAACTATGAAAAAAGGTGCAACTTGTAGTCCGGAAAATACGGTATTTGCTTTTGCTTTGCCTGGAATGTCCCACAGTATGGCACTAAACCCGTCTAGCCTGGGTGTTCATTTGTGGTGATGCATTAAAAGTTGGTGGTGCTGGTTTTGTCCTGGTTACACTGGAGAAAAGGACTTAATGTCTAAAATGCAGTGAAAAGCGCCTCCGTTGGCCTGGTGTCATCAGGAGACATGTGGAGCTGTGCATCATCAGCAGAACTCTGGAAGTTCTGGGAGCATGTACAGTTTAAAAAGTACAGGGCCTAAAATTGACCCCTGGGGCACAACACATGTGATTTAATGGACTTGGAAGGAGCAGCTGCCTAAACTCACCACTGTGTTCTGTCTGTGAGGTAGAAATTAGATGTTTGTGCACAGAACCAGAGGCCGAGCAGGTGTTTGAGTCAGTTTAAAACAATCATGTGGTCTTCTGTATCAAAGGAAGAGTTTAGACACAGTAGAACCAACACTGTCACCTTTTTAGAATCATAGTTTAATCAAAAGGCTTACTCTCCTCTCTGTACCAGTCTGACAGTCCTCAAGAATGCTGTGTGTGTTTAAACAAAATCATTGAGCGAAAAACCAGTTAAATACTGCTATGTAACTGTTAAAAAATAATTAAAATCGAAATAGTTCTAGTAGGCCTCACCACACCACTTATTCAGAATACACTTTATTTTTGTACATATTTTCTCAAAGTACAAAAAGTAAAACAAGTCGACTACTAAAAGCCGTAGTACTTGGCGTCTGATCGGAACTAAAGTCCTTGCTATCTCCCATAACAAATCAACGCCTTTTCACAACAGGTGTTCCGATTCACCACTGTGGTCTTCACTCACGGAGACCAGCTCCCGGAGAACATGCGCATCTCTGAGTTTGTGGAGCAGAGCGCGGGGCTGGCGGAGCTGGTGCAGGCGTGTGGCGGCCGCTGCCACGTGGTCGACCACAAGTACTGGACCAAAGAGGCGCCGGAGGGAGACCCGCAGCGGAGCAACGCGTTTCAGGTGAACACGATCCTGGCTTCGGTGGAGAAGACCGCCCGAGACAACCAGACGTACTTCAGCAACGACGTGTTAGAGCGAGTGGAGCGCGAGATTCAAACGGAGCAGAGTCGCATTGGCTCGATCCAATCAGGGTTGAGTTTGGAAGAGAGCAGAGAGCAAGCCAAAAACTCTATTCTCGACAAGTACATCGACGAAGAGGAAAGACAACTGCCGTATTTAAAGTATGTTGCCGTTATTACGGCAGGAATCGCAGGCGTCATAGCCGTCTTTGTGGTGCCAAAAATGATGGTGCCGTTCGGCTCTGCTGTGGTGCCCATGGACCCACCGGCAGTGCTCGCCACTGTCCAGGAAGTGGTCCAAAACGTGGTTGACCCGGTGGTCCAAAACGTGGTTGAACCAGTGGTCCAAAACGTGGTTGACCCGGTGGTCCAAAACGTGGTTGACCCGGTGGTCCAAAACGTGGTTGACCCGGTGGTCCAAAACGTGGTCCCAACAGTGATGTCGGTGCTGGAGTCCATTCTCCCAAAACCAGAGGACTTGTTTGAGATCTACGATCCATTCAACATATTTTACTGGTGAATAGAAAACATTACATATTCAGATATACATTTGAAACTTTACTTACAATAAAAACTATCACATGTAATGTTTTTTATGAAAATAAGGCTTTCATGTGTGCAAACATGACCAAAATTGTACATATTTGTAAAATAAACATTTGAAAAGGTTTAAATGTCTTGCTTTATTTTGCTCACATATTAGACACATAACAAACTACAGAGTCAATTAGATTTTAAAATTGGCATAACATTTAAATGTTGTCTTCTTTTCAGACTCAAACCTTAATATTTCAGGATTAAAATTAGGTCTGAACAAATCCTATAACGATTGTAAAGTCACCAGCAACAACTTTCTTTTACTGAACTTTGTGGAGACAAAAAGGTGGAACAAACATGAGATACTCATCTCCCTCATCCAGGGCCCTCCCCAGCCATCTTGAACTTCTGATCAAATCAGGCCTTAAGATGGCTCCACTCATGCCCAATATAACAAGATCAAGAGTTATATCAACACTTATCAACTCTTCCCCGCACAACCCGACTACACCAAAAAAAAAGCCCCAACACCCATCCCCCCTCGCCTTTCACCTGGTATCTCCCATAGATAGGCTGCACTGGGTCTCAGCGATGCCGGGACTTATTGTCATATTAAAAATCAAACCAAGAAGTGAGACAGGCTTCTACTCTGACAATGTTCAAATCTAAGCTAAGAACAGTTTTGTTTAGCAGTGCATATGACTAAAACGATTTTTTTTTTGCACCTTTCTCTTTCATGTCTTAAACTGTTTTGTGATTTCTGTAATTTCTTTGTGATTTGAATGCATTATGTTTCTGTTGTGTGAAGCACTTTGAATTGCCTCGTGTCTGAAATATGCTCTACAAATAAACTTGGCTTGCCTTTACCTTCTTTTTCCACCGCTTGACCAACACAATTGAACCATTTTTGGTCATATTTCTCTTGGATCTTATTATAATGTCTTAATCAAAACACATGCTTATAATGGAAGTCAATAGAGATATGCAGTGTTTTTGTACATGTCAGAATTAAGCTCAAAACATTTCATAAAAACAAGAACGACACAGGAGGCAGTTATTTTACTCACACAAGGAGAAATGCTGGAGGTCTCTCTAACAAGACGTTACTAACATCTCTGAGCTCTTTCCGCATCTCTCCTCAGTTTTATTGGTTCAGTGTTTAGCTGTATTTTTTTTTTAATCCGTCTGTATTCATTCTGTAACTCTTAGAAAGTAATTTGTGTGCGAATTAGTGTATTTTACTGAGCTAATTTTAATACTTTTATTATTGTAATGTATTCACCTGACCAGGGACTGCAGATGGAAAGCAGCAGTAGCTAAATCTGGTGCAGATAATCTTTTCCCTTGAAGATTAATGATTTTGTACATGGTCCCTGACAAATAAAGACTAAACTAAGCAGTCCAGGGTCAAACGTTCTCAAAACACTCCACATGTGGTTAATGGTCCAAAGATAAACACACACAATGTTAGTTTTCACAAGTCCTTGTTTAGACATTAACATCGGCTTCTTATCTTGGCAAGGTTTAAACAGCATATATCTTCTGCCTGGACTTGATTTCATGTCTAAAAGATTGATCCGCTCTGACCATCTTTTACTGCAATGATCAATACAAAAACACTTATATGAGGTTATACTTTCATGGATTTATATCGATACAAATGATAAGACCTATTCTTTATTTATATTTTATTCCATCATTTCCCTCCTGTTTATCATTTGATCGATCCTGTAAACACCACTTATTTTGATGTTCTTGTCACATTCATTAGCATTTACAGTCAGAGGGTGATTTGTTGTTCATCATTTATAGTACATTCTCTTCTTCACTGTCACTGTAATGTCCTGTATCAGGAAAAAAGTCTTGTCTTAAATCATCATCTCAATTGTCTCCCTTAAACAGCAACTGTCTAATTTCTTCAGGTTTTCCCTCAATGGTCGTTATCAGTAACCAATTACACAACGACCTCATGCATGGAATGCAACAGCAGCCACGGTCTACCAAAATGGCGGTGAAAATAGCCAAGGAAGTGAGCAAAAATATGATGAGAGCTTTATATATCTCCCGAACATGTCTGCCCAGCCATCCCACATGATTATCTTCACTCCAGATAGTTCCTTCATACGCTCCGCCAAAGTCCGTAGACGATGCAGCGTTTTGGTTTAACAGAGCCCCGTCAGGGGCTCTGTTATTAGGGATTAACGTACAACATTCAATACTCCCCCATGTTCAACTAACAGCATGTCTACTGTCACAGTGTCTGGTAGGCCTTCATGGAGGTGGCCAACTGGTCGGGTACTGCTGCAAACCTGTCATGAGTCTTGTTTTCCAATGCCTGTGAGTTATTAATGAATATAGTTCATTCTGTCAGATTTTATTTGAGGTAATCAGAAACTATTCAGAGATAATAGGGAGTTTCTCAAATTCAGCGGCAATCTTTATTAGTGTGCATCTTCCCTGCCAAGTACAAAGGCGGAACAGTCGTCTCCACCAGTGGAGGTCACTACAAAACCTTTGTTAGTTTTTCTGTGTCTCTTATCAGCTTTTGAGTACACAGACACAAAAGTTACCTTTAACTTCTGCATCAAAATAAGATAGAGATCTATTATATGTGATTTCACACTGATACGTATATATACAATACATATTTAATACAATTACTAGTAGGGCCTTTTCCTTGCAGTCATCATTAGTAACAAACAAATATTTTCATCCTCCTGGAAAGCGGGAAACACTTTGTAGCTGGGTCTTGCCGTCATACACACCACACAATCTTGATTATCAAAGAGTTTCTGATTTTTAAATCTACTGTGAGACTCACGTATGGTAAACCATTACTATAAACTTCTCCTCCTAAGAAGACATGTTGAGACATGGCATGACCATGGCTCAATATAACTGCTCCTTTTGGGTATGATTAGTATTCACTGAGGTTATTTGTAGCCTTCAGCTGTTTTTGTTGCACCTTGTTTTTTTTTCCATAATTGTTGTTCCGTCTCCGGTGCATTTTCCTGTGTGTCCTGGTTGTGTGATCTGGTTGTTAATCTTCTTTTGTGTAAAATCTCTTTTTGTTGTCTCTGCTGCAATTTAGCTTGTTGGTCCGCAAAGAAGTTCCCTTTTAATCTGAGTCTGTCTTGTTCATGCAGGCTGCACATTTACAGATTGTTAGTTCCATTGGCAACATTATAGCTTGTTATAATCTTTGCTGTAATTCTTGATGTGTCACAGGTTTTCCTGATGATATTATCATACCTCTTTTTGCCCAATAACATATAAACGTGTGACATGTAGCATATGCATATTGGCTGTCCGTATAGATTGTGTAGGGTCTCAAACTACATGTATTCAGTTTATGATTAAGGAAGATTTCTTGGCAGAAACGAGACAAGACGGGGCACCAGGGTTAAACCCAAAGAGCTAAGATATGGTCCTTAATCGCGCTCGTTAAAAAGGTCTGAAGGGTGTTTCACGATTCAGGGACTTACACATAATCTATTCAAACAAACAATAGTCAATAACTCTTTCGTGTAGTTTATTTATCAAAAGGGTAATCAAAACACCGGAGCAGAAATGCGCACAGGTAAATCACAGGTGATGTTATATCAGATTTAACAGCAGATTTCATGCAGATGATGTTAAACCAGGGTTTTGCCTTTGATAACCAAACGTGTCTATGCTAATCTATATCAAAAAGAGGGAAAGTGAGAAGCTAAAGGAGGAGAAACAGCTGAGCTCTACCCAAATCACGCCACAAAAGAACCGCACACTGAACTCAGCTTACGGTTCTGTAGAGACTCGGTCCGACTGGTCCTTGTCCGCGGACGAGGTCCGTGACGAGGTCCGTAGCGTGGCGTCGCGTGGAGCGGTGTGACGGCGAAGGTTCGTGAAGCGGGCGGTGGCCGTGGAGCTGGCGGCGGTCGGGTAGCGAGGCGTCGCGTGGAGCGGTGTGCTGCGACGTGCTGTAAGGTCCTTGGCGCCGGTGGGAACGGAGGCGATATCCGGGAGTTCCTTGGCGGTAGAACGCTTTAGCGGCGTGTTAGCTCCTCACGCGGCCTTTACTCAGATGAGGACGTAGCGCTGATCCACGTAAACGGCGTAGATTACTTCAAAAAGAAAAGAAACGAAGTAGCAAAGAAAGTCTCTGTCCGGTTGAGCGCTTAGACTTAGTTCCAGGTAGTTCCAGGTAGTTCCAGGTAGTTCCAGGTAGTTCCAGGTGGTTTCAGAGTCCAGGGCTGGCATGGCCTTGTCGACCACGTGACGGACGGATTTTGTTGAGACAAAGGAAAAGTGAAAGGCGCTTCCAAGAAAGAAGACGAAGGGGATGAGAAGAAGAGAACAAGAGAAGAACAAAAAGCTTGGAGCGTCCTTTTGATACCTGGCCCGCAGGGCATGCTGGGAGCGAAAGGGGCAGGCGCTACTGCGAAAACTTCCTGTTTAACATTTTCCTGACCGAGAAAATAAAACTGTAGTAACGTAAATAATAATGGCAAAAACATTGAACCCTGTTTTAACATTTACACGTTAAACACTTTTGGCAGTTTGTGCACATTATTTCTTGAGGTAGACACATTTTACATCTTCTTTCACCTGTGATGGGCGCTCGAGTTAAAGCATTGGGAATATAAAACCTTAAACAGTGGAAAAATACGTAACACAAGGTGAAACATGCGGTGTAGGGAGTTGATTCGGACAAACATTCATGGCATAATCACATAAAACATAGTTCATCGGGGCATCTTCCTGTAAGACTGTGGGGAGAAGAAGATCTGTTATCAGAAAAGTCACAGCGGCTCCTGCGGTGAGGGAGAAAGGGAGAACGAAAAACCCCCAATGTTCAAAGAGAGATTTTCTGTTATCTGGCCGTGGAATGTCCATCTCCATTCCCCTACAATTGTTTACTCTTTTTCAGCTAATTTACATGCCTCTGTTGATGCCACTAATTCAGCTGCTTGCGCTGAGTTACTTGAATGTAGTTTGCCTGTTTTAACTACAACATCATCTGTGACTATTGTTTAGTCAACCTCATTTTGCCCTAAGTTGTTTTTACTTGATGAGCCATCACTGTAATAAACAAGTCCTCTTATCAAGTCTTTTGCAGTGCTGAAACGCATGAGGAACTTTAAGGGTCAAAGGGTCAAAGGGCACATGTCACAAAGTCACAGAGTCTTATCTAGTTGAGTAATATCCTATGGGTTTAAGATTAACATGACCTGATGGGCTTTGTAACGCCAAAGCAATGGAAGAAGAACTTTTAAGGACTACGACAAAGTCTGAGGAATAAAGTCTGGCGGTAATGCAACACTCGGATGCCAACCGCCATAAAACAACAACAACAACAACAACAACAACACTGTGTCTTTGTCCTATTAAGACCATCATGAATCTTTTTTTTTTGATCCACCATTTGCTCAAAATTATTTTTGTAATCCAGTAAAGCCAAAATAGCACTAGATATTAACATTTGTTTTAGATCTGTGAAAGCTTGCTCTGCTTCTTCTGTCCAAGTGATGCTATCAGTCATCTTCAATTCTCTACCATATATAATGTTACTTAGAGGCTGCACTATTTCTGAATAGCACAGTACCCAGCTCCTGCAGTAATTTGCAAGTCCAAGGACATCATTTGTTTTTTAGTCATTGGCATCGGTGCTCTCAAAAAAGCTTGTTTTCTGTCTTCAATTATTGTTCGGCCGTGTCCCAAATATTTTACATCTCTTAAAAAAAGAAAAGTATCTTATTTTGCTTGCTTTGTGCCTATTTTCTGCTAAATGTTGCAACAGTTTTATCGTGTCTCTCTCACATGCCTGTGTCTTTGATGATATTAAAACGTCATTCACATAAAGTCAAATTTGGCTGTCTTTTAAAGGGATACATTTTGCCTAATTCCTTTTCTCACATCTGATTTTAGTGGATATTGTCTCTGACACAGTGTCCAATAAGTTTTACCTTATTTTCCACTTCATTCACTCTCTTTAGTCTTTCTTCTTGCAATTTGTTCTCTTCCTCCTTTGTTGGATCAATCTGTAGCCTTTTCTGTGCTGTCCACCTCAAAGATTTAGGGCACATTCCTAAAGAAAGGGTTTTAAGAGCGGCACCGGTCCGGTCCGTCTAATGTTTGTTCATTTTCTTTTTCTTTTTTAGTGACACCCAATAATCCCATAGCAGATCTGCACTACAAACTGTTTCTTTAAATTTTAGTCTTGGATTTTTCTCTTCCTGCAGCTTTTTTCTTTGCACAATTCATCAATATTTTTTGCACATTGAAGCTATTTACCTTTTTTTCTTTTCCTGACTCTGTTTTCAGTTGTAATCTCATTACTAAATTTTCACAAGCCTGTACTTTTAGATTTCCTTTGAATTACATTTTTTTTTAAGTTTTTGAAGTTCATTTTCTAGAATTGCTTTAAATTGGTTGAAGCGATGATACGGAAACGAATAATATATATATAGTATAATTTGAATTATCATTCCCGTCCGGATTAACTTTCATAATTTTCCTTATTATTAAGTAATTACTTACATATCTTCTATTAACTTCTCTTCCAACTTGAATTACAACATTTTATATCAATTCTTAGTTACAGAGTGTGGTTGGAATTCAAAGAGAATGACTCATGAACCGTAGTGTATTTCCTACGTGGTTATTCACATTTTATTCCATCAATACCACGGAGGAGGATTCTAGGCCAACAAGATCCTACAGGAAATGCAAACAACAATAGAAAACAAAATGTGCTCAGGATTTACTGATCACCTTGGGTCATGCTATAGCCGGGGCGATACTTTGGGCTTTAATTGGCAGAAAATGTTCAAATGAATTAGACTAAATCAGTAACTTCAGTAATTGTAGCACTGACGGCAAAACCAGATAACAGATACATAAGCAGATGACAAGAACCACTCATATTCTTGTAGCTCTAGCCACAAAAACAATAAGAAAAAGTAAAAATGTAGTAAAAATAACATGAGCTGTGATAAATAAAGAGCATAATGACACACTTCAAGTCCGTGTGAAGGTTAGAACCAGTTTTACTTCTTTTAAGTTTCAGTTTGTGAATAAAGTTTTAAAAAAAAGAGTGTAAAATTACAGGAAGTAGAGCTGAATCCCTCTGTGATGTCATCAGTGTGCGACACAGAGACAGTTTACAGTGCCACACTTTTCTGACAGTTTAAACCATCGTTGGACTAAATAAAGGTTTTATGGTATTATTGTGTGTCAGAACAGAACTGTTGTGTCATTTATGTGGAGTTTTGCTATGGTTTACAGTCTGGTTGCTAGGTAACAGCTGTGGAATCACCTCTACCTATGTCATATTTGTGCTCACGTGCGACCTGGAAGTACAATTGTTTGGCAAAATGTTTGGTCAAATCTGAAATATAATTGTCTTCAGTGTGTTTAATCTGTCACATGGACTTTAAAGCATTTCAACAAACTCAGATGTATTAGAAAAAACAACATTGGAATGATATGAGCCCAGGGCCCACTCCTGATAATAATACTGGAACACGTTTATTAGGCGCTTCTCAGGACACTAAACGTCACAGCATGGGACACAACACGACAGACAAAAAATAACAAATGACAGTTTTGTACAAAGTGAGTTATTCATACGATATTCTTGTTCCTTCACACTATATCAAGCATTATATGAGATTTTATGAGCAAAAACAGGTGCCCGAGCCAATCAGAACGCAGAATACATTTGAATTGACCAATCACAGTGAACTGCTCTGTTCCATCTTTGTTCAGTTACAAAAGACAGATTTTCTTTTTCTTTTTATAAAAAAAAAGGCATTTTAGACTTTATTGCAGACAAATCTCTAAAAGAGCAGTTTGAGTCAGAGAAAGTGAACTCTGAACAAGTGAGTGTGAGTTTGGAAGGATGTCTAGATTCATATTACGTCATCTCTTCTTCCTCCCTCACTCTGCTTGGCTCAGTTTAAGGTCCATCACAGTCACAGAGGAGTCAGGCAACAGTCCAAACCCAGGAAACAGAGGCTCAGTGAAGGAGGAGTAGAAGGTGTGGAGAGGAAAGTTCTCTCCATCAGAGCAGATCTTATAGAAGGTCAAAGTCCCAGCCTCAGAGTCCAGGAACACGCCCACTCTGATGGAGGACACATCTGATATACCCGTCATTGTGTTCGAACGGCTGTTTGTATTTTGTGAAGGGGAGAAATCATAAAGTACAGTTCTATTGTTATTGTGTAAAGCGCAGAAACTACAGCCAAACATATACAGACTCCAAGACTTATCATTGAATCCAAACCTACACTCTATTCCTCTCCGTCTGATTCCTTTGTAACTCACAGCTATAAAAACCTCCCCTTTCCACTCCACCTCCCAGTAACAGCGCCCCCTCAGGCCAGTGGAGCTCAGGACCTGAGGCCAGAATGTGAACCTGTCCTCATGATCTTCATACTCCTGCTCCTCTTCCTCACAGGTCACTGTCCGATTGTCCTCAGACAGTTTGAGTTTTCTGTGAGCCGTGTTTGGATCCAGAGAAAACTCACAAGAATCTGAAACACAAACAAAACATCTTGAAGTGAGAATATTATGAATCTAGAATGTGAATCAATCAAATCAAACTCACACTCTCTGGGATCAAGAGGAAGCAGAGGAAGCAGCCTGAAACACACAAGTGGCTTTAGTCTTTCACAGACGTAAAACAAATGCAACATATTTGAGTTTTTCCTGGACAGCGACAGTGAAGGTGACATGAAGTTAGACCAACATGAAGAAGTTTGAGTCTGAACTTTGTCACTTACGCTTCAGCTTCAGGTGGATCTGACTGAAAAACAAAGAAAGATTTGATCTGAACATGTTTCTAATGGAAACTAGAACATCCAGTTCATTCAGGGCAAAGAAAAAAGACTTTGTCCTTAAAGTGACACAAAGAGTTGAAGCAAAAATCTCATATATTTGAAAAAGAGTCAAAAGTGTAAAAGTGACGATCTGAAGGAGGCGTCTTCTTACCTTTGTCTCCTTTTTGTGTTTCCACATGATGAAGATGATGATGAAGGTGACACAGAGGGCGACGCCCACCACAGAGCCTACAATCACACCTATATTTGGACCTGCATCTGAAAAGACAAATGAGGAAATAAGTCAGACTGGATGGGACTGTGTTTCCGTGACGACAGCGACTCGTCACAGTCTTCACATGTGGAAACGTGAAGCTGATTCTGTGTCATTCACTTCAATCAGACAGTGTCACGGTCACATTAGTGTGGACACAGTTCATACTTTGCTAAACTCTGACCTGTGTTTTTACCTGTAATAAAATAAATAAATTGAACTGAAATAGAATTGAACTATTGAATTTTATGCCGTTTAATTCTTATCCTTTTGGCCCATGGGTGGGACAGGCACATGTGTGCCACCACGTACTCATGTGCCATCACCCTCCCCAGTCAAAAAGCCTGACAATCTACACATCAAACTAAACCTTGCCTTTTTGAATATGTAATCCATTTTCCAACAAGCACAGCCTGAGCACACACGTCCTTTGTACATAAAGCACAAAAGTAAAGTTTCGACTTTCCTTACCTACAAGGCACTGTACACGTCAAACTTCAATATTTCCCCACAAGATTGATCTCAATCCGTTCGTAATGGTCCAACAAATAAAATCCAGTAAAACAATTAGGTCCAATACATATGTTAGATCCATAAAGGCCTCCATGTTGCAGAAATAAAGTTTTTGCCCATATCAAACAGAATAGAATTTTCAGGAGGATGTCCTTGCTACAGAAGCTAACAAGTGTTAGCTTTTGATTGACACCAAGATTAGCCAATCAGGACGGTTTTTGGCAGTTCTAGGGCCCAGTAAAAGCCAATGAAGTGTCACATGGAGATGCAAATACGCCCAAGTCCCACCCTTGCTAAACTAACCAGTTAGATTACAGACTGTGTTTGACGCTACAGACAAACAGCCAATGGGTAGATATATGAGCACGGGGATGTGTAATTTGTATGGGGTTTCTCCAAAAAGTTCCACTTTAGAGCCGTGCCATGGTTCTGTGCGCCAAACATGCTCACATAACACTTGTTTTTGTCTATTTTTATTGTGAATTTTTTTATTTATTTATTATAACATAATATAGTGTCTCTGTGTAAAGAAATGGATTCCCCTAGTTGTAAGCTTTCAATAGAGCCCTGATTGATGTATGTAGGTTGAAGAAATCAAAAGTGATCAAACGTTTTCTAAATGTGTCCAATTTGGATAGATTTGGACAAGGGAATTGTCCTTTTATCCAACGCCTGGATAAAGTATTACAAAATGTGTGGTAAAATGCTTGTTTCTACAGATAATTATCTCACATTTGAAACTTAAGTGGCCAACTAGTTTTTGTAATGATATATAGTGTATTTCTGGTCTCACATACAAACAGCAGCTACAAACACCCTCATTTTTAACACAAAACTTAGGCGAGGATAAAGAAAAACCTTTTTTGTGTATCTTCCAAGATGTATAACTTTTGTTCAGTCAGACTTAGAGTAGTTCTGACTGATGAGGGTAAACATAGAGAATGTTACCTTTACACACAGATTTTTTTTTTTTAATATAATCCACATACTTAAAAAACAAGTATAGTTTTAATTTGGAGAGGTGTCTTTAGAGACAGTTGGACAAAAAGGATAACAGGTTTTTAATGAATTCAAAGTGTGTTAAAGGTCCCATAACATGCCAAATTGACTTTTCAGAGCTTTTGACCTTCTTACATTGCTATTTGTGCTTCATGTATGTACCAGAGTGTTTTTTTTTATTGATTCCCGCAGTTTTTAGCTTTATTACAGACTATCTCCTTTCCTCCAATCTCCAAACTGACGGGCGGTGGGAGCAAGACCGCGTCATAAGGGCGAGCACGCGTCACCAACCCCCCTCCCCCCTCTCCACCCCCCTCCCGCCTGACGCCTCCCGCCCCCTTCCCCCCGGCTCCGCGCTGGCCATTCTATACCAGAGTTTTTCTGCTTCGATTTACGAGAAAACACGGCTCAAAGAGGCCCAAAACTTCATTAATGATATCGCACTCTTTACTATTATCACAATGGTGAAGGTTTATGAGGCAGTTGATGCAGCAACCGGGACAATAAACGGAGAGAAGTTCTATCTGATACCGAAAAAACAGGAAATAAGAGCGCGATGGACATAGACTTTTATACATATATATATATATATATATATATATATATATATATATATATATATATATATATATACAGATATATCTATAGATATATCTGTTCTGCACACGCTGTAGAATTAACACCAGTTTTATTTAGGCTCAGTAGTGTTGATCTGAAGTTCTATTGTTTGTCACTCACTCGCGCAGGGCGGAGCTGACAGCAGTGGGGGGCACACACACGCTCTCTGAGACTACGTCACGGGTGGGCGGGGCACACACGCTCTGAGACTACGTCACAGGTGGGCGGGGGAGCCAGATGGCTCTTCACAAGGGTGGGGGCGAATATCAAACCAAGCCGTTTGCATTTCCGGGTTGGTGAGGGGGTCCAAGGTCTGGGTGATATTTCTTAACTATTATGTTAAGGGTGTTGCACAACCCTTATTATTATCAATGATACACTTAGGATAGACTAGGAAACGTGAAAAAAAGCATGTTATGGCACCTTGCTTTGTATGTTATTCCATTATTTTATGTCAGTGTGTTTTTATACATTTGTTTGTATTCATTTTATTGACATTTAGCCTAGATATTCTGTTAGTGTTTGTTGTATGTGTTTTGTATTGAAAAGAGTCTCATCAAAAGAGTTTTAATGGTGTGTCATCTTGACATAAGTGTTCATTGTGACTGCACAAAGCCCAGAGGGCTGGTGAGGACCTGGATCTCACTCAAAGGATCATTAGTTGCAGTTGTGCTGGACTCACCTTGATGGACTCTGAGCTCTGTCCTGGAGAAGTGTGTGTGTGAGTCTGTGTGCAGCTCACACAGATACACACCCTCCTGCTCTGAGCCCAGCTCCTGCAGACTCAGACTGCCCCACTCTGAGACACCTTTCACAAACTTCCTCCAGGGGGCAGCGTAGTCCACATCTGCACCGCTCACAGTCACAATGGGCTCAATGTAGTTGAAGGTCCACACCAGCCTCTTCACTGGAGACACGGAGGTCGTGCAGGGGATTGTGACGTTTCTAGACATCTCCATTGGAGCTGAAAACACAAATACAGCTGTAGGATTTATCACAATAAAACTGACATTTGAATGGCCTCAGTCAGCAGAGTTTTGAGGGCCAGTGGAAAGAGTCCTGTCTTTGATTCCAGACCAAATGAACCGTCTTGTGCCAATGATGAGTCAAATAGAATCTACTCGATGTCCCTGTGAGACGGCCATGACCGTCCTGGACACATCAGCCGTCCATGAGCGTAAAGCTCTCTTTCACTCTGGTTCTGTTTCTTTATCTGAGGCAGTGTGTGCGTCTGGGAAAGAACCTGTCAGACACTGGGACTATCAGCACAGGAGCTCCACAGGGCTGTGTACTTTCTCCTCTGCTCTTCTCCCTGCACACAAACAGCTGCACCTCCAGCCACGACTCCATAAAACTGAACACCACCCAAAGACCGAGCTAAGGCCAACGCACATAAAACCCTTTGACACGAGGCAGAAAAGCTGTCTTCATTATTTCCTCTGGGCGTGTCTTTAGTCTGAACGACACGAGCTGTAAAGTTTGAGGAGAAGACGAGTGCTGCAGCGGAGGAAGAGAACGCTCTGTCTCCTTTTCTGCTTCTTGTGGGAAACTCTTGTCTCTCACAAACTCACTAATAACCTGCTCAAACTAACGTCTTTCCTCTCCTCACACTGTGTCTCATTTTAATCATCTGCAGCTCAAACTCACAGAGTTGTGCTAAAGCCTAAAGAGCTGCACTTTGGACCATGAGGACTTGAACGTAGCGCCTCATCCTCCAATGTGCGCTGAAAGTGTAATTTAACACTGACCTTTCATCGGTTTGTTTGATTAAACCGTTGGTCAAATAAAATACAGATGAAACTGTTGTTGTGATTCTGGGCTAAAACAAATGGCAGAGAGAACGGGCCCCTCACTGTGCACACTGTAGGTGGCGCTCTTCCAGCTGTGGTGCGTGCTGATGTTACAGGTGTACTGCTGCAGAGGGTCAAAGGTGAGCGAGCTGCTGATGGAGTGGAGCTGGTTCTGTGTTTCCTTCACCAGCGTTTGGGGCCTGACATCAGGAGTCCAGCTCACGTTGGGCTGAGGGTAGATGTCCTCAGAGCTACAGACCAGACGGTCTCCTTTCTGCTCCATGTTCAGGGCCGTCCCAGGAGCTGCAGACACAGAGTTGGATCAAATCAATCATTTTGTTCAGAGGGGCCGCTCTCTACAGAGGGGCCGCGCTCTACAGAGGGGCCGCTCACTACAGAGGGGCCGCTCTCTACAGAGGGGCCGCTCTCTACAGAGGGGCCGCTCACTACAGAGGGGCCGCTCTCTACAGAGGGGCCGCTCTCTACAGAGGGGCCGCTCACTACAGAGGGGCCGCTCTCTACAGAGGGGCCGCTCTACAGAGGGGCCGCTCTACTGTGAAATTTACATTTTGTGGACCTGAGGAAGACAAACAGACACTGGGTGAAAGATAAAGAGGAACTAAAGAAAGAAAGATGCTTTCTCACCTTTCACTCTCAGTTTAATCCACTCTTCTGCCCAATCATGTTCCGTTGTGTAGGGTCGACACAGATACTTCCCCTGGTCCTTGACTCTCACCTCAGTCAGACTCACAGAGGCATTTCCTCTGGAAAACTCCTCAGGAAACAAAGAAGTGCGCCCCCTAAAGGGTGCGTCCTGCTCAGACGTAGAGTAGCCAGGTGCGTAAACATGAACCAAATAGTCTTGTTCTGAAGGTGATTCTCTTTCTTTGTGCCACTGGATCACTACGCCATCACCAGGTGTGAAGCTGCAGGGCAGGACACAGGTCTCCATGACGACACAGGTCACAGGAGCTAATAAGAGAAAGAATAGATTTCAGGTGAAACACTGGTCTGGTCTTAGACTCACCTGTGGTCTGGTCTTAGACTCCCTTGTGGTCTGGTCTTAGACTCACCTGTGGTCTGGTCTTAGACTCCCCTGTGGTCTGGTCTTAGACTCTCTTGTGGTCTGGTCTTAGACTCCCTTGTGGTCTGGTCTTAGACTCACCTGTGGTCTGGTCTTAGACTCTCCTGTGGTCTGGTCTTAGACTCTCTTGTGGTCTGGTCTTAGACTCCCTTGTGGTCTGGTCTTAGACTCACCTGTGGTCTGGTCTTAAACTCACCTGTGGTCTGGTCTTAGACTCACCTGTGGTCTGGTCTTAGAATCACCTGTGGTCTGGTCTTAGACTCACCTGTGGTCTGGTCTTAGAATCACCTGTGGTCTGGTCTTAGACTCTCTTGTGGTCTGGTCTTAGACTCACCTGTGGTCTGGTCTTAGACTCACCTGTGGTCTGGTCTTAGACTCTCTTGTGGTCTGGTCTTAGACTCACCTGTGGTCTGGTCTTAGAATCACCTGTGGTCTGGTCTTAGACTCTCTTGTGGTCTGGTCTTAGACTCACCTGTGGTCTGGTCTTGACCTCCTGCAGAGCTCCACAGCAGCAGCAGAAACATCCACAGCTTCATCTGAAACATGGAACAGAACAAAGTTGTTCATGTGTTTCACGGTCACTTCAGAATGAAGCTTCATTCAGACTTCATGAACAGTGATGGAGACTCACCGCCGTCACCGCCCAAAACAAAGCAATGCAAGAAACCGTCCTGGATCTACAGTCACTTCGCGTTCCAGAATCATCCACCGACAACCGCGAAAAGTCCGTTAAGGACTTCATGGTTAATCAGCTCAAACTTACACCAGAGACCGTCGATCACTCCACCCGACCCAGACCCAACTCCACCCGACCCAGACCCAACTCCACCTGACCCAGACCCAACTCCACCCGACCCAGACCCATCCTCGTCAAATTTGAACGCTTCAAACAAAAGGAACAGGTTCAGGGACAAAGGGACTCATAACGGACTCATAACGGACTCAACGACCAATATCCACATGAGATCATCCACAGACACAAGGTTCTCTTTCCAATCCACAAAACAATGATTAATCAAGGTAAAAACACAGTCATTACAGTAAATAAACTATACATTAATGGACAGTTATTCAGAGACAAAGACACTCCCCCCTGGATGTATGAACTACAACGATGATGATGATGATGATGATGATGATGATGGTGATGATGATGTACACGACACCTTTGATCCTCTCACTTTATTATTGTTCTGCTTTAGATTTGTCAGTCTGAGGACTACGAAAAGTCTGAGGAATAAAGTCTGGCGCTAATGCAACAATTGGATGCCAACCGCCATAAAACAACAACAACAACAACAACAACTCGGAATGTAGCTCTACAAGATACACACACACACACACACAACAGAGACCAGAAGAAGAAGAAGAGCTAGTCTCCGGTCTGGAGAGACGGGAGATGGCGGAGGAGAGTGGATCGGTGGTCGAAGACGTTCTGGACGGCGTGGAGGAGCAGCCTTTTCTGGCTGCGGAAACGTAAAAAGTCCCTTAGCTCGTCCGAGGGTTCTGGGAATGAGCAGCAGGATGAGGCTGAAGCTATTGATGTCCGGGGTGAGAGCAGAGACTGTAAGGTGATCATAAAGCTTGCACAGGATAGTGCATCCTTTAAGGAGTGGAATTCAGTGGCATTGTCAAAGAGCCTAACTGTAGCTGTGGGAGTGATCAAGAGTGCGAGTGTCCTTAGAGATGGCTCGCTGCTGGTCGTGTGCAAGGACGCGGCTCAGCAACGGAAGGCGATTGGAAATAAGGGAGACTCTTCTTCATCTTCCTCTCCTTCTTTGACGTTCGGTGCTTCCACCGTACAGCTTTATTCTTTAGGCTTCATTCTATAGGCTTTAATATGTCCACTGATGTCGCTGCTTGGTAGCCGTGCGTCTACGAGACTGGACGAGGACAGGAGACCACCCCCACCCCCATCTCGTCACTCTGATCACTCTGACTCCCCACAAGCAGACCCCCATCACTCCGACTCCCATTTAGCGCCTTTAGCCTGTTTTCTATATCTGCCCAATCAAGCTCCTTTGTTCCAAGGAATCTCCCTGCAGCTTTAGCAATGATCCTGATCCTTTCAGTTCTGCTTTGAGTCTGAGCAGCACAGTTTACAACATCCACCATAAAGAGTACAAAATCCTCTCTATCCACAACCAGGGTATTCTCATTCATTCTGGAACCTGCACACTTGGGACCTCCACTCTTGAAACCTTCACACTTCTTGGGAGCCACGCTGGCCTCTCTCATTTCGCCCTGGCTGGGAGCAGCGCTGGCTCCTCTCTCTGTATTTACTCTAAACTCGTTACTTGAAACTTTCTTGACTGCATCTGCATAGGATATACCTTGAGAGACCTTTATTTTCTGCACCTCAGCAGCTCTTTTGCTAAACCTGCATCCCCCGAAGGCAGAGCTATGTTCTTCCCCACAGTTACAGCACTTCAGTTTTGCTCCCACGTCACACTTCCCATACTCGTGATCTCCTGCACATTTACCACATCTTTGCAATATAGCCGGTTGGTCTCTGAAACAACAACAACTATTCTAGTCACAAAGACATATCATGACCTCATGGGCTTTGTAACACCAAAGCAATGGAAGGAGTACTTTTACGGACTACGACAGTACCGCCAGACTTTATTCCTCAGACTTTTCGTAGCCCTCAGGGCAACAATTGGATGCCAACCGCCATAAAACAACAACAACAACAACACACACGTTGTGTGTCTTTTGCTGTTTGTGTTCTTGTTGTTCTACTATTCTTACTGTTTTGTATTTGTAAATTGTTATATAAAAATATAAAAAAAGAAAAGAAAAAGAACAGTGATGTGGACGATTCAGTCAAACATGAAACTAGAACAAGGCTCTCAAGTGACTCAGGGGAAAAACAGGCCTAGAACCTCCACAAACTCAAGCCCTGATCAGCCTCTGAAGAGTTCTCGTTGTGTTGGAACTTTTCATGAGGCTTCATTTCTCTAAACAGGTCAAATCACACGCTTAGGCCTCGTTTTGTTTCTTTCTGCCCGTACGTGCTCGTGTGTATAACCACAAATCAACAGAAATCCTTTACTTTTAAATGGAGTGCTTCATCCTCCTGGCACACTTCACATTCACGCCGTCACTTACCGCTGAATGTCTCGTCCGACTCGTCTGAAGACCCAAACGCTGTAGTTTGTAGAAAATGTGTTATAGGTGGACGCTCTCACAGATCCGCTCAGGCTGTGTCTTCCTCTTCTCTTTGTCTCTGAATACTTTCACTTTGGCCTGTGGGTTAGAGCAGAGGGAGAAGGCGTGGCAGGTTGGACCTGATCCAAGTGTTTTGTCTTGTGAAGAACATGTTCTGATCCAAACTCCATGATTCTGTGTCATGTTTGAGGCAAAGTCAGAACGTCTTTAAAGTCATGTCTGTAAACCTTGTTTTACTGCAAAGAATGTGAAAATCTGACTCATTTCAGGTGCAAAGTTAAACCTGGAGCTTTGCGTTGTCGTGACGACACGAGCTGAGACGAGTCAGAATTCTGTGGAAGGATCAGGATTCATTTGTCAGGTTTGTTGACCTGGTTTATGGTTCAGAAGTGGAATTACTGGATCAATCCACATGAAACAAAAACTGACACAACGTCCAACTTCTGTCAGTATAAATAAATAAAAGTTGATAGTAGAAAAAGCTTCAGTTGTAGTCATCTGGACTCAGTTAGAAAAAATAGACGTTTCGACTCTCATCCAAGCATGAAGAAAGTTGTAAAGAACGTTACATAGGTGAGACAAAACAGCCTCTACACAAGAGGCTTTATCAGCACAGAAGAAATACTAGTTCAGGACCTCAGAGTGCCGTGCATCTCCATCTTGAAGCCTCTAATCACTCGTTTGAAGACGGTGAGGTGAAGGTTTTAAGCAGGAGAAAAGATGGTTTGAAAGAGGAGTCAAGGAAGCTATTTTTGTTAAAAAAGAAAGACCTTCTTTAAACAGAAATGGAGGGCTAAGGTTTAATCTTCCTGTTATTTATAATGGGATACTGAACCCCTGGAAAGGTAGAGGACCAGGACCAGGACATTTAGATGCTAATCAGGTACTCAGGGTGGTTGAGCCAGGGTCTCACAAAGACAAAGAGGATTCTAATAGCCCATTAAGATTCTGAATAGGCTAGCTCGGTAGATACAAGGGGGGAGTTTCTGTTGAAACAAACAACTCTTTCTACTTCAGGAAGGCTCCTCCCAATGGGCGGGTCTTACCACAGAACAGTATTAATATCGGAGTTCTCGATCTAAATTCTTTTATTGACAATGACTCTTGGATGAGAGTCGAAACGTCTATTTTTTTCAAAATGAGTCCAGATGACTACAACTGAAGCTTTTTCTACTATGGAACACGCCTGGACGAATGAGGGATTACACCGATAAATAAAAGTAAAATTATTTTTCCACGATAGCCTCAGAAAGTGGTGCCATTATGCAACTCCAAAGACGTGATTGACAGAACTTTAAGCCTCGAGTTTAACATAAGTTTGTGGAGCCAAAAGACAAACAAACAATAATAAATGTTAAACGGGACAGTTAGAGCCAAATTGGTTATCTACTGCGTGGCCTGCAGGTGGCGCCCTTGTGTTATGTCTGGAGGGGGTCAGGTATAAAGGTGCGTCTTCTGATTACACTGGTACGGCCAATGGTTTTTGAGTTTTGTTTGTTTTTCCCTTTTGAATATGATGGAAATAAAGTAACCTTTTATCTACATCCAAGACGTCTTGTAGGATCGTCTGAAGAAGGATAATTAGACACAATAGCCATTTAAAAAATCGCATCAGCCATAGGGACTGGTGTTTGTGCACATCTCAGTGGCAGAGGTTCAGTTTGGCCACTACACAAAGTCAAAAAAACTGTTGGACCTGCAGCTGCACTGGGACGGTCTGAGCCGAGTGTGAAGCGGCTGGGATGAGAATCAGCTCCAAATCCGAGGCCATGGTTCTCGACCAGAAAAAGGTGTCTTGCCCTCTTCAGGTGGGTGGGGAGTCCTTGCCCCAAGTGGAGGAGTTCAAGTATCTTGGGGTCTTGTTCACGAGTGAGGGAAGGATGGAGTGTGAGATTGACAGGCGGATCAGTGCAGTGCATCAGACTGTTGTGGTGAAGGAGCTGAGTCGAAAGACAAAGCTCTCGATCCATCGGTCGGTCTACGTTCCTGACCTCACCTATGGTCATGAGCTTTGGGTAATGAGCCAAAGGACAAGATCGCGGATACAAGCGGTCGAAATGAGTTTCCTCCGCCAGGTGGCTGTGCGCTCCCTTAGAGATAAGGTGAGGAGCTCAGTCACACAGGAGGAGTTCGGAGTAGAGCCGCTGCTCCTCCAGCTGAGGTGGCTCGGGCCTCTGTTTCAGAGCCTCCTGGGCTCCTCCCTGGGGAGGTGTTTCGGGCATGTCCCCCCGGGAAGAGGCCCTGTGGAAGACCCAGGACACGCTGGAGGGACTTTGTGTCTCTGGCCTGGGAACGCCTCGGGATCCCCCCAGAGGAGCTGCAGGAAGTGTCTGGGGAGAGGGAAGTCTAGGAGTCCCTGTTTAGACTGCTGCCCCCGCGACCCGGCCCCGAATAAGAGGAAGAAGATGGATGAAAACGATTGTGGATTTATATTTTAGAATTCCTTAAAAACAAAACAGTAAATGTCAGTTTTAGTTAGGCCCCGCCCACCATCTGAGATTTGACACAAACTCTAGAACTTGAACGTAAACTGTTGAATTAATCTGATCTCATGGAGACAAGCAGGTGTTTACAGCTCAGATCTGTGGAGAGGCGCGCCAAGTCACAGTAAAAATACACTTTGAGCGACAAAATTACCTTTTTTTTAAAATAAAATGTGCAAAAAGTAAACAAAATACACTTGAAAGTCAAAACGATTGAAGTGAAAATGTCTCATGATGATTTTAATCACAAGAAGAGGAAACAAACCCTGAAGATTCACAAGGAATTTATTGAGAACTGTGCACAAAATGTAAATCCTGAACATAATTCTAAAGAGTAAAACACAAAAACATGATTCACAGGTTTGAAAAAGAACTCCTCGTCTCATTTTGACAGCTCTTTGATTGAGAAGAGGAGTTGGCAGAGTCACAGCAGATGGATATTTGAAGCTTCTGTTGTTTTCAAATGGTCCTCAAAGTTCTCCTGGTTTGACCCCGTCTCTTCTCCTCCGTCGCTCTTTCTCCTCCTCTTCCTCTGCATTCTTCTCTGGTCTCACAGAACAGGTTTGGGCTGCTGAGTGAGGAGGAGCCCGAATCGTTTCTTCAGCGTGACTCGGTGCCTGGAGAACTTGTCGTCCGGAGAGAATCGAGCCGGATGAGCCGAGCTGGTGGGCTGACCGTCCGGAGCCACTTTCTGCAAAACCACACGGAAAGAACACACTTTGAACGTGTTGAAACGTTCTACTTGACTTCATTACACACGACACACAATTGTTTAACGTGTTGTTCAGATATGGGATACATATTTATCTCCTGAGGGGGCACACCAGACAACGTTTGAGAAGCTCCAGTGAAGATTGTCATTAGATTTGTGATTTATGCCTTAAAGGTGAAATATTCTGCATGATTTGTGCTGTTCTCAGCCTTTAAACCTGCTCTCGAGTCCCTTTAGTTTGACATCTCATGGTTTAGAACAAAAGAAATCAGACTAAATGACATTTGGATCTCTAAATCTTGTTTAGCTGAATATTGTCTCCATCTACTGGCCGTAGAGGGAATTACATGCTATGAAGTTGTACTGATCATGATGAGACGGGAGAAAGTCTCAGAGCCGAGTCTGGAGATGATTGATGGAGTTAAAAAGAGCAGAAGATTCTCAGAGCCGCGTCACGGATGAAAAAACAAACGGGGAAATTCAGAACTAAAGCTGAAACTAACGATCCACATGTCCAGCGATTATTCTATTGTTTTATCACTTTGTTGTTTAACGCAAACGTCACAATATCAAATGTTTGAATTACAATTATTTTGAGACACAATAAAAACAATTGTTCATGATTATTGAGATTGTGACTGAACAACAGTGAAATCTTAAGTTTGTGAGCGGCTTTGTCAAACTGAAAGGTTAAACGTGACAAAAACAGCAAAATAAAAGTGATTAACATTTAAATCTGTTTTTTGACAATAGATTGAACTAGAAAAAACATATTTTTCCTTCTTAAATTGTCAGTTAATACGTTTTGGTTCTGACGATGATCGATGAACCTGATTAATCTTGACATCGCTACGTCACGAGATGAACAATATTCTTACCAAATATGATCATCTCCAAAACTAAAAGCTACAACTGATAGAAGTCAATATCTGATCATATTTGAGACCGGATTGTGTGACGTTTGTATTTTATCTGCTTTTTAAAGATGAATGTTTGTTTTATGTTTTATTCATTGGCTCGATGCGTTTGTAAAAACCACGAGGAGCAGCGACGACTTTGTTTAAAATGATGGAAAATGTATTGAAACGTTTGGATGGAAACTGGCCACAGTCTGATCACGTGTGTTTTACAGCCAATGAAACACGTGCATGAAATACATAGAAACAACTTTACTAATGAAGCCAAGCACTTTGAAATTACAAGTTTGATTTGAGGCCTAATTGCACTTTTTCCACTCTATAATAGTAAATATACCCACAGGTCTTAGAGGTGCTGGTAAAGTAAAATAAAAAAGTGCAGAAGAAAAGATTAGTGCCAAATTAAAGTCCAGTATCTGAGGATTAGAAAAATGTAAAACAATAAATCTTTTGATGAGGGATTCTCAAGAAATGGCATTTTGAAGATTTTCACCTAAAAACGTGATTTTAAGATCTTTGCAAAAGCACAGTATTGCAAATTTTGGATTCAAAGTACATTTAAGACATAAAAATGGATGTTTTAAGGGCCACTTAGTGTAAATATTCTCAAAAGCTTTAACTGGATTTAGTTCAGGAGTTACACACCTCCTGAAGCCCCATTTATCAGAACACGTGACTCTTGTATTCAACTATAAATATTTCACTAACATTATTCAGTTCGTAACAGTAAGTTTAGCTGTTTTTGGCACTTTAATGCAGATTAAGTTCTGATAATGATGAAATAAATGACAACAAATCAATATAATAAGCCCCAAAGCGTGTTTACGCCACAACATAAGTTTAAAGAGTATTTGTCGTAAACAAAACGTCCTGTGGCGCTACCTTCAGCGTGTAAACTCTGTCGCCGTTTTCATCCAGAAAATACTGCAAAAACATCTCGATCCGAGGGTTTTTGGTCTCCTCAGAAGCGGAGAAGCTTTGTACGTGGTTCAAGTCGAGAGATTTCACCAAAAAACGCAGGAAAAACACGCTGCGTCTCGTCTTTTTCCTCCACACGTGTGACTGGCGGAGGCGCCGAACAACAGCGGATATCCGGTTTAGACCAGATGCCGCTGTGCATCATGGGAGTTGGTGTTTTTATGGCCTGAACGCGGCGAATCAACGCCGGAAAAGCCTTATTTCTATGTATTAAAACACTAAATCAAGTGTAATACCCGTTAATGCTGCACAAATGTAACTTTAATAAATAAAGACAATGAATTAATAGAATTTTAGAATTGTTTAGTTTCAGAATTTGACAAACAAAACGTGTCGCTTTTTAAAAACGTCATTTCGTCAAATACAACAATAAAGGAAAGATCGATACTTAAAAGTAATTGTCTGTAAATATCTGTGTAATAGTGTTTGTGTTGTTTGAGTAGAAGCTTTATAAATCAGAAGCTCATTTAAATCTGATAAGTTACATCACTTCTCACCACTAAACCAGATAAAACTATAATTAGTCTTCTCATCTTTAGTGAAACTATTTAAACACATATTTGTCAGAGTTTTACTTTGTTAAAAATGACAGATTTGTGGATAATAATGATGCTATTGTGACATAACTGAACTATGAGGAATCAAGACAAATCTAAATATTAAGTTTCTTTTCGTGACATATTTTTAGTCTTTGAGAAAAGAAAAAAAAAAGACTGAAGCAATTTTGAAAAGTGCCTAAAATATAAATGAACTCGATCAACTTCAAAATGCTGTTGTTGGACGCCCTCTAGCGGCAGAAATGGTATTATAAGCACATTTGTAAAAAAAAAAAAAATGTTTTTTGTGCGTTAAATCAACATTACATCTGTTATTAGCCGACGTTAACTGGACTAAAAAGGAGATTTAGAACAAACCATGAACAAACGCAGAGATTATTTTAAAATGTGTCCGTTTTATTAAATGTTAAATATAAAAAAAAAAAAGGTTTTAAAAATATCAAAGTGACAAGTTTCTTTTCCTTCCAACAATCACATTCCCTTAAAAAATATCAACAACGCACAAATATAAATAACAATTATGGCTTAATCGACAAAAATGAGTTGTTTTACAGCATTTTGAGGCATTTTGAGCACTGGTAAACATACACACACAGTTTTGGCACAAAGCGCGTTCACATTTGTCGTTTCCGAGATCGGGCGTCGTCAACAAGCCCCTCCTCCGCCGCTCAAACCGCCAAGAGGCCCGTCCGCGCCGATTCCGTCCGCGCAAATGTCAAACTTGGTCTTTCAGTCCAATTTCTTGACGCTGGCGGCCCCGTTGGCGAGGCTCTCGTTGTTGTTGACGGCGCTGCCATAGGTCAGGGCGGTGACGGGCGGCCGCGAGCCAGCCTCCTGGGGCTGCAGGTACTCGTTGGTCACTCGCTGGTAGGCGGGATGGACGGTCAGTGCTCGCAGCAGGTCGTCTGGAGGGAAGAGGGAGAGGTGTGTGAGGTCGCGGTCGCCCTGGGGCAGACGAAGAGCGTGTATATCTACGGTCTGCTGCGTGTACTCGGCAGTGTTTGGAGGATGTTTTTCGCACTTCGTTGGGACTGTGCTCAAACAAGTTTCTTATTTCATGGCAACTGTAACTGTTTACCGTCTGTGACAAGTGAATTAGTCCTTTATATTCTGTATAAACAAACAGAACAGTTTGGACTGAAGTGAGATTTAGCATTTTTCGGGGCAAACTTTTGTGAAATTAAGAATAAATGTGTTTTTTTAAAGCAGAAAGTCCTTATTGTCATTTGTTTGTTACTATAAATCGATAAAGTTTATTTCAAAAAATAATTTAATATGTTTTAAAACAGTTGTATGAACGTACAATTTTTTTTACCTTATTGATAAGATTACTCAATTACGAAAATAATCGATAGCTGCAGCACAAGTGGTTTTCTTTTTTTATATCCACTTGTGTTTTTCTTCCAATAAGACAAATAAAGTGTGAAAATTTATTGTAATAACAACAGTTGCCGTAAACGTGTCAGCTTAACCGGGATCCAGAATGAGGAAAAACTATGAAAAACTGAAAAACGTTAGCAATTAACAATTTCAAAGTAAATAAAAGTATTTTGAATGGGAAAAATTCAAAATGTCACTTAACAGAATATATATTTATTTTGCATATATTTAATTTTAAGTCATTTATTAACAATGCAACAGTCCTAATTTTCATAAGTACAAAAAGCATGTAAATACTATAAATATGTGGTGAAAATATCCAAAATATTGTTGAAAAATATGGTGTCATTTACGGTCATTGTGGTATAAACACTGCATATTGAACATTTTACTTTGCACTTTCTAGAATTGTACATAAAACTACTCGCACCTTCAGTGACCGCGTCCTGTCTGCAGGCGGCGCCGTAGAGCTCCGACGTGTTGTGTTGAGGAACGCCCAGCAGCGCCCCCATGAGGCCGGACAGCTCCTCTGCACTCACGCTGCCTTTGCCTCCGTCGAACAGCTGCAGGACACAATCGGAACTTTATTTTAGCCGGAGGAACAACATTTCCATGGAAACGAGCCCAGTACGAGTCAGGTTTGTGGAGATGCAAGCCCGCTCACTGTAAGAATGCATGTTTTTCCAGTGAAATTGTCTACTCTTTGGCTAAAATGTAATGTACAGGGGCTTTAACATGATCATGAACACATATGGCTTTCCAAGCACCTCCAGATTGTCAGGTCTAAACTAAGACTAAACCAGGTCTAAACTAAGACTAAACCAGGTCTAAAACAGGACTATTGTCAGGTCTAAACCAAGACTAAACCAGGTCTAAAACAGGTCTAAACCAAGTCTAAACTAAGACTAAACCAGGTCTAAAAAAGGACTATTGTTAGGTCTAAACTAAGACTAAACCAGGTCTAAAACAGGTCTAAATCAAGTCTAAAACAGGACTATAGTCATGTCTAAACTAAGACTAAACCAGGTCTAAAACAGGTCTAAATCAAGTCTAAAACAGGACTATAGTCATGTCTAAACTAAGACTAAACCAGGTCTAAAACAGGTCTAAATCAAGTCTAAAACAGGACTATAGTCATGTCTAAACTAAGACTAAACCAGGTCTAAAACAGGACTATTGTCAGGTCTAAACTAAGACTAAACCAGGTCTAAAACAGAACTATTGTCATCGCTACAAATGAAGGACCAAAAAGGGCATCGCTTGAATAAATATTAGACATTGGACCTCGTGTGCCACCAGGGGGAGCTGTACCACAGCTTTAGAACCATTACAAAGACTAAATGTGGTTTTACAGGACAAACAGTAGTTTTCTCTCTTCCTCAACAGGAATTTAATATAATCCTTTTTTAAAAACCCTTTCAAGTGGAAAATGTCTTGCACAAACCTGTACATGAACTTTGTTGTTCGTACGATGCACAGAAAGGCAAAAAGGAACAACTAACCGACATTTTGATCAGACATTGTTGTTGCTTATTTCTCGTTGTGAAGCCCGGACGTCAAAACGTGTTGTGACAGGTCAGATCCGTGGAGAGCGACTGGACTCACCGCAAAGGCCGCGTGGAGCAGAGTTCTGAACGGCACGGCTCCGGAGACGCCGGCAACGCTCAAGTAAACCTGCCGGAGGTCCACGCTCTCATCCTGCGAAACAGACGAGTCAAAGGTCAGGAGGTCACGCTTTGGAGGGGGAAAGGTCACAAGGTTGGGCGTTAAGAGGGCGAAAGGTCTTGGGGTCAGGAGTTAAGAGGGAGGAAAGCCACAAGGTCAGGTGTTCGGAGGGGGAAAGGTCACGAGGTCAGGAGTTTGGAGGAGGAAAGGTCACAAGGTCAGGCGTTTGGAAGGGGAAAGGTCACAAGGTCAGGACTTGAGGAGGAAAGGTCAGACGTTTGGTGGAGGAAAGGTCACAAGGTCAGGCATTTGGAGGAGGACTAAAGGAGGTCTAAATCCTTCGTCTTGTAACGCCACAGACGTAGATCCGGTCTGGTTTACCTTGGAGTAGAGTTCGCAGATGGCCCGAGCCGTTTCTCGGTCCTTCAGGCCCAGAAGAGGCATGAAGTCATCCACGTGGACCTTTGAACCCTGACCTTGAGACTGGCACCTGTCAATCATCCTGCCCAGAGCGGCTTCGATGTCCGACGAGGTCCAGCTGAGAACACACGACGAGAGGTTAATCTGACCTCTGATGACCTCTAGTATACATCAAAACGTCCTGAGTCAGAGGGTTTAGCGATCGAAACAGAGCAAACCAGAAATCAGTCAAGTTTAATGGTTTATAGTACAAACATGTTCATAAAAACGCTTCACGAATGAGGCACAATATTTGTACTTATGATTTAAAGAAGCCCAAAATGACAAACGAGCCTCTAAACACGAGAAGAAGAGGCGTGTTTCTGTTCTTACCCGTTCTTGTGGAGCAGAGCGAGAGTTTCTCGAGGAGGCGACTGGACCGGCAGAGACAGACCTCCCAGTTTACTGACGGGAACACGGCCCTCCAGGATGTAGTCTGTGGCCGGGACCCCCAGAGCTCTGAGCACAAACATGTCAGACAGGGAAATGGTTTAAGTACAGCTGCTCCAGGACGTAGTCTGTGCCCAGAGCTGTGTTTGAATATAGTCGCTCCAGGACGTAGTCGGTACCCAGAGTGTAATCGTTCAAACAAAGTGCACTTCTGCGGAACGTCTCAGCACTTTTAGGCGTTTTTGTGAATATTACAAGTTTACAAAGGCTCGACGGGGGCCAAGCATCGCCGTGGTAACTCGTGTCCACAACGCCGCCGTTTTCAGACCAAAAAAACCAAAACACTTGAAAATTCTAAGAAATCTTGAAAAACGTTGGGTCCAAATCCCAAAGTTCTACGTCTTCAGTTATTCAGAAGAAAATACTGTTGACAATGTAATAATCCCTCTTCTTTTACTGTAACGCGCAGGTAATTTAGCTCCACCTAGTGACAACCGAGGGAACTGACATGTGTAGACTTCAAACAAACATGGCGCTGTATCGCATTTATTCTGAAATGGGAGAAAGAGAAAAGAACGGCACTCACTTTGCCATGAGTTTCTGGACGTTGTCGGCGTAAAGACCCGGGTCGTTCTTCTCCTCGTCGGACGGACTGTAAACGGGAAGAAACTGCAACGCAAATGGTCAATTACGTCAACATTGCGTCATCACAGAGACTTTAATAACGCTGTTTAACAAGGTTTTCATTGATTGATTATGAAATGTGGCAGTGTGTGAAGTAAAACGTATCTAACAGAAAAACTACTTAAATACCCAAAAATGTTAGTGCAGTACTTTTACTTTTGTACTTCGATCCATTGGCTTCTGTTCAAAACTGATAAGAACTGATAAGTAACGGTTTCTACTATTATGATGTTTTAAGGTGAATATTTTGATTTACAATGAACAAAATGTAAAATAACTAGATTGAAACCATTTCAAGTTATTTTTCACTTAAAATGTATGACTTTATTACGATTTGTGAAGATTTCCCAAACAAACTGTATAACGTGATATTACTGCACATTTATGATTCATTTTACAGTCGTATCTCTTCGTGCAATATTTGAACCCAAACCAAGACATTTACAGGTGCTAAACCAGGGCTAAACCATGGCTACATCAGAGCTAAACCACGGCTAAACCAGGACTGTGTTTGTGTGCGTGTTTGTGTGTATGTTTGTGTGTTTGTGTGCATGTTTGTGTGTTTGTGTGCATGTTTGTGTGCCGTACCTCCACGGTCATGTTTGTGAACAGCTGAGACGTGGTGTGCCACAGACACTCCAGCCTGTAAGAAACACACACACAACACTTAAACACACAACACAACACCCCCGCGCACGCGCACACGCACACACATGAAACACACACACACACACAAAACACACACACGAAACACACAAAACCTTGTGAGAAGAGAAGTCACATTTCTTGATCATTCGCGCCAAAAACAACATTAATTCAAACGTCGAAAAGAACGTTTTTTGATGTTTCTATGATCTTTAAAAATCTTAAAAATAACTTTTGATGGTCCACCCCTGAAGATGAGTCTCACCAAATTTCACGTTAATAGGGCGAACGCAAAAGTATTAAGTGTCAGCGTGTTCAAATTTCAGAGATCTGGCAATTTCCCCATAACATGGGAGGTTTCGGTCATTGCTACGCCGTAACAAATATGACATGGGTCTCATCGACTTTTTTGATCGGGATGCCAAAATGAAATTTTGTGCCAAATTTCGTAAAAGTCCAAAAAACTAAACATTTTACCCTTCATATAAAAATGTTATTTCACTCTGTAGGGGGCGATGTCGCGCCAAATAAATTTATTTCAAGTAGGTTTAGAGCAAAGGCTTTAACAACGGATTAAAATTTGACGCAATTCGGACTTCATCTGCGCAAACGGCAGCAAATTTTAAAATTTTGAACATTTCTGAAATTCTAGCCGAGACCGTGACAGGGATCAAAGTAATTTGGATAACTTTTGATGTCTCACTCCTCAACACCATTTTCACCGAGTCATGCTTAGCAAATTTTGATCCAATATGGCCGACATGTGGTTGGGCGGACGGCGTTGCCGTAATAATATTTTTTACTTCTCTTGTCACCATCTACCTCTGCGCCAAATTTCATGATTCTATGATCAGATTTTTTTTGGCCATTTCCTATCTCTCGATATATTTTGGTACATTTCGAGTTGTTCTAATTGTTTTAATTTTAGAAAAAAGAGATAGACGCCAGAATTTAGAGAGGCACGGTTTTTAGGTGTGTAAATGTTTGTGACTTTCGTCAATATTCACTGGGTGAAAAATGGGGGGGTTGGTCCCGAGAAGAAGAAAAAAGAAAGAATAATATTCCGAAGCGAAAACAATGTTTCCCATTTTTCAAATATCATAAACTAGACATTTATGTCATGGTTTGGGTCCCTGGTCACACAAATAAAGACCTTTTATAACAAACACTGTGGCAGACGATACGTCACAATTAAGGCGGCGCATTAAGCGTTTCCACTTTTGTTCTGTCAGTAACGGTGAATAACGTTTGAACCGTGGCGTTTCTTCTCACAATAATCATCATTAAAATACAAAACAAACTGGTTCTTACCACGATGTGCCTTTAAATGTCCAGCGGACGGTGTCCTGCCAGGGTCACAAAAGGACAGAAGTGGATTCAAACACACACGTTTACGTCGATAGGCCGTTCTGTTCCAGCGTTTATGACCGACATGAACCTTATGCAAACACACGACGCGTAATAAAATATGAATTTATCTAAAAGGTGTAAACAAAGAGAGTGCCCCCTGTGTTAACTCAGGAGAGCAGACGTGAGGTCATTTCAGGAGTCGACCATCAAACGATTCTTTCGTACGTCGAGATCGTTTTTAATACGTTTTTAACAAGATAAAAAGGTCAAAATGTGGCGACTGAAGTGTATATGCATTAATATAGATTATAGACCAATATTTATCCCCAAAATAAAAAAATACATTAAAACTATACTAATAATCCTACTAATAATGCTACAACTCCTCCTACTCCTCCTAATAATAGCGGTAATAATCATAAAACTAGTAATACTAATACTACTAATAATAATAGCGGTAATAATCATAATACTAATAATCAGACAAAGAAAATGCAAAGCGCCACAAGACAAACAAACATGGAGGCTCGTGCAGCAGTTTTAAGATCACGTCCATTGCTAAAGAGGAAATAAAACGACACGAGGAAACGTTTTTGTGTTTGTTTCTTGCAGTTTCCGCTGTTCCGCTGTGTTCACTGCTGCCCCCAGTGGTCAGCGTGTGTACGACGCCGTTGCTAAGCGTCCATAAGCTGAGCAGACGAATTGCATACGGACAAAACGACAAATGAACCCGTGACAGATTAATCGACCAAACACTTAAACACTCCTCCGAGTACATTTCTGATCGATATTCAGACGATATGTCAATCCAACAGAAAACACGTCTCTGAACGTGTTAATTCAGGTTTAAATGTCAGAAAAAGGTCAAATGTGTGTAACATTTATCAAAAAGTGCAGACATTATTTTAAAGTTTACATAATTTTCAAACCTGCACTTTTTGTAGCATTTTTACTATAAACTAAGTGATCAATATTTCAAATTCTGCTCGTCTTCAAAACAACAGTCTCAATATTATCTACATTTCGATAAAACTGCCCACCTCCATGTTTGTTTATCGTGCGCAAAATGAAACCATTAATTTAAAAAAAGAGCTGGAGTTATTTTAAGACTAAAGTAAGCGATATGTTTTTATGTTTGTACTTTGATACATGTTTGACACTTGAACCTTGAGCCAGATGTTCGGTCACATTTGTGGAGAACATAAATATGGATATGGTTGCTATGGGCGATGTCAAAGAGTCTTTGCTCAAACGGGTGCAGTTTGTTGACGTTTGGCACATTGTGAAATGAATGAAACTGGCGTTAAACCAGTTTTAAATCATTACGAATCAGAGCTGTAAAAGCTCTGGAGCCGCGCCCGGCGGAAAAGAGAATCACTGATGATTCAATTATACCAGATATTTTATATATTTTATAGATATATATATATTTTATACATCTGCGCCTGAATGAAGGGCAATAATGAGTCATCCAACCTGTAGGATGGACTCCGACCTGGGACGACTCTGACACTCTAACCCAGGACTCCTAACCCAGGACTCCTAACCCAGGACTCCTAACCCAGGACTCCTAACCCAAGACTCCTAACCCAAGACTCCTAACCCAAGACTCCTAACCCAAGACTCTAACCCAGGACTCCTAACCCAAGACTCCTAACCCAAGACTCCTAACCCAAGACTCCTAACCCAAGACTCCTAACCCAAGACTCCTAACCCAAGACTCCTAACCCAAGACTCCTAACCCAAGACTCCTAACCCAAGACTCCTAACCCAAGACTCCTAACCCAAGACTCCTAACCCAAGACTCCTAACCCAAGACTCCTAACCCAAGACTCCTAACCCAAGACTCCTAACCCAAGACTCCTAACCCAAGACTCCTAACCCAGGACTCCTAACCCAGGACTCCTAACCCAGGACTCCTAACCCAGGACTCCTAACCCAGGACTCTAACCCAGGACTCTAACCCAGGACTCTAACCCAGGACTCTAACCCAGGACTCTAACCCAGGACTCTAACCCAGGACTCTAACCCAGGACTCTAACCCAGGACTCTAACCCAGGACTCTAACCCAGGACTCTAACCCAGGACTCTAACCCAGGACTCTAACCCAGGACTCTAACCCAGGACTCTAACCCAGGACTCTAACCCAGGACTCTAACCCAGGACTCTAACCCAGGACTCTAACCCAGGACTCTAACCCAGGACTCTAACCCAGGACTCCTAACCCAGGACTCCTAACCCAGGACTCTAACCCAGGACTCTAACCCAGGACTCTAACCCAGGACTCTAACCCAGGACTCTAACCCAGGACTCTAACCCAGGACTCTAACCCAAGACTCTAACCCAGGACTCCTAACCCAGGACTCCTAACCCAGGACTCCTAACCCAGGACTCTAACCCAGGACTCTAACCCAGGACTCTAACCCAGGACTCTAACCCAGGACTCTAACCCAGGACTCTAACCCAGGACTCTAACCCAGGACTCTAACCCAGGACTCTAACCCAAGACTCCTAACCCAAGACTCCTAACCCAAGACTCCTAACCCAAGACTCCTAACCCAAGACTCCTAACCCAAGACTCCTAACCCAAGACTCCTAACCCAAGACTCCTAACCCAAGATTCCTAACCCAAGACTCCTAACCCAAGACTCCTAACCCAAGACTCCTAACCCAAGACTCCTAACCCAGGACTCCTAACCCAAGACTCCTAACCCAGGACTCTAACCCAGGACTCTAACCCAGGACTCTAACCCAGGACTCCTAACCCAGGACTCCTAACCCAGGACTCCTAACCCAGGACTCTAACCCAGGACTCTAACCCAGGACTCTAACCCAAGACTCTAACCCAGGACTCTAACCCAGGACTCTAACCCAAGACTCTAACCCAGGACTCTAACCCAGGACTCCTAACCCAGGACTCCTAACCCAGGACTCCTAACCCAGGACTCTAACCCAGGACTCCTAACCCAGGACTCTAACCCAGGACTCTAACCCAGGACTCTAACCCAGGACTCTAACCCAGGACTCTAACCCAGGACTCTAACCCAGGACTCTAACCCAAGACTCTAACCCAGGACTCCTAACCCAGGACTCTAACCCAGGACTCTAACCCAAGACTCTAACCCAGGACTCTAACCCAGGACTCTAACCCAGGACTCTAACCCAGGACTCTATCCCAGGACTCTAACCCAGGACTCTAACCCAGGACTCTAACCCAGGACTCTAACCCAGGACTCTAACCCAGGACTCTAACCCAGGACTCTAACCCAGGACTCTAACCCAGGACTCTAACCCAGGACTCTAACCCAGGACTCAAACCAGGTCAAAAGTGACTCCGCACCCTTCGCTACAGTGTGATTGACAGTCTCGCCGTCGCTCGACAAACCCGACTCGTCACTCACCACGTTGTTGGGGTAACGCAGCAGAACCGGCTGGACTGGGACTCCGGCCAGAAACGCACCTGCCACACAAAAGCACTCGATCATCGGGAAACGACACACGAGTGTTCCTGAAGATCATCGAGGGAAAACACGGACGCTCACACATCACACAATATTATAAACAAGCGTAAAGATATAGAGCGATACAAATCTGAATAATAAACAACAACTATTCAAGTCACGTGAAGCGGATTTAAGTGCGTCGCACGAAACCAACCATGACGTTATCACTAAAATGCGGGGAAAGAATAATACTAAACGTTTCCGTGTCTTTTTGGACGTGATATTTTACAAAATTTTCTCATTTTGCACATTTCAGAAGTCGCTCCGTCGTCCACGTTCTGACACGTCTGACCAAACGCACGAGGAGTAAAAATAAAGTACCGTATTTTCCGGACTATAAGTGGCACCTTTTATCATAGTTTTGGCCGGGGTGCGACTTATACTCATACTTATACTCCGGAGCGACTTATATGTGATATTATTTGTTATTTTCACACTTGCAACAGCATTTAATACTCCAGTGCGACTTATATGGTAACAATAAAGTACAAATAAAGTGCAAACACAAGGAAGCAGCAGCTCAGTCGTTTAGGGCGAAGTATGTTAAGAATGTCGTCTTGTGTCGTACGACTCAAAACCAAACCTGCTCCGGTTGCCCGTGACGACCGCCCCCCCCCTTCCCCTGGACAGAGCGCGTCGCGGCTGAAGCAACAGGTTTTTTTTAAAACGTGGGAACGGAGCAAAACAAAGAACACGACGCAGTTTACATAAAACACTCGGTCACGATCGGTCTAACGTTTGACCAATGTGTCCATTTTCAAGTCGAGTTTCCCGAATGTCCCTCTGAGTTTCAGCTCGGTCAAAACGATTTTGTGTTTTACTCTAGTTTTATTGAAGAGGTTTTCAGGTTCTGTTTAGTTCCCCTCTTCTCTCCTCAACTCTCCTTCTCTCCTCCCTCTCCTTCCTCTTCCCCCTCTCCTTCCTCTTCCCCCTCTCCTTCCTCTTCCCCCTCTCCTTCCTCTTCCCCCTCTCCTTCCTCTTCCCCCTCTCCTTCCTCTTCCCCCTCTCCTTCCTCTCCCCCCTCTCCTTCTCTCCCCCCTCTCCTTCTCTTCCCCCTCTCCTTCCTCTTCCCCCTCTCCTTCCTCTCCCCCCTCTCCTTCCTCTCCTTCTCTCCCCCCTCTCCTTCCTCTCCCCCCTCTCCTTCCTCTCCTTCTCTCCCCCCTCTCCTTCCTCTCCCCCCTCTCCTTCTCTTCCCCCTCTCCTTCTTCTCCCCCCTCTCCTTCCTCTCCCCCCTCTCCTTCCTCTTCCCCCTCTTCCCCCTCTCCTTCCTCTTCCCCCTCTCCTTCCTCTTCCCCCTCTCCTTCCTCTTCCCCCTCTCCTTCCTCTTCCCCCTCTCCTTCCTCTTCCCCCTCTCCTTCCTCTTCCCCCTCTCCTTCCTCTCCCCCCTCTCCTTCTCTTCCCCCTCTCCTTCCTCTCCCCCCTCTCCTTCTCTTCCCCCTCTCCTTCCTCTTCCCCCTCTCCTTCTCTTCTGACAGATGTGATGTGACAATGTCTTGAACCTGTAAAACGAGTAAACGCTCCCGTCTGACTGAAACAATCGTACTCGACACGCCCACTTCTGCCTCAAACTCTATGATTTGTGGTATTGTCTCGACATGGTTTATTTGAAACACTTTTGAATAAACATTGCTGTGAAAAAACTCCTTCTAAAAGTTTAGTTTTAGTCGAACAGTCAGAACACAGAACGCCCTTCTTTATTTAGCTCCGTTTGATTATAGGTCGGCATAAACTATATCATAATATCTCCTTCCACTTTGAGTGGTGAACTTGCCAATTGTTTTAATTATTAATTTAATTATTATGTATTTTTTTTAATTATCTTTATTTTTTCATTATTATTATTTTATTATTATTACTATTATATTATTTTTTTTAAATTATTATTAGTTATTATTATAATTTTATTATTATCATCATCATTATTATTAAATTACTTCACACTTTTCCATTCTGTAAATTTCCTCTTATTTTGTATTATTTAGTCACAGAATAAAGTTTGCACATTTAAATCATCCCTGACCCGTTACCATGGCATCCACGTTGTGACTCACCCGGTTTGAACTTGATCAGCACTTTCCCGTTTGTCGTCGTTCCTTCGGGAAACATTAACATCTAGAAAAAGATTAAAAGTAATGAGTCAATGGAGATAAAATAAAGATTATACATAAAGGCTGCAGCTAACGACTCGACACAATTTTAACCGGATAAATGTTGAAATATGAAGATTACAGACTTCTAGACCGAGAATAATTACAAATAAAGTGTATTATACATGAAAACCTGAAATGCGTTAATCTTTTTTGACAATTAGATTTAACAGTGCCACTGTCTTTGTAAGAAAAAGGTCTTTGTGAGTTTTAGTGTGAAAAGTCCAGGAAATGATTAATAAAAGGGCACATACTGCGCAAAACCAACTTTAATGATGTTTTAACCTCATTTCATGTCCAGTTCTAAAATGTCACGTGGGCACTTTTCAAAAATATATATTAACAAAAAACATAAATGGTGAAATGTGACTATGAAAAGGCGGAGCTTATCGTAATGAAGAGGAGTTCTGCCGTTTTGAACCAGAAATCAACGGATCGATTTTGTTTACAAAGTCTTTTTAGATTAAAATTGTAGTTTTTTACGTGAAAAATTATGATTTACTCATTACGCTTTAATCCAAGTACTTTGTGTTGAGTTATTTCGCCTAAAGGGCCCATGACAGGTTTTTACAATTTTCTACTTTTGACTTTATTTGGTGTATTTATACCTGTTGTACATATGAATTATAGTTTTACACCAATCGAGCAGGTATTTGTGGAGAAAACGTGGACAAATCCTGTTTGTGACATCAAAGTAGGAAATTACCCAGCAAACACTGGGCCACAAACTCATCTAATGTCACAATTTTTTTTTTAAATTAACAAATGCAAATATATCAGAGCGACTTTATTTTGTTGAATTAATGTTTATAGGGTTTATAGGTTCATGTCACTTCCTGTATGAGTGTCCCTGATGCGATGTCACTTCCTGTATGAGTGTCCCTGGTGCGATGTCACTTCCTGTATGAGTGTCCCTGGTGCGATGTCACTTCCTGTATGAGTGTCCCGGGTGCGATGTCACTTCCTGTATGAGTGTCCCGGGTGCGATGTCACTTCCTGTATGAGTGTCCCGGGTGCGATGTCACTTCCTGTATGAGTGTCCCTGGTGCGATGTCACTTCCTGTATGAGTGTCCCTGGTGTGATGTCACTTCCTGTATGCGTGTCCCTGGTGCGATGTCACTTCCTGTATGCGTGTCCCTGGTGTGATGTCACTTCCTGTATGCGTGTCCCTGGTGTGATGTCACTTCCTGTATGCGTGTCCCTGGTGTGATGTCACTTCCTCATTTTCAAACAGATTTTTCAACATTTTCTCCACAATTACCTACATGTCTAAACACACCAAATAAAGTCGAAATTAGAAAATTGTAAAAACCCGTCATACGCCACTTTAAATGCCAACCCAAGCGTGATGTTGTGTGTCGTTCTGCTTGTTCTACCTGTGGCCAGACGCCGTTGGACTTCAGCCTCTCGCCCAGTTGAACCACGGCCTTCTTCCGGGACTGGGGGTCTTTGCGGCTCACGAGCACCGACTGGTTGTACTCGAGGAGCGCTAAAAAAAAAAAACACAGAAGCGTCCGTTTCTCGTTCTTTTGTGTCGTTGACTCCTGTACGTTTTTTAAAGCTGCACCTTCACGTTCTCGCTTTAGTCCGGCCAGTTTCATAAAATGTTTAAAAGAACTTCAGAACGTGAGTAAACGGTACAACAAAACAGGCCTGGACCGAACCAAAAGAACCAAAAAAACATTTTAGCAGCAAAATTAAGTCTGTTCTGTTCAATCCATCGCCACATGAAAGTCTATATTTTTAGATTTTTGTCTGTTTTTGTCACATTTAACTGTATTTTGTCCGGCGCAAAGTTAAATTCGGTCAAGCTGCTCACAAACCTGAGGAACAGTCACACGTCTGACCAAAGGAATGAAAGAAAATGAAAGATTTCTGTCGTTTGGTCTCAATAATCCTGGATCATCGCCAAATCTTGAAGTTTTTCCTGACAATTATCATAACACAAACCACTATTTAGTCCTCATCTTTGAGCAAAACACATTAAGAAAGATTTGACGATATTTTGTCTCCTTTATTTACCTGGAGTACTTCAAACTTCTCCAGCCTGAAAACGTTGGCACTCCAGGATCATTTCTAATGGTTTCTATTGCACAACGAGACCTTTTTTTTTTATACACGTTTAACCAAATTAAGGTGTAAATATAGTGACTGAAGGCGTCTGGATGGAGAACATTTACAATTAAAGTGTATTATTAATGAAAATCGGAAATATTTTGTTCTTTTTTTGACATTTTCATTTAATAAGGCCACCGTTTTTAGTCCCGATAATGTCTTTGGTTATCGAGGAAAATGTTACTGTTGGAAGAGACACAGAAATGTGGGAGGTTCCGATGTAAAACTATAAACAAAGTTAGAGAAGCCGGCACTCGTGTAAACATGCGATAAACCAGAGCGGCGCGAGGGCGGAGCCGGCGGAAGAATCTGCGAGCGACGCCAACGCTGTGACTCGCACGTCCACACAAAGACACTTTCACGAGACAAAAACACGCAGGTTCGGTTCTAGTTTAAACGGTGATGTCGCAACAGCGTTTCAGATGACAACGGTGCAGACGTGACTCTCGCCAGGACCAGACTGAGGCTCCGGCAGAATCACATGGACTCTCTCAGCCGCCAGTGTCAGAGCGGGGCCTTCAGCTTCAGCTTACGTCTAAATATCGCCATAGTGTAGCCCTAGAGCCGCCCTAGTGTAGCCCTAGAGCCACCCTAGTGTCGCCCTAGAGCCGCCGTAGTGTCGCCGTAGTGTCACCCTCAAATCACCCTAGAGCCGCCCTAGTGTCACCCTCAAATCACCCTAGAGCCGCCCTAGTGTCGCCCTCAAATCACCCTAGAGCCGCCCTAGTGTCACCCTCAAATCACCCTAGAGCCGCCCTAGTGTCACCCTCAAATCACCCTAGAGCCGCCCTAGTGTCACCCTCAAATCACCCTAGAGCCGCCCTAGTGTCACCCTCAAATCACCCTAGAGCCGCCCTAGTGTCACCCTCAAATCGCCCTAGAGCCGCCCTAGTGTCACCCTCAAATCGCCCTAGAGCCGCCCTAGTGTCACCCTCAAATCGCCCTAGAGCCGCCCTAGTGTCACCCTCAAATCACCCTAGAGCCGCCCTAGTGTCACCCTCAAATCGCCCTAGAGCCGCCCTAGTGTCGCCCTCAAATCACCCTAGAGCCGCCCTAGTGTCGCCCTCAAATCACCCTAGAGCCGCCCTAGTGTCACCCTCAAATCACCCTAGAGCCGCCCTAGTGTCACCCTCAAATCACCCTAGAGCCGCCCTAGTGTCACCCTCAAATCACCCTAGAGCCGCCCTAGTGTCACCCTCAAATCACCCTAGAGCCGCCCTAGTGTCACCCTCAAATCACCCTAGAGCCGCCCTAGTGTCACCCTCAAATCACCCTAGAGCCGCCCTAGTGTCACCCTCAAATCACCCTAGAGCCGCCCTAGTGTCACCCTCAAATCGCCCTAGAGCCGCCCTAGTGTCGCCCTCAAATCACCCTAGAGCCGCCCTAGTGTCACCCTCAAATCACCCTAGAGCCGCCCTAGTGTCACCCTCAAATCACCCTAGAGCCGCCCTAGTGTCACCCTCAAATCACCCTAGAGCCGCCCTAGTGTCACCCTCAAATCACCCTAGAGCCGCCCTAGTGTCACCCTCAAATCACCCTAGAGCCGCCCTAGTGTCACCCTCAAATCGCCCTAGAGCCGCCCTAGAGCCGCCCTAGTGTTGCCCAAGTGCCGCCCTAGAGTCACGCCGCCCAAGTGCCGCCCAAGTGCCGCCCTAGAGTCGCCCTAGAGTCGTGTCGCCCCAGTGCCGCGCCGCCCCCAGTGCCGCGCCATAGTCCCGCCGCCATAGTCCCGCCGCCATAGTCCCGCCGCCATAGTCCCGCCGCCATAGTCCCGCCGCCATAGTCTCACCTCCGACGACGGGCAGGCTGGTGTTCTCGGAGCGCGACACGACCGTGGGGAGCTGCGTCGGGAGCAGCGACAGCATGTCCAGGAAGCCGGAGTGGGGCGCCGCCACCAGCACGGGCGCCTCCCTGGTGCTCGCCCGCCGGCCTTTGACCCGCACCCAGAAGAAGCCGAGGCAGAGGAAGGCGGCGCGGCTCAGCGTCCACATGACGGGGTGAAGCAGCCACTGCCGCCAGCCACGCACGGGGCGGGTGCGCTCCTCCTCCGAAAGGCCGGCCAATCGCAGGCGAGCGACGGGCCACATGACGAGGAAGCAGAGGGCGCTGAGGAACATGCGCAGCGGGAAGAGGACGCTGCCCAGAATCACACCCTGGAAGACAACAAGGTTAAAGTCTTGTAAAGCCCAAGCTCATCCTAAAACTGTTTAGGAACGGTCACATTTAGTCACATTTTAGTCACATTTAGTCACATTTTAAGACATTGTCACATTTATTTTGCCACATTTGGTTGCATTTTTTCACATTCTTTTTTTAACATTATTATGATTATGATTATGATTATGATTATTATTATTATTATTATTATTATTATTATTATTATTATTATATGTTAGGCCCCCCCGTTAGGTCCCCCCATTAGTGATTTTTACAGTATCGATACTCGTTCAAATTAGTATCTAGTTCCGATACTAGTTTTAGCATTGATTAGCATCTGAGTCTCGAGGAACGAGTCTGGGACTCAACCAGGACTAAATCCTCAGACCCAGAGCTTCCTCAGTTCAGGTTCAGTGTCACAGACTTTCACATCTCAGGTGTTTTTCTGCAGATTATAATAATATAATATAACACAGAACATTGTCTCACCTTTATCCTCTGCGCTTTGGTGAGTTTAACCCGGTAAAAGAAAGGATGAAGAGGATCCATCGTTGCCAAGTGACACAAACCAACACAAATCAAAAGAAACACAAACTCAGGAGATAAAACCGTGACTAAAAGTGTCACATAAAGTTCAAGGCAGCGCAACAAATGTGTCCAGGAGTTTGTTAAAATCCAGAAAAACGGGAAAATCCTTTTAAAACAGCGGCAGAAACCGGAGCAAAAGTGACGCTGCTAAAACAAGAGCATCGAGCCGCACATGGTGAAAGACAAGCGCCACAAACACGGGCTTTTCTTACGTGTGTGACCCGCCCCCAGACACGCCCCCAGACCCAACCCCCGGCCCCGCCCCCAGCCCCGCCTCCACGAGTATCACCAGTCCCTGTCACTAAAAAACCTCCAGAGACCACGCCCCGCTGCAAAACTCTTAAAAACTTTTACAATGTATTTCTATTTAATAAAGCAACTAAACCTAAATATTGTGCAGAAATATAGTAATATAATAATACAATACAGTTTTGCATTTAATTAAGCGTACAGAAGACTCTCTAGAACCTGTTTGGTCTTCGGTCTGGTTTGTTTGCCGTCAATTCAATTTAAATTTCATGTTTAAATGTGTTTGTTGTTGTTGTGTTACTTTTAATGGCGGTTGGCAGCCGACTGAAACGGTGCATTTACCGCCACCTGCTGGAGTTGTATGTTAAAGTATGTGTTTTACTCCATACCGTAAAAAAAGAAAGCCATTTTTCGTTTGTGGAATGTCTTCTTCTTCTTCTTTAGTTGTTGTGGTTGTTTCATGGCAGGCCAGACTTTATTCTTTAGACTTTATTCTTTGGTGTTTCATGGCGGATGGTATCCAAGCATTACATTACCGCCAGACTTTATTCTTTAGACTTTATTCTTTAGACTTCTTCTTCCAGCAGGGGGCGCTCCTGCCATTGCGTGGGAGGGTCTTTTATGACGTCACGCACGTTCCATTCTGTTCCGCTTTGTTTTTACGGTGTGGCGCGGAACACGACAAAGTACAAAAGTAAAAGTATTCAGTAACATGTTCACGTATCGAAGTCGTTTTTACAGTGGGTACTTTTTTACGCTGCATTTTTTAACTGGACTGAAAAGTAAAAAGTATTTGTTTTTGTCTTTTTTTTTTGTTTTTTTGCACGTTTACGGTGAATTTGTGCCTTAAAGTTCAGAGTTCAAGTCCCAGCTCTGAGCAAACTAATTTGTGCGTAAAATTGACTCGAAAAATTAAGAAATGTATTAAAATTTACTCTTTATCAAAAATTTTACTGTGATACTTTTACTTTATGCACATGTCTCTGTACTTTTACTTGCAAAATTGAGTCTTCCACCACACTAAAGGTATTGCAGATTACTGTATTTTCCGGACTATAAGTCGCATCTTTTTTCATAGTTTTGGCCAGGGTACTTAAACTTATACTCCAGAGCGACTTATATGTGATATTATTAGTTATTTTCACACTGACAACCACAAGAGGGCGCTCTAGGCTCTGAGCGACGCAGAAGAAGAATCTGCACTTCCTCTTCCTCTGGAGTTTGTGGAGTTGTTTAGAAGTGACACAGAGGAAGAAGAATTCAGTGGATTTAGTGATTTGGGGTAAAACTGATGCTTTGCTAAACTTGTTAGCATGTTCTTTATGCTATAGTTATCTGAATAACTGTTCATATGTTACGTTAACATACCAGACACTTACCACAGTTCTGTCTGTGCCTCATGTAGCTGAAGGTGTTAGCGTTAGCATACGTCATGTAGCTGAAGGTGTTAGCGTTAGCATACGTCATGTAGCTGAAGGTGTTAGCGTTAGCATACGTCATGTAGCTGAAGGTGTTAGCGTTAGCATACGTCATGTAGCTGAAGGTGTTAGCGTTAGCATACGTCATGTAGCTGAAGGTGTTAGCGTTAGCATACGTCATGGAGCTGAAGGTGTTAGCGTTAGCATACGTCATGGAGCTGAAGGTGTTAGCGTTAGCATACGTCATGGAGCTGAAGGTGTTAGCGTTAGCATACGTCATGTAGCTGAAGGTGTTAGCGTTAGCATACGTCATGTAGCTGAAGGTGTTAGCGTTAGCATACGTACACCTATTCACCATGTTCTCTCATCTGTTATTATTTTAAACTGCATTTACAGATGAAATGTCTGTTCTTGGTCCTGGATTTGATCAAAGACATTTCCCCTAAAAATGTGAGGTATATATGTTTTTTTCTTCTCTATTTTGCATTTTTTGGCTGGTGCGACTTATATTCCGGAAAATACGGTTAATACATATTCTACCATTTACAGCAAAAACAAACCGCACACACGAGACAATTGACGTGATGAAAATGTATTATTTATTCACAGTATTATGTACAAAAAAAAAACAGTTTCGACTGAGATACAATAAAACAAACACGAGACGTTTCACCGCAGTTACACGGAGCGGCCACGAGAGGGAGACACAGGCTCATCTCCACAGTTATTTATTTACGATTCAAAAATATCCACGTTCACGGAGTTTATTTACAGGAGAATTTGTGATAAATACAGATGAATCGTGAAAGCGCAGAGGTGGGTGGGGCTCGAATACTTTTACTCGAGTAACGATTTGATTAAAATCACACTTCTCAGTAGTTTTCGGACACTTTTCCTCCAGTGCATTTGTGTTTCCTTCAGGTCCGACTGAGTTATCCTCATTGTTGTGTTTATTCAGACTTTAAGCATTTATTTCATGTTTTTATCAATCAAATGTTTTTCTTACTCATTTTTAGCTCATTTTAGTCATTTCTTGGACCTTGTTTTGTACTTCTACTTAAGTAATATTGTCTTGAAGTAATTGTACTTATATTTTTTTTAAATTCTGGTTATAGCCCTGGTTTAATACAGTTTTAGTCATAATCAAAACAGATTTAATCCGGGTTTATAACTGGTTTAATCCTGGTTTTGGTCTCAGGATGTGTTCACACTTGATCCCACTTTAGTCCTGATGTGGACTTGGGTCAGTCCTGTCCTAGTCCTGGTTTAGTCCTGGTCTTGTCCAACTTAGTTTCAGGTTAAAGAGATTTAGTCCTAATTTTGATCTGGAGAATATGTGAACGCAACTTTAGTAGTCCTAGTTTTAGACCCGCTTGAGTCCCAGTTTTATAGTCCCGCTTGAGTCCCGCTTGAGTCCCGCTTGAGTCCCGCTTGAGTCCCGCTTGAGTCCCGCTTGAGTCCCGCTTGAGTCCCGCTTGAGTCCCGCTTGAGTCCCGCTTGAGTCCCGCTTGAGTCCCGCTTGAGTCCCGCTTTAGACACGCTTTAGACACGCTTTAGACACGCTTTGGACCAGGTTTAGTCCTGGTTTATTACTTGAGAACAGTTTTTGTCATCGTTTGTTCATAAAATCACACAAATCAAAAACGGAACTAAACTGTTCTTTTAAAGGAGACTTAAATGTGACGTTCCTACAAAAAGAATTGATGAATGAACGCTGGTGTCGTTTTTTCCTGTTATTTGGTATTTTAATCACATTTCAGACGTATTATTCAGAGTTGAATAATTAACACACAAAAGTACTACTTAAGTGCTTCATTCTGTTATTTTACAGACCCTTTAAATCGTAAAATGTTCCAAATTCAGAGTAAAAAAGGCATTAAGTCGACCATTAAACATTTTCAATATTAACAGATCGAAATATGATTGATTTGAAGTCTCAATAACAAAATATAAGCAACCATTTTGAATTTCTAGTGTAGAAACTAGTTATTTTGCTTTTCTATTGCAAAAAAACTGGAAACAATTCAAATTTCTAGCGTCGGACTTGTATTCGAGCTTCATAAACAGTACAATTTGTGTTAAAGTTTGTCATATTTCTGCAGGTAAAAGTGTAAACATTTGTCCCGTGAAACCTCAAACTCGTGATCGCGGCTTCTTCATAATCATAGATTCTTACATCATCTCGTAATTAATAATCAAACGCGGTAAAAATCCAGTGTTAAACGTGTTCAAACCAGTGTTTTTCGCTTGGACAGAACCAACTGGATTAATGCCCCACTACGGGAAGCTTCGAGGGTCCGTTTTCAAATACAAGCTCACATACAAATGCCTATATAATACAGACACAAAGAATGTACATATGTTCACGTTGCCGTCCATAAACGTCTCAAAAATAACAAACGAACAAATGAATGAATATCGCGGCGTAAAAAGTACTTTAAAGGACACATATTCTGTGTTATCCGTGTCGTTCTTGTCCTTTAAGACTCGCTCTCGTCACTTCACTTTGGCGTCTCGTGTTTTAGAACTTTTTAAACTTTAGAACTGTACTGAAAACCCGCACTTTCTGGCGTCAGCGCTCCATCTGCTGGCGGAAAAGGGGATTACCGCAGGGGAACGAAAGGCTCAAGAACGAGTCTGCGGTGATTTGGGGACCTCCCGATCTCGACTTTTGACATAAATGTCAGCAGGGGATTGAAACAGAGTATTTTCAGAGGAGAGGACCACGCAAACACGATAAATGAGCCTGATTTATGACAAATACAACTCCACGTTTGTTTTTAAAGAGGAAACCATGTAAAGACGGGGTTGAGACACTAGAGGTCAGTTTGTTCTCTCAACATCCTGATTTGTTTTTATTATTTAATTGAATCCGCTTCATCCATAGATTTCTCCGGGACATGCTCCTCCCACAGAGTCATAAAGATCAGGCCTTAAAGTGGCTCCTACACCCGACTGTACAAGAGTCTGACAGAACCAACGCCACGATTTGTTCAAGGTTCCGAGTTGGATTTATTCAACTTTTAAGTCTAATAAATGCGGCAAAATTTGATTTGGTCGATTCTCAGTCCAGCTCCACTCAAAAACAGGATAAAAAATCCTCAAATTCCCACTGTAAACTCGCTGAAGCACGACATTTAAACCCGCTCTGTTCATTTTTCACATTTAAACGACCCAAATGTGTGACATTTTGGTCGTTTTTTTACACAGAAAACACCATATTTCTTCATCAAATCAAATTACAGGAGAGGTTACTGAATCTATTTCTCCCGTTCACCTGCAACGTTTCACCTTAACAAAGAGAAAACGTAACATAATACGTGTCCTTTAAAGCTGCTTTACGTGACTTTTTCCGCGCTGGAGGGCGGTGACATCATCGCTTTGCCCGGAATGTTCTGCAGTACGGCATTATCCATCTCCACGGAAACAAGTGCGTTCCAAGCCATTTTTTTGAACCAAGAAAAATTATGCAAGCTACACGTGCTGTTGTACTGCGGAACATTCCGGGCAAAGCGATAACCGTAAGAAGCTCCATAGAGCACCTTTAATGTTAGCTGGATGTCGCTGGTTTAATCATAATAATAATAATAATAATAATAATGTTTAAAAATCACTGGCAGCTCTGATTAGGAATAGCAGCTTTACAACGGTTGGACAAACTGGCAAACGACTCAGATCCTGATTCCGTTGCCGGCCCCGCCCTCGCGAGCCCCTCATGTGACGTTGGCGATGGGGTCGCTGATCCGCAGGCACCTCCAGTAGAGCGTGCGGGCCAGCGTGAGCGCGGCGAGGCTCAGCAGCAGCACCCACGACGCGTAGATGCCGCGGCTCGATTTGGCCGACGCCCACGTTCCCGCCTTCAGGAGACAGACAGAGGCTTTCAAGGGACGGACAACGCTCCAGGTCGACAGAGACGTGGATTTATGGAACTAAAAGGGACTGTACAGACTCTACAGGAAGTGACATCACACTCTACAGGAAGTGACGTCACACTCATTCCAGTCAAAGTTTATGCAGAATTTACACAAAACGTTACACTAAACATTAATTCAACAAAATGAAGTCGCTCTCATATATTTTTGAAAGAGAGAGAGACAGACAGATTGAGAGAGAGAGAGAGAAAGAAAAAGAGAAGTTTGAGGAGAAACAAACACTAATGCCTTTTAAACCACAATCGATTGTTTAATAAGAAGTTTAGTTGAACCAATTATTTTCAGTTGTTTTTTTTTACATCGACACGAGTGAATTAGTCTCAACAAACAACAAACAAAAGCGTTTCTTACCATGAGTCCAGCGGTGGAAGCGGCGATGACCATAAACAACAAGAAGCACAGCAAACTCCGCCTCCTGGGATAACGCCGGCCAATGGAGGAGCTGCGGATACAAACACAGGAAGTGAAAACGCCATTGTCTTCCTGTATCGCTGTCACTAACGTGTTTAAACAAGAGTTAGAGCTGCAACTATCGTTTATTTGTTTGCATTATGTGATTTTATATATATATATATATATATATATATATATATATATATATATATATATATATATATATATATATATATATATATATATATATATATATATATATATATATATATATAATTTTTTTTCTTCCCTTTTAGATATTAAAAAAATAAGAAAAGATAAAAAGAGTCTGAATCTGAACTCACACTTTTCTGCAGTGTGGACACCGGGCCAGAGTTCTGTCTGAAAACTCCGTCCACTGAAAAAGAACGACAAAACACAACATTGTACAAGAGTAAAAGTATGAGAAAGAAAGAGTAAAAGTATGAGAAAGAAAGTAAAAGTATGAGAGAAAGAGTAAAAACATGAGAAAGAAAGAGTAAAAGTATGAGAAGGAAAGAGTAAAAGTATGAGAAGGAAAGAGTAAAAGTATGAGAGAGAAAGAGTAAAAGTATGAGAGAGAAAGAGTAAAAGTAGGGCGGGTGTTGGGCGGGTGCCGGGCGGGTGTCGGGCGGGTGTTATCGTTTGTACCAGGAAGGTGTTGGAGCAGTGCCCGCAGATGACCCGGACGCCGACGGGCTGGTGGTGCTGTGGCTCCGGACTGTCTCTGCCGATGTGCACCGGGCCCAGGTTTATGATGCGTTTGCTGAGCGCCGGAGAGAAGAGGAAACATCACACACGGGAAGAAGTCAAACGGGAATAACATTAAACATGATGCAGGGGAAAGGGCTGAGATTTACGTATTTTCTGGACTATACGTCGCAACTTTTTCATAGTATTGGCTGGTGCGACTTATATATGTGATATTATTTGTTATTTTCTCACTGGCAACCACAAGAGTGCGCTCTAGGCTCTAAGCGACGCAGAAGAAGAATCTGCACTTCCTCTTCCTCTGGAGTTTGTGGAGTTGTTTAGAAGTGACACAGAGGAAGAAGAATTCAGTGGATTTAGTGATTTGGGGTAAAACTGATGCTTTGCTAAACTTGTTAGCATGTTCTTTATGCTATAGTTATCTGAATAACTGTTCATATGTTACGTTAACATACCAGACACTTACCACAGTTCTGTCTGTGCCTCATGTAGCTGAAGGTGTTAGCGTTAGCATACGTCATGTAGCTGAAGGTGTTAGCGTTAGCATACGTCATGTAGCTGAAGGTGTTAGCGTTAGCATACGTCATGTAGCTGAAGGTGTTAGCGTTAGCATACGTCATGTAGCTGAAGGTGTTAGCGTTAGCATACATCATGTAGCTGATGGTGTTAGCGTTAGCATACGTCATGTAGCTGAAGGTGTTAGCATACGTCATGTAGCTGAAGGTGTTAGCATACGTACACCTATTCACCATGTTCTCTCATCTGTTATTATTTTAAACTGCATTTACAGATGAAATGTCTGTTCTTGGTCCTGGATTTTTATCAAAAAAAAAAATCCCAAAAAATGCGACTAATATATGTTTTTTCCCTTTTTTTGGCTGGTGCGACTTATAGTCTGGAAAATGCGTTAAATGGGTTTGTTTTGCCATCTCAATATTTCTCTATGAAAATATATTTAGTAATAATCCGTGTGTGTGTGTCTGTGTGTGTGTGTGTCTGTGTCTGTGTCTGTGTGTGTGTGTCTGTGTCTGTGTGTCTGTGTGTGTCTGTGTGTGTGTGTGTGTGTGTCTGTGTGTGTGTGTGTGTGTGTGTGTGTCTGTGTCTGTGTGTGTGTGTGTCTGTGTGTGTGTGTGTGTGTGTCTGTGTGTGTGTGTGTGTGTGTGTCTGTGTCTGTGTCTGTGTGTGTGTGTGTGTATGTGTGGCGTTGCTAAAGATAGAGTAAACAGTTTTGCCTCATTTCTTTGACTTCTCTGCATGTGAGGGGCGTGGCTAAAGCCTATACGCCGCGTTTGAACCTCTCTTTATGTCATGCTAACGCTAATGTCAGACGCATTATGAGCTGGAAATATCAGATTTTGGGGTCTGGACAAAGCGAGTGCCGTGTGGCCATAAACAGGAAACCAGTCGGCGTTGGGCGCGTTTACCAGTAAGGCCTGGGGCAGGCGATTTTCTGAGATGTGACTTTACAGATGAGCAGGCAGTTGCACGGACAGCGCACGTATTTCTTCCCCACGGGAGCATTTTTTATGGGCTGCAAAGATTAAAAAAAAAAAAAAAAGTAAATACGAGTCATTTTCACACAATTTTCAAAAGGAAACATTATTCATAATTGACATAATATGAGCTTCATCGTATTATGTTGATATGTCGAAAAAAACCCTCATAATTAAGGTTGTCAAATTATTCGTATTGTTCATATGTACAAGTACAAGTACACTGCACAGCTGCTATTGGCTAATTGAGTTTAAGGCATGTGTTTTATTCCGCAGAAGGCTCGATTCATACAGGAAATCACTTTTGTTTCAGTCAAATTTACATCTTCAACTGATTGATGCGTCGAGCCTGTGCGTCTTTTTTTAATCGTTCTATAAAATCGTAAAACAACAAAAATAAACAGGGCAAGACCAGAGAGAAACACAATAATCAAACAATTTAAAATAAGGAAGAGGAAGCATCAAAAGAAAAGAAAATGTAAGTCTTGTTTGTCTAATTCTTACTTTGTTCGAGGTGTAGAACATGTGGTAAATATTTATCACAGCGTTACATCCGTTAAGTTTGTGAAGACGTTTTGAAAAACAAGAGTTTAAAATGACAGGAAGTAGAGCTGAATCCCTCTGTGATGTCATCAGTGTGCGACACAGAGACAGTTTAAACCATGGTTGGACTAAATAAAGGTGTTTTATGGTCTTATTGTGTGTCGTTTCCCCCACGGTCCTTTCCCTCACGGTCCTTACGGTCCTTTCCCCCACGGTCCTTACGGTCCTTTCCCCCACGGTCCTTTCCCCCACGGTCCTTTCCCCCACGGTCCTTTCCCCCACGGTCCTTTCCCCCACGGTCCTTTCCCTCACGGTCCTTTCCCTCACGGTCCTTACGGTCCTTTCCCCCACGGTCCTTTCCCTCACGGTCCTTACGGTCCTTTCCCCCACGGTCCTTTCCCCCACGGTCCTTTCCCCCACGGTCCTTTCCCCCACGGTCCTTTCCCCCACGGTCCTTTCCCCCACGGTCCTTTCCCTCACGGTCCTTACGGTCCTTTCCCCCACGGTCCTTTCCCCCACGGTCCTTTCCCCCACGGTCCTTTCCCCCACGGTCCTTTCCCTCACGGTCGTTTCCCTCACGGTCGTTTCCCTCACGGTCGTTTCCTTCACGGTCGTTTCCTTCACGGTCGTTTCCCTCACGGTCGTTTCCCTCACGGTCCTTTCCCCCACGGTCCTTTCCCCCACGGTCCTTTCCCCCACGGTCCTTTCCCTCACGGTCCTTTCCCTCACGGTCCTTACGGTCCTTTCCCCCACGGTCCTTTCCCTCACGGTCCTTACGGTCCTTTCCCCCACGGTCCTTTCCCCCACGGTCCTTTCCCCCACGGTCCTTTCCCCCACGGTCCTTTCCCTCACGGTCCTTTCCTTCACGGTCCTTTCCCTCACGGTCGTTTCCCTCACGGTCGTTTCCTTCACGGTCGTTTCCTTCACGGTCGTTTCCCTCACGGTCGTTTCCCTCACGGTCCTTTCCCCCACGGTCCTTTCCCCCACGGTCCTTTCCCCCACCACGGTCCTTTCCCCCACGGTCCTTTCCCTCACAGTCGTTTCCCTCACAGTCGTTTCCTTCACGGTCCTTTCCCTCACGGTCCTTTCCTTCACGGTCCTTTCCCTCACAGTCGTTTCCTTCACGGTCGTTTCCCTCACGGTCCTTTCCTTCACGGTCCTTTCCCCCACGGTCCTTTCCCCCACGGTCCTTTCCCCCACCACGGTCCTTTCCCCCACGGTCCTTTCCCTCACGGTCCTTTCCCTCACGGTCCTTTCCCTCACAGTCGTTTCCCTCACAGTCGTTTCCTTCACGGTCGTTTCCCTCACAGTCGTTTCCTTCACGGTCCTTTCCCTCACGGTCCTTTCCCTCACGGTCCTTTCCTTCACGGTCCTTTCCCTCACAGTCGTTTCCCTCACAGTCGTTTCCTTCACAGTCGTTTCCCTCACAGTCGTTTCCCTCACAGTCGTTTCCCTCACAGTCGTTTCCCTCACAGTCGTTTCCCTCACAGTCGTTTCCCTCACGGTCCTTTCCTTCACGGTCCTTTCCCTCACAGTCGTTTCCCTCACAGTCGTTTCCCTCACAGTCGTTTCCCTCACAGTCGTTTCCCTCACGGTCCTTTCCTTCACGGTCCTTTCCCTCACGGTCCTTTCCCTCACGGTCCTTTCCTTCACGGTCCTTTCCCTCACAGTCGTTTCCCTCACAGTCGTTTCCTTCACAGTCGTTTCCCTCACAGTCGTTTCCTTCACAGTCGTTTCCCTCACAGTCGTTTCCCTCACAGTCGTTTCCCTCACAGTCGTTTCCCTCACAGTCGTTTCCCGTCTGGCCTGAAGCCCACCGAGCGGCGCCGCATCACTGACCGTGGCCTCGTTGCAGAAGTTGCACTTGACCACGTGCTGGTGCGCCTTGCCCTCCACGGAGATGGCGCTCTGGCACACGCGGCAGCTGATGATCGGGGCGCTGCCGCTGTCGGGGCTGCCCTGGGGCGAGTACGGCGGCGGGGGCTCGCCAGGCGCCACCGAGCTCGGGAACGAGGACACACCTGCAGACAGTTCACGATGTCCTGAATATCGGAGTACACTTAAGTAGGGATGTCGAGATCATTCGGTTGATCAATAATCGGGAGAACCAAAAAATAATACTTTTATAATACAATTTTAGGAGCAGAATTTTGTCTTTTTAGGTCAATCTAGAGCCCAAAAAATAGCATTAAAATTTAAAGAACTTTTTAAAATATAATTTCTGTCACATTTAACTTTATTTTGTCATTCAGAAAGTTAAATTTGAGGATTTGTAACGTTTGCTGCAAAATTACACCCATTACAAAACTAGAAAAATACATGTAATACAATGTTGAAAAAAGTCACATTATCTGCCTGTGTAGTAACTGAATTGTACTTCTTGAAACAAGCTTAATAATCGTACATATTTAGCCTTTATTGAGATGAAAAGTCTTAAAGCAAGATGTCAGATTTTGGTCTAGATTTAAGTGAATAAATATTGGTTAGATTCATGAAATTTGCAGTGAAAAATAGACCTAAAACTTTTTTATTTTGCCGTTATTGTCAAATTTATTCAAAAATATTCCTTACAAAGACCAAACACAGCCTTGACAATATGCCACGTGCTGAGGTTTTATGACGAAGGGTTGTGGATGGAAAAAAAAAAAAAATCGACTTTGAGTCCCAACTCCACGATCAAGACGCCATTAAGCTGCGAAACCTGATTTTCAACCCGCAAAAAGGAGGAAGTAAGTCCGTAAAACTGTCCAACGCATTCCTGGCTTTCGCAAACCCTCACGACTTTGGAACGACGCATTCCAACGGCGAAAGACAGAATACTTCCTGATTAGATGCAGAGGTCTGATTATGTCACAATGTGCTGCTTTTATCCGTGTTTTTCTTACATTTATGTTAATAAATATTCAAATGTAAGACTTTTCCCATCTTCACCTGCAGCGTTTCGCATTAAAGCAGAACTAAGTAACATTTTCACATCTTTGTAAGTCCCTGTGATGGTTAAATATGTGTTTTCGGGGCGTTTGAAGTTCCTGTTGTCGCCCCCTGCTGTCTATGCGCAGAAAACCAGCCTTATAACATGTACCGACAAAACAACTCTCCTGAGAAACCCTCGCTCTTAAGGAGAAATGTTTTTGCGTGTGATTATACGGACGAATTATGATAACGAAAGAAAGAAAAAGTCTGTTCTCTGAGAGTGTATTTTCACAAGAGAACTGCAGGGGGAGCTCCATCGCCAGAGTTCCTCGGTCGTGCGTTTAGTGTGAGCGACGGATCAGAAGTGTCTGAGCGTGGTGTAAAAGCGCCGGTCGTACCTTGGAGCGTGGACACCAGAGCGCGGCCGAAACCTTCGTCCTGATCGGACAGCAGCGGCGAGCGCTCCCCGTCCGCCATGGCTCCGAGGTCGGGGCGAAACCGAGCGGGCGGAACCTGTGACAGGGCCAGAGCGGGGCAAACCGGGGGGAAAATGTGGCACAAAAATCCGTTACAATCAGAAGGAAACTGGGATACTTTTGTCTTGAAAAATGTGTAATATCGCAGTTGTTGTTATGGCGGAATATTTAAATGATGGAGGGTATTGTCTATGATCAAAGCTACCGTATTTTCCGGACTATAAGTCGCACCAGCCAAAAAATGCATAATGGAGAAGATAAAAACATACAAGTTGCACTGGAGTATGAAATGCGGTTGCAGGTGTGAAAATAAATAATGATATCACATAAATCGCTCCGGAGTATAAGTATATAAGTATAAATATAAGTATAAGTCGCACCCCGGCCACAACTATGAAAAAAGGTGCGACTTATAGTCTGGAAGATACGGTATTAAGAAAGTGCTGTTTGTGTTGGAAATGGTTAAAATCTTGACATACAAGAGCTTTTTTGATTATCTGAACGGTATCAATATCAGCATCGAGTCTTTTCCTTAGTATCGAGTTTGACATTTTAGTGTCATTACAACAGATTTATATAAAAACATTTGAAACATTGCAATCGTCGTTAGATATCAGTGTTAGTATGTTCAGTAAATAGTGGTATTTCTGCACTTTTGTGGGTGTGGTCTTATGGTCCGTTCATGGTTTAATCGACATTTAAAAGACATTTACAGGCACGTTTTAGTACAATCCCGATGCATTGAAACATAACCATCAAAATAATACAGAAAATAAGGTCAGGTCAGGTTTCTATTACATGCAAATGTGGGAGACATGTTGAAAAATGTACAATATCGCCGTTGTTTTGGAGCAAAATTGGAATCTGTGATTAAAACTATTCATAATGAGCTCAAAAAAAGTCAAAAAAAGAGTGCAAAGTGACTTTTCTGCCCTTTGAGGATTAATTTTACTGTCCGTTCACTTTAATCTCAACCGAGACGTTTACGGACACGTTTTAGCACATTTTTTACAAAGTGTGAAAATACCGTCTAAATATTGTTACCAAGACATACATACACACTGCATCATAAGTATAACAGTTTTGTGCATTGAATAATAATAATTACTACTTAATTGAACAATCTGAAGCGGCAAAACAAATGACTATCTATTACAACTAATGATTATTTCAGTAATCGACAAGTCATCTATTATTTATATCGTACGTTCAGACTTTTAAATCCACTAACAACCAAACAAACGTCGAAATACGCCGTCCAGACAGAGAATATTTATGAATGAAATAAATGAAGAAAATCTGAAATTGTGTTGTGTTATTTAGACATTGTTTGACTTAACAATGTCACAGTCTTTGTTATAAAAGCTCGTCTCATATGTTCGTCCAGATAACGATTATTAAAATACGATTATTTTAATAGTCGACGAGTCAAGAAGATTAGATACAGAATGTTAAGATGGGCCTATATAAACATTGAAATAAAAAAAATATCAAATACACGTTTTAACTAAATACAAATACTAATAGAATTTAAGTAGAATAAAATAACACAAACATGATTAAATAGACGCACAGTGCATATTATAATACTACAGTGGCACTAAACAGTTTTATTGGACACAATTACAACAGATGGATGACTTAATGTGCAAAGCTCGCGCCGTTTTTGACAATCTCACGACAAAAAATAACTGACAAACCGTTAAATAATGTCGGCGTTTGCGGGACGAACCTCGAGATTAAACGCGTCACGATCCGAGCGTTTTCCGAATGAAGAGGCGAAGAACCGACCAGGCGGAACCGGGGGGAACGACCGGAACGACCAGGCGGAACCGGGGGGAACGGGCCGGTGTGTCGGAGGCGCTGGAGCCGCGCGGAGGTGACGGGGACGCGGTCAGAGCAGGGGCCAAACCCGCGGCCTCGGCTCGGTACCGCGGGAGGAGGAGAAGCGGCGGCGGCGGAGGCACATGACTCGGCAAAGCTGCGGAAACGCGGAAGTGAACGCAAACACGGGTCACGTGACGAGCGCGAGTCACGCGGCAGGGGGGACGGACAGGCGAGCGGGCCAATCAGAGGGCGAGAGAGTGGGCGGGATTTGATTCGTTTATCATTTCTGAGGCAAATCAAAAATGGGTGCGTTTGTCGCTAAGCTAATGCTAACGTACTGTAAATGTAATCAATAATGTTCAAATAACTTTTACACTTTTATCAAGTTTGTCTGTTTTATATTTATGCTAATTTATGTGAGACAAAAACACTTTATTAACACGTCGGTTTGACATATTTACATAGGAAAAATATCAAATACTCTCTGATGTCACTTTATTTTAATTTATTTGGGCAAAACTCTGCTAAGAATGAATGGAACAGGAAGTGGAACTCCGTATTTTTAAGGCAACCATAAAGGGCCTAATGATATTGTGATCATACTTTCGATTAATACAGATGTTTAAAATGCTAAACGTCCATAAACATCAGATTTGTTAGAAATTTGACCCGGGTGAAGCTAAAGTGACACTTGAGGACAACTTGATTTATAGAATTTATAGACAAAATAGCTTTTCGATCAAAAACACAACATTTCACCACAAACCACGTGTACTTTATTAAATTCAAATCAAATGTATTTATAAAGCACGATTCATACAAACCGCAATTCAAAGTGTTTTACAATGTTGAAAACACATAAAAAAAAAAAAACACAATTCAATTTATAAACATATAAAACAATGTACGTCACAGTAAATAAATAAAATAAGACTAAAGTGGTATTTTAAAATATAAATAGGCGCGGCTTAACAAAACAGTCTTTAGCTTGGATTTAAACAAGTTTGAAGTTTCCTTTTTGAAGTTTTTTTTCTTTGCCCGAGTCATGAAACGTCCGCACTGAGCACATCATGTCCAGATAACAATTATATGATTATTAAATTAGCTGACAATTATCTCAATAATCCATTCGTTTCAATTAAGCGATCAAGCCCTATTGTTTGTTGCTATTTTATATGAAAAATAACTTGTAATACATGAGTCCCGCCTGAAGTGTCTTGTACAAATACGATGCATTTCCCTTACATTGCATCCACACGTCTAAATACACATAAGTATGATTTATCCTGGGCTTAAATGTGATTGGATTTGACATGATGTGAGGCGACAGCTGAAAGTATCCGTGGCCTAATAAGCAGAAGCTCAGCGCCTTCAGCAGCAGCAGAGGCCTTTCCTTTTAGTCCGTTATGTTTGATTGTCTCTGCTGAATGTGGTTCGGAGCGACGGTTTTGAGCTGGAGGTTTGTTTCGTCGAGGCGAGGTACGAGAACGCTTTTTATTTTAATGTATTAACTACTGATTGATCATTTTAGTAGTCGACTAGTCAGCGATTTCAACTATTTCTACTGCAGATTTAGACCTTTTAAATCCATTTTTACCGGGATAAAGGTTGAAATATGGCAACTGAAGGCTTCTAAACATATAAAAAACAGAAATAGTGTTGTCTTTTTTGACATTTTGATTCAATAATACTGCTGGGTTTGTTCATTCTAGATGAAAATGACACAAATGAAATGACACTTTACGGGATTTTTTTTCTTTTTTGATGAATTTTTCCAAACCAAATGAAGACGTTATTGCTTTGTCTGGTATGTTGTCCTTTATGGCATTAAACCAATAAAGGTATAAAGAAATTGTTTACATTGTTTACATTACTTTAAAACGTTTATCTCCAATATAAGACGTTAAATGTTGTAATTAGATATATAAGTCGCACTGGAGTATAAGTCGTATTTTTTGGGGAAATCTATCACTAAATCCATTGAATTCTTCTTCCTCTGTGTCACTTCTAAACAACTCCACAAACTCCAGAAGTAGAGGAAGTGCAGATTCTTCTTCTGCGTCGCTTAGAGCCTAGAGCGCCCTCTTGTGGTTGTCAGTGAGAAAATAACAAATAATATCACATATATAAGTCGCACCAGCCAAAACTATGAAAAAAGGTGCGACTTATAGTCCGGAAAATACGGTAATATTTTCTTACTTTGTGTGGATTTAATATACAGAAATTTGATGTGACAGCTTTATTTCCGAAGAAAAACTGAATTATTTAACAAAGATTATAAACATATTGGGTAATGTATGATATTTTTTAATCAAGCTTTTTTTTCCGTAAACGTCCTGCAGTGCGAGAGCTGACGGGTTTGGAATAATTTGGTAATATTTCAGTGGAGGATGTGCCGCGGCGTTAAGGGGGTTGAACGATATCCCTCCGTAGGGTCACATGACTTCTGGACCATGTTCTCCTGAGCCGGACGTTGGATTAGAGACGTTAAGATGCTCCAGACGCCAGATAGCCGGCGCCCCCTGCTGGTCCTGGCCCTGCTCGCCTCTCTGGCCCGGATGCCCCGTCCCGCAGAGGCCGCCTGGTTCCGACTGGGCGTGGTCGGACCCTGGGGCTGTGACCCGATGTTCGCCAAAGCTCTGCCGCACGTGGCCGCGCAGCTCGCCACGAACCGGATCAACAAAGACCCCGAGCTGTCCCACGCACACACCTTTGAGTTCACCGTCCTGCAGGTGGAGAAAGGCCTGGTTTAGACCTGGTTTAGACCTGGTTTAGACCTGGTTTAGACCTGGTTTAGTACTGGTTTAGTCCTGGTTTAGACCTGGTTTAGACCTGGTTTAGACCTGGTTTAGACCTGGTTTAGTACTGGTTTAGTACTGGTTTTATCCTGGTTTAGACCTGGTTTAGACCTGGTTTAGACCTGGTTTAGACCTGGTTTAGTACTGGTTTAGTCCTGGTTTAGACCTGGTTTAGACCTGGTTTAGACCTGGTTTAGTACTGGTTTAGTACTGGTTTTATCCTGGTTTAGACCTGGTTTAGACCTGGTTTAGTACTGGTTTTGTCCTGGTTTAGATCTGGTTTAGACCTGGTTTAGACCTGGTTTAGTCCTGGGTTAGACCTGGTTTAGACCTGGTTTAGACCTGGTTTAGTCCTGGTTTAGGCCTAGTTTAGTCCTGGTTTGGACCTGGTTTAGACCTGGTTTAGACCTGGATAAGACCTTGTTTGGACCTGATTAAGTCCTGATCTTAGTTTTTTCTTGGTAAATCTTGGTTTAGTCCAGGTTTAGTCCTGTATTAGTCTAGGTTTGTCTTGGTTTATTGTATTTTATGGCCCTGGATTTGTTAAATTTGAGACTCTTTGTGGATTTAACAGTCAGTCCTCATCAACAATAACCTTTTCACTCTAAATGTCTGTCATCGTGAGTCTCACCTTGAGCCTCTGGTGATGAGTGGTGTTGTTCTCAGGAGCCGTGCGACTCGTCCCGAGGTCTGAAGGCCTTTCTGGGCTTCCACACCAAAGCCTCGGCCTTCACTGGACCCATAAACCCCGGGATCTGCGACGCCGCCTCCATGATCAGCAAAGGCTGGAACAAAGTATGAAACATGAAGGATTCCTTTTTCCAAACATGATGACACAGAATATGTTCATTAATAAAGACTCATTAAAGAGCCCGACCCCTTTTCCCACAGCTGCATTACATTACACTGTGACATACATATAGCAGGCCACGCCCATAAATACAGTTTACTACTCTGCATAGTTTGTAACTGACATTGAAAAAAAACCGAGCAAAAAACAGTATTAAACGTTGTAGTATCGATAATAATAATGATGCATTTTATTAATATTGCACTTTTCTTTTGAGCACAAATCTCTACAAATCGCCACGAAGACGTCAAACATTAAAGTGCCTCTGACAGTTCGGACTAAAATGAACTAAAATGTAGTTAAGATAAATATATTTTAAATTTTGCTTAACATTTTCAGGTTTATAATTGTACTTCCTGGTTGTAATTCGTGACGTCAAACGAGGAAATTTCCATAGCAACCACCGGGTCAAAACTCAACTGAAATGTCTTTTTTTATTTGACAAAAATTGTTGTAAAAATACAAATATATGAGATTTGAATTAAAGTTTCGTGGGTCAAAAAGTAGTTTATTTCGTGTAACTTCTGCATAAACTTCCCTGGTGTGATGTCACTTCCTGTAATCACAAATAGCTGTTCGATTGGTGTAAAACTATCATGTTTATCTACAACAGATACAATCACGCCAAATAAAGTCAAAGTGAGAATAATCACAAGAACCTTTCGTACATACTTTCAAAACAGTGCCCCCTGTGTCCTCTCCCAGGCGCTGTTCCCGTGGGACTGTGTCGGCGATGACCTGGACGAGCCCCGGAGCCACCCCACCCTCGCCCGCGCCATGCCCCGCCCCACCAGGGTCCTCCTGCGGGTGCTGTCCTACTTCAGCTGGGCCCACGTCGCCGTCCTGTCCTCGTCCGAAGACGTCTGGACCGAGACCGCCACCAAGGTAACTTTACGTTTAGAAACTTAACGTTGCTTAATGTTTACAGTCTCATGTCCAACCAGGAAGTACAATTATAAACTGCACAAAAATTGTCAAACTGGGGACGAACAGGCAAAATGTTTGGTAAAATCTGAAATAATAATAATTGTGTTCACTACGTTTTAGTCAAATGTGTAGTTTAACCTGTCAGATGGACTATAAAGCCGAACTAAGTAACATTTTCACCTTATTGAACGTCTTTGTAACTCCCTGGGATGGTTAAATATGCGTTTTCGGGGTGTTTGAAGTGTCCGTCGTCGCCCCCTGCTGTCTCTGGGCGGAAAACCAGCCTTATAACATGACCGACATCGACCCGAAGAAAACTCCCCTGAGAAACCCTCGCCCTTTTTTTATATTTGGCTACGTGAAATGCTTTTGTGTGTGTGATTATACCGACTTATTACGATAAAGAACGAAAGAAAAGGCGTTTGCGTCTGTTTTCTGACAGTGTAGTTTCACAAAGGGGCAGCAGGGGGAGCTCTAGTACTTAGTTCCGCTTTCAATACAGTCAAAAAGTCAAGTCGCGGTCAGTGGATTCGTCGCCGCAGTCGCAGTGAAGCGTCTGGTGCTGCTGTCGTTGCAGGTGGCGGACTCTCTGCGGGGTCAGGGTTTGCCCGTCCGACTGGTCAGTTTCGTGGAGGACACGCCCCACGGCATCAGGAGAACGCTGGCGAGGATACAGAAGATGAGCGAGATCCGAGGTGTGTCCAAAACTGCGCCTTACTCCCGCACGCCACAGAATCAAGTGCTTTAGCTGCAAACTCAACTTATTTACTCTCCTCTTTTGCTTTAAAAACACAAAAACAAGAGTAAAAGGACATAAAAATTGTAAAAATCAAGTGCTTTAACAGTCAACTTTGCTTATTTTCTTTTCTCTTTCAATTACAAAAATGAAAAAACTAAAATAAAAGGACAAAAAACTGTGTAAAAACAAGAACTTTAACCTTAAATTTTACTTATTTTACTTTCTCTATTACTTTATAAACACAAAAACAAAGTAAAAGGACAAAAAACGTGTAAAAATCAAGTGCTTTAACTGTAAATTTGCTTATTTTACTCTCTCTATTGCTTTACAAACACACACAAAAATAAATAAAAGGACAAAAAGTGTGTAAAACCAAGAACTTTAACTGTAAATTTTACTTATTTTACTTTCTCCATTATTTTACAAACACAAAAACAAAGTAAAAAGACAAAAAAAGTGTAAAAATCAAGTGCTTTAACAGTCAACTTTGCTTATTTTCTTTTCTCTTTCAATTACAAACACAAAAAACAAAAATAAAAGGACAAAAAAGTGTGTAAAAATAAGAACTTTAACCGTAAATTTTACTTATTTTATTTTCTCTATTACTTATTACTTTACAAACACAAAAACAAAGTAAAAGAATACAAAACGTATAAAAATCCAGTGCTTTAACCGTAAATTTGCTTATTTTACTCTCTCTATTGCTTTACAAACACAAAAACAAAGGAAAAGGAAAAAAAAATAGGCAAAAATCAAGTGCTTTAACCGTAAATTTTGCTTATTTTCCTTTCTCTTTCAATTACAAACACAAAAAACAAAATAAAAGGACATAAAAGTGTGTAAAACCAAGACCTTTAACCGTAAAGTTGACTTATTTTACTTTCTCTATTACTTTACAAACACAAAAAACAAAATAAAAGGACATAAAAGTGTGTAAAACCGCTCTGACCGCCTCTTCTGCTCAGTGGTCCTCCTGTGCATGCACTCGGCGCTGCTGGGCGGCGACCTGCAGCGGCGCCTCCTGGAGGCGGCCCACGACCTCCGGCTGACCGACGGCTCCGTGGTCTTCATCCCGTACGACGCGCTGCTGTACAGCCTGCCGCACCGCAACGTCACCTACCCGGCGCTGCGCGGGAACGGCAAGCTGCGGCGGGCCTACGACGCCGTGCTCACCGTCACCGCCGACTCGCCCGGCCCGTCCTTCTACGAGGCCTACGGCGCCGCCATGGAGCGCGGCGAGGTGGCCAGGACGCTCGCCCCGCACCAGGTCTCAACCGCTCACACTGTGACACATTTGTCTTGGTTTAAGGTTTAAGTGATGGGCCAGTTCACATGAAACAAAGACTGGCACAAAGTCTCTTCTCAGTCAGAACAAATAAACCGCCTCAGAACGTCGTTGTTTCAGTTGAAGGACTTTAAGACTCATACGTCCCGTGACTGAGCTAAGAATGAGGAGCTTTGTTTGTTTATATTTCTCTTCCTCTTCTCTTGTTCTCTCCATCCTAATCTCCTCCTCTCTTCTTTCACTTCCTCCTCTACCTCCTCCTCGCTTTCTCCTCCTCTTCCTCCCTCTCCTCTTTACTCCCTTCACCTCCTCCCTCACTTCCGCCTTGCCTCCACCTCCTCACCTCCTCACCTCCTCACCTCTTCCTCTCCTCCTCCTCCCCTACTCTCCTCCCCTCTCTTTCTCTCCTCTTCCTCCCCCTACTCTCTCCTCCCCTCTCCCTCCCTGTTTGCTCCCCTATTCCTCCCCCTACTCTCCTCCCCTCTTCCTCTTCCTCTCCTCTTCCTCTCCTCTTCCTCTTCCTCCCCTCTCTCTCTCTTCTTCCCCCCTACTCTCCTCTTCCTCCCCTCTCTTCTCCCTTCCCTCTTCCTCTCTTCTTCCTCCCCTCTCCCTCTCCTCTTCCTCCCCTCTCCCTCTCCTCTTCCCCCCCTCTCCCTCTCTTCCTCCCCCCCTCCCCCCACAGGTGTCCCCTCTCTTCGGGACCATCTACACTTCGGTGCTGCTCGTGGCTCATGCTCTGCACAGACTCAGAGTTAAAGGCGAGTGGATGTCGGGGGGAAATCTGGCCCGACACGCGGCGAACCTGCAGTTTCAGGTCTCACATTTTCACTTTTGGAATCATTTGGTCCTGAACGTTCTGGAGGGTTGACATTGTACCGAGAGGAAAGTGTAAGTAAGAGGCCGGTGCTGTTGGGGAGGCCAAAACTGTGTGAGAACATCCACATTCATACGAGATGGGTTCAGATCATGTTGTTGTTGTTGTTGTTGTTCTCGTAAAGCTCAGATTCTTTCTGCAGGGTTTCAGTTTCCCCGTGAAGACCGACTCCTCTGGATCTGCTCTGATGGACTTCATCATCCTGGACTCAGACGGAGAGTCCTCGGAGCTGCGCCCCACTCACAGGTCAGATAAGTCCTCCTGCTGCGGCTGGTTAAAGCTGCAAGAAACCTTCTTTTGCCTCAGATTGACCACTCTCCTTTAGACCTGGTTTAGACCTGGTTTAGACCTGGTTCAGACCTGGTTTAGACCTGGTCTAAACCTGGTTTAGTCCTTGTTTAGACCTGGTTTAGACTTGGTTTGGACCTGGTTCAGACCTGGTTCAGACCTGGTTTAGACCTGGTTTAGACCTGGTTTAGTCCTGGTTTAGTCCTGGTTTAGTCCTGGTTTAGACCTGGTTTAGTCCTGGTTTAGACCTGGTTTAGACCTGGTTTAGACCTGGTTTAGACCTGGTTTAGACCTGGTTTAGACCTGGTTTAGTCCTGGTTTAGTCCTGGTTTAGTCCTGGTTTAGACCTGGTTTAGTCCTGGTTTAGACCTGGTTTAGACCTGGTTTAGTCCTGGTTTAGACCTGGTTTAGTCCTTGTGTAGACCTGGTTTAAACCTGGTTTAGACCTGGTTTAGACCTGGTTTAGACCTGGTTTAGTCCTGGTTTAGACCTGGTTTAGTCCTTGTGTAGACCTGGTTTAAACCTGGTTTAGACCTGGTTTAGACCTGGTTTAGTCCTGGTTTAGACCTGGTTTAGTCCTTGTGTAGACCTGGTTTAAACCTGGTTTAGACCTGGTTTAGACCTGGTTTAGTCCTGGTTTAGACCTGGTTTAGTCCTTGTGTAGACCTGGTTTAAACCTGGTTTAGACCTGGTTTAGACCTGGTTTAGTGCTGGTTTAGTCCTGGTTTAGTCCTGCTCACACACTTCTCTGACGCAGGATCGACCTGGAGGCTGGTCTGGTCCGTTTCCTGGGCTCAGAGATCCACTTCCCTGGAGGCTGGGGACCACGGAAGGACGCCCCCTGTTGGTTCACACCAGGAGTGCTGTGCTTTGGAGGTGAGGAGGGGAGGGCATCTGACTCTTTAACCACATTCCCACCGGCCCTGATCCCCCCGCTCACTGTCTGGCTCTGGTCCTGACTCGACGGGAGCAGCGGACGTCACCCAAACCTTTTCTTAATTATAAAACCTAAATTGTACCTGAATCATATTTTTTAATCCTCAGGTCGATTTGAGCAATTCACAAAAAGACGTTTAGAAATTCCAAGTTTGTGTGTGTGAGGGGCGTGGCTAAAAATAAAGTGGACAGGAACAGTTTTGCTTCATTTTTTTGACTTTTTTGCAAAGCCTCTACGCCTCTCTTTATGTCATGCTTTGGCTTTGGATCACGTTTTGTCACATTTTTGTCACATTTTTGTCACATTTTTGTCACATTTTTGTCACATTTTTGTCACATTTTTGTCACATTTTTGTCGCTTTTTGTCAGATTCTGGTCACATTTTTATCGCTTTGATCTGCAATTACTTGTACTCTCAGTCAGAGTCACCTTCGTAGCGTTTTGTTAATTTTTTGTCGCTCTTTGTCACATTTTTTTCACATTTTTGTCAATTTTTTGTCAATTTTTGGTCGTTTTTGTCACATTTTTCTCGCTCTTGTCACTTTCTGGTCACAGTTTTATGGCTTTTATCTGTGATTAATTGTTCTTTCAGTCAGAGTCAATGTCGTAGTGTTCTGTCGCTTTTTGTCACATTTTTGTACACAATTTTGTAGTTGTTGTTTTTAGTAAATCTTTTTGTCACATTTTTGTTGCTTTTGTCACATTTTTGACACTTTTTGTCACATTCTGGTCACATTTCCAGTTTAATGGTGATAAAATCGATACATTTGGTTTTCCCCTCAGGCATGGAGCTGTTTTCCACCCTGACCGTTTTCTTTTGGGCCGCGGCTTGTTTCGTGTCGATTGCCGCTCTGACCTACGGCGTCCGGTAAGAGCTCGAAAATCCCGCCGTGAACCCAGTAGCGACTCTTTCAAAAACGTCGGTTCTAAAAGTCGCGCGGTGCAATTGTTCTTTTGTCCTGCAGGCGGCGCGTTGTCCAGTTCCGAATGGTCCGAGGTCCCAACAAAATCCGGCTGACTTTGGACGACGTGACTTTTATCAACCCGTCGCTTAGTAACAAGGCCAGTGTCACATTCTGCTTGATTGGAACGGATTTGAGGACTTTAGTATTATTGGAACTGGAAAACTGGTCCAGATCCTAAAACCCTTTAGCAGAAAAGAAACCATTAAAAATACAGTAATGGTTCTTTTTGCACATTAAAGTGGACAAAATCGTGTTTAAAAAGCTCATCACAAACGTATTTAGTATTGAGTAATTTTTCTCTTTTCGAGTTGAACGAATGACCAATGTTACTATTCTCCAAATCACAACTTAAATCATTTTTTAAAATTTACTGATCAAATTTCAGATACAAAAATATGTTTGTTAGGGTTTCTTATTTTTGTTTGATTTTATATCCATAAAAAGGAAGGTTGAAAAAAAGAAAACACGCACAAAAGAAAAAAAATCGGTGTAGTTAAAAAAAAATGTAATTAGATAACTTGTATCTGGTTTAAAGTGTTTTTGTTGTTTTCGTTTTTGTGTCAATTACTATTTGGACAAAGTTCTAGAATTCCAATTAAAAACATGGAAACATTTTGTGGCGTTTTACATTTTTTTGGGTAATTTATTGGGCATTCAGTTCAAATAGTGATATAGTATAATATTATTGATAGAATGTGTAATGTAAAGTGTTATAACATAACTTCATATATATATATATATATATATATATATATATATATATATATATATATATATATATATATATATATATATTAAAGGAACTATAGCATACAAGATTTTTACATGGCCTTTTTTTTATTTTTTACGGCATGTCACAAAGGGTTCATCAAATTAACTGATAACGTCACAAAATCCTAACCAAAGGTGACCCGGTCGGTTTTGAGTTGCCAGGTTACGCAAAGCAAGGTCCAATCAGAGCTCAGGAGATTGAAAATGACTTGTGCACAAAAGTGGAAACATCGTGATTCCTAAAACAGCGTCCGGACGAAACCTTTGAAACCTTTGGCACCCCTCCTGGACAAACGAGGCATTACACTGACCAGAGACAGACTGAACTAGTATTAGGCCGCTTGTGTCTTTACGTTTGTGTTTTTGGGTCTTTTTCAGAAGTTGAGCTGCGACGAGAGCCGGGCCAGCGGCACAAAGAGCGTGTCCACCCTGAGCCACGCCTCAGCCGAGTCGGGCCAGTCCCCAGCCACCTACGAGAACTCCAACGTGGTCATCTTCGAGGTGGGCGCGGCCAGGTTCATCTTATTTTTATATATATATATATTTTTAATGACAGAACTAAACAAAACCTGACAGAGATAAATTAAAATAAAATTAAATAAAATTAAATAAAATTAAATAAAATTAAATAAAATTAAATAAAATTAAATACAATTAAATAAAATTAAATAAAATTAAATACAATTAAATAAAATTAAATAAAATTAAATAAAAATTAAATAAAATAGAATTAAAATAGAATAAAATTAAATTAAATAAAAAAAAAGAATAAAAGAACCTCACAATTTTAAATTGAGTCTTAATGTAATATTTGCATTTTTTTTTTTCAATTTTCAGATGTACCATTGAGTCCATAGTCAAATTTGTCAATTTCCAAATTAAATCCGAATATCAGTTTTTCCATTTGCCTGTTGTCTGTTCCGATGTCAGCTTGATCGCTGGTGATGTTTGTGTCAGTCATTTCTTTACTTTATGCCAAAAGTATGTTCCAAAGGTAGCCATTTATTATGTCCATGGCAGAAGTTTTGAGCCCCAAGTTCACAGTTCTGAAGTTCAGAGGGAAATGTCAAAAACAGTCTGCAGTGCGAGGCAAAATGTTTGGTAGACTATTAAATATAATCGTCATCACTTTGTTTTACTGAAAAGTGCACTTTTCTGTGTCGTATGGACTTGTCAGATGAATAAAACACGACAGACCTTCACCGTATTAGTTTGCCTTGTGTTTCAGGGCGACTGGGCGTGGCTGAAGAGGCTTCCTGACGGCTCCTTCAGCCGGATAAACCAGAAGACCAATGAGCTTTTTGAACAGGTGCGTCCGGCGCGAGTGCTGCTGCTGCTGCTGCTGCTGCTGCTGCTGCTGCTGCTGCTGCTGCTGCTGCGACCGGGCGTCCTTCAACGTGCCCTTCTTTTCAGATGAAGGACATCCGCCACGAGAACGTGAACCTGTTCCTCGGGTTCTTCCACGACTGCGGGGTGTTCGCCATGGTGACGGAGTTCTGCTCCAGGGGGAGTCTGGAGGACCTGCTGCGGAACCAGGACGTGAAGCTGGACTGGATGTTCAAGTCCTCCCTGCTCCTGGACCTCATCAAGGTGCCTCCTGTCGCCGCGCGAGCTCCATGACGCAGACCCGGCGCGTTTAGATCGTGTATTAAAGTCCGTCACGACTTCTGTTCGTTCTTCTGTTTGTCCAGTTATGACTCAGTTTGGTGTTAAAGAACTAAATATTTATCATAGCTTTATTTCCGTGCAGTTGCAGTTTCTAAAGACACTTTTGAAAAATAAGTTGTTCAAAATGACAGGAAGTGGATCTGAATCCCTCTGTGATGTCATCAGTGTGCGACAGAGACAGTTTAAACCATGGTTGGACTAAATAAAGGTGTTTTATGGTCTTATTGTGCGTCAGATCAGAACTGTTGTGTCATTTATGTGGACTCTTGTTTACAGTCTGGTTGCTATGGTAACAGCTGTGGAAACACCTCTACCTGTGTCATATTATGTGCTCGCGTCCAACCAGGATGTACAATGTTAAACTTTACACATACGGTCAAACTGGGGCCAAACGTTGAGTCAAATCTGAAATATAATTGTGTTTGACCTGTGATGTCCATAAGCGGCTCGTCACGTTCCTCCTGAAACATTTCTGCTGATGCTCTGCCGGCGTTCACATCTCAGCTGTAAAACGTGCACATCTCATTCAGAAGGTTAGACGTGACGTAGTTCCTCACACGTACAGGAGAGAACATCGTAAAAGCAGCACGTCGGAACAAAATCTTTATTAATTATGACGTATCGATGGCGGAAGCAGGTTCGAGGTTCAAGTTGACCGTTATCTGTGACGTCCAAACACAAAAGAGCTCGACTTCTGCTAAAAGTCCTGCTTCCACAGCGTTGTTGATGCTGTGTTCAGGGCATGAAGTACCTGCACAACAGGGCCGTGGTCCACACTCGCCTCAAGTCCAGGAACTGCGTGGTGGACGGACGCTTCGTCCTGAAGGTCACGGACTTCGGCTACAACAAGGTCCTCGAGGCTCAGAGGTTTCCCTGCGGCGAGGAGTCTGCGGACGGTGAATCCTCTGCTCCTCTGACCCTCTCATCTTCATCTTCTGCTCCTCTTACCTGCTTCATCTTTTGCTCCTCTGACCTTCTCCTCTTCATCCTCTGCTCCTCTGACCTTCTCCTCTTCATCCTCTGCTCCTCTGACCTTCTCCTCTTCATCCTCTGCTCCTCTGACCTTCTCCTCTTCATCCTTTGCTCCTCTGACCTTCTCCTCTTCATCCTCTGCTCCTCTGACCTTCTCCTCTTCATCCTCTGCTCCTCTGACCTTCTCCTCTTCATCCTTTGCTCCTCTGACCTTCTCCTCTTCATCCTCTGCTCCTCTGACCTTCTCCTCTTCATCCTTTGCTCCTCTGACCTTCTCCTCTTCATCATCTGCTCCTCTGACCTTCTCCTCTTCATCCTTTGCTCCTCTGACCTTCTCCTCTTCATCCTTTGCTCCTCTGACCTTCTCCTCTTCATCCTTTGCTCCTCTGACCTTCTCCTCTTCATCCTCTGCTCCTCTGACCTTCTCCTCTTCATCCTTTGCTCCTCTGACCTTCTCCTTTTCATCCTTTGCTCCTCTGACCATCTCCTCTTCATCCTCTGCTCCTCTGACCTTCTCCTCTTCATCCTTTGCTCCTCTGACCTTCTCCTCTTCATCCTCTGCTCCTCTGACCTTCTCCTCTTCATCCTCTGCTCCTCTGACCTTCTCCTCTTCATCCTTTGCTCCTCTGACCTTCTCCTCTTCATCCTCTGCTCCTCTGACCTTCTCCTCTTCATCCTCTGCTCCTCTGACCTTCTCATCTTCATCCTTTGCTCCTCTGACCTTCTCCTCTTCATCCTCTGCTCCTTTGACCTTCTCCTCTTCATCCGCTGCTCCTCTGACCTTCTCCTCTTCATCCTTTGCTCCTCTGACCTTCTCCTCTTCATTCTCTGCTCCTCTGACCTTCTCCTCTTCATCCTTTGCTCCTCTGACCTTCTCCTCTTCATCCTCTGCTCCTCTGACCTTCTCCTCTTCATCCTCTGCTCCTCTGACCTTCTCCTCTTCATCCTTTGCTCCTCTGACCTTCTCCTCTTCATTCTCTGCTCCTCTGACCTTCTCCTCTTCATCCTCTGCTCCTCTGACCTTCTCCTCTTCATTCTCTGCTCCTCTGACCTTCTCCTCTTCATCCTTTGCTCCTCTGACCTTCTCCTCTTCATCCTCTGCTCCTCTGACCTTCTCCTCTTCATCCTCTGCTCCTCTGACCTTCTCCTCTTCATCCTTTGCTCCTCTGACCTTCTCCTCTTCATTCTCTGCTCCTCTGACCTTCTCCTCTTCATCCTCTGCTCCTCTGACCTTCTCCTCTTCATCCTCTGCTCCTCTGACCTTCTCCTCTTCATCCTTTGCTCCTCTGACCTTCTCCTCTTCATTCTCTGCTCCTCTGACCTTCTCCTCTTCATCCTCTGCCCCTCTGACCTCCTCCTCTCGTTGCAGACTTGTTGTGGACCGCTCCAGAGGTCCTCCGCAGTGGTCAGCCTGGTCTCCATGGCACGCAGCCTGGAGACGTGTTCAGCTTCTCCATCATCATGCAGGAGGTGGTGGTGCGAGGAGCTCCGTACAGCATGTTGGACCTGTCCTCGGCAGGTGAGGATCATCATGTGTCTGAGAATACGCAGACACTCCCACAAAATAGCACATGCTGGTTTTAGTTTTGTCACTGTTTTATGATAAATAAAGTTTTCTGAACTGAAATACAGAAATGACAAAATGTTTTATTAGTCGATTTGTGGTCATTTTATTCATCGACGCACTCCACTTATCCAGAGTCAAAAGTAGAAAATAAACGGTGTTGCAGAGATCGTGGAGAAGCTGCGCCGGCCGCCCCCTCTCTGTCGCCCCCTAGTGAGTCCGGACTACGCGCCCATGGAGTGTATCCAGCTCATGAAGCAGTGCTGGACCGAGCAGCCGGACAAGAGACCGGACTTTGAGCACATCTTTGACCAGGTTCACTTTACACAGAGCAAGACACTCAAAGCACCAACATCAGGGAACTGTGGGATTACTTTAGTAACGATGGAGACATTCATCAAATGTTTTATGATTGATACAAACGCACATATATGGTGCTGAGGTCCAAAGGTGGTGCTGAGGCCCAAAGGTGGTGCTGAGGCCCAAAGGTGGTGCTGAGGTCCAAAGGTAGTGCTGAGGTCCAAAGGTGGTGCTGAGGCCCAAAGGTGGTGCTCAGGTCCAAAGGTAGTGCTGAGGTCCAAAGGTGATGCTGAGGTCCAAAGATGGTGCTGAGGCCCAAAGGAGATGCTCAGGTCCAAAGGTGGTGCTGTGATCTAAAGGTGGTGCTGAGATCTAAAGGTGGTGCTGAGGTCCAAATATAGTACTGAGGTCTGAATATAGTACTGAGGTCCAAAGGTGGTGCTGAGGTCCAAGGGTGGTGCCGAGGTGGAGGAGAGCTGCACAAGCTGTACAGGGTTAAAGAAGCGTTGTAGCGTACGCGTCAAAAACAGTGCTTTCTTCAGTATTATAATAAGGCAGGAAGTCTTTTGCTTTGTGATTGAATAAATGTGGCAGAAAAAGTGGAACATTCTTCAAATGCACTGTCCATGCCTTTTTTCCCCGTTTCAGTTTAAGAATATAAACAAAGGGAAAAAGACGAACATCATCGACTCCATGCTGCGGATGCTGGAGCAGTATTCGTCCAACCTGGAGGAGCTGATCCGCGAGCGCACGGAGGAACTGGAGATCGAGAAGCAGAAGACAGAGAAGCTCTTGACGCAGATGCTGCCGCCGTGAGTGAACCACAGGAGACCGCTTCACACTGGTCAGGTTTAGATTCACACTGGTAAAGTTTAGCTTCACACTGGTCAGGTTTAGCTTCACACTGGTCAGGTTTAGCTTCACACTGGTCACGTTCAGCTTCACACTGGTCAGGTTTAGCTTCACACTGGTCAGGTTTAGCTTCACACTGGTAAAGTTTAGCTTCACACTGGTCAGGTTTAGCTTCACACTGGTCAGGTTTAGCTTCACACTGGTCATGTTTAGCTTCGCACTGGTCACGTTCAGCTTCACACTGGTCAGGTTTAGCTTCACACTGGTAAAGTTTAGCTTCACACTGGTCAGGTTTAGCTTCACACTGGTCAGGTTTAGCTTCGCACTGGTCACGTTCAGCTTCACACTGGTCAGGTTTAGCTTCACACTGGTCACGTTAAGCTTCACACTGGTCAGGTTTAGCTTCACACTGGTAAAGTTTAGCTTCACACTGGTCAGGTTTAGCTTCACACTGGTCAGGTTTAGCTTCACACTGGTCAGGTTTAGCTTCGCACTGGTCACGTTCAGCTTCACACTGGTCAGGTTTAGCTTCACACTGGTAAAGTTTAGCTTCACACTGGTCAGGTTTAGCTTCACACTGGTCAGGTTTAGCTTCGCACTGGTCACGTTCAGCTTCACACTGGTCAGGTTTAGCTTCACACTGGTAAAGTTTAGCTTCACACTGGTCAGGTTTAGCTTCACACTGGTCAGGTTTCGCTTCACACTGGTCAGATTTAGCTTCACACTGGTCAGGTTTAGCTTCACACTGGTCAGGTTTAGCTTCAGGCTGGTCAGGTTCAGTTTCACACTGGTCAGGTTTAACTTCACACTGGTCAGGTTCAGCTTCACGCTGGTCAGGTTCAGTTTCACACTGGTCAGGTTTAGCTTCACACTGGTCAGGTTTAGCTTCACACTGGTCAGGTTTAGCTTCACACTGGTCACGTTCAGCTTCACACTGGTCAGGTTTAGCTTCACACTGGTCAGGTTTAGCTTCACACTGGTCACGTTCAGCTTCACACTGGTCAGGTTTAGCTTCACACTGGTAAAGTTTAGCTTCACACTGGTCAGGTTTAGCTTCACACTGGTCAGGTTTAGCTTCACACTGGTCATGTTTAGCTTCGCACTGGTCACGTTCAGCTTCACACTGGTCAGGTTTAGCTTCACACTGGTAAAGTTTAGCTTCACACTGGTCAGGTTTAGCTTCACACTGGTCAGGTTTAGCTTCGCACTGGTCACGTTCAGCTTCACACTGGTCAGGTTTAGCTTCACACTGGTCACGTTAAGCTTCACACTGGTCAGGTTTAGCTTCACACTGGTAAAGTTTAGCTTCACACTGGTCAGGTTTAGCTTCACACTGGTCAGGTTTAGCTTCACACTGGTCAGGTTTAGCTTCGCACTGGTCACGTTCAGCTTCACACTGGTCAGGTTTAGCTTCACACTGGTAAAGTTTAGCTTCACACTGGTCAGGTTTAGCTTCACACTGGTCAGGTTTAGCTTCGCACTGGTCACGTTCAGCTTCACACTGGTCAGGTTTAGCTTCACACTGGTAAAGTTTAGCTTCACACTGGTCAGGTTTAGCTTCACACTGGTCAGGTTTCGCTTCACACTGGTCAGATTTAGCTTCACACTGGTCAGGTTTAGCTTCACACTGGTCAGGTTTAGCTTCAGGCTGGTCAGGTTCAGTTTCACACTGGTCAGGTTTAACTTCACACTGGTCAGGTTCAGCTTCACGCTGGTCAGGTTCAGTTTCACACTGGTCAGGTTTAGCTTCACACTGGTCAGGTTTAGCTTCACACTGGTCAGGTTTAGCTTCACACTGGTCAGGTTTAGTTTCACACTGGTCAGGTTTAGCTTCACACTGGTCAGGTTCAGCTTCACACTGGTCAGGTTTAGCTTCACACTGGTAAAGTTTAGCTTCACACTGGTCAGATTTAGCTTCACACTGGTCAGGTTTAGCTTCAGGCTGGTCAGATTTAGCTTCACACTGGTCAGGTTTAGTTTCACACTGGTCAGATTTAGCTTCACACTGGTCAGGTTTAGCTTCACACTGGTCAGATTTAGCTTCACACTGGTCAGATTTAGCTTCAGACCGGATTTGTGTGTTTAATGCCACCAGAGTAGAGAATATTGACAGTTGTTGTTTTTCTTCTTGTCTATCTTCATTAATCTTATTTATAAAAGACATATACATTTTAAAATCCAATCTGTGCTTAAAAGGACCTGCATTCATAACGTTAATCTGAATTTTTATTTATGATTAAGTTGTATTTAATTGCGTCAGTGTCTTGAATATGTCAGAATATTTCATTGGTTATAAAATAGTCTATCTTGAATTAAGAACATAAGATTACCAATGAGGTAAGTAAAATGTTCTAACCCCATGTGGGACAATAAAGGATTATCTTATCTTATCTTATCTTAAGAGTCGGAAACAACTTCAAACAAGTCAATAAATTACTTCTACAAAAAATATTGTTTTTAAAAATGTAACTCATCTAGAAGTGTATTTTTACATTGAAAGTACCTGCTTGTTTTCAGATGTTCCACAGTGTGGCTTTAATTAATCATATCCATATTCATCATCTTTTATTTATTTTAATTGTTTTAAATTGCCATGATTGTTTTGATAAATATTGACCATGCTTGTCCCAGATTGGCTAATCCACCTGGTTTTTAAACTTTTTCACAGGTGAGCGAATTTTAATTAATTGTCTTTTAATATATTGATTTAGACTGTAATTGTATGTATATTTTCCAAATATCTTATGTTAATTACTCAAAAATGTCGGATCAACACTGAATATCGGCAAATCAACATCGAGACACGCATTTTTGTCACTAGCGCCCACCACTGGTCGTCTGTGCTCGCGCAGGTCGGTGGCGGAGGCGCTGAAGATCGGCGGGACCGTGGTGCCGGAGCATTTTGACAACGTGTCGCTGTACTTCAGCGACATCGTGGGCTTCACCACTATCTCGGCGAACAGCGAACCCATCGAGGTGGTGGACCTGCTGAACGACCTCTACACGCTGTTCGACGCCATCATCGGGAACCACGACGTCTACAAGGTCGAGGCCGCGCCAGCATTTGTATATTTGAAAAAAAGACCAGAGAGTGAGCAGTAGACAACAATCTAAACCAGTAGACAGCCAGCGAGGACAAAAAAGGAAACTAAAATAAGATAAGATAATCCTTTAAAATAAGGCACAAATAAACCAAAACGATCATCCAAATCAAGTCCAGAGTTTGTCAAATTTGTCCATTTCCAAATCAAGTCCAATTGGCGAATGTTTAATTTATTGTTGGTCCAGTCCTTGATCGTTGGTAAGTTTTGAGTCATCCATTTTTTTTGTGTGAGAGCCTTTTTGCTCTAGGTATCCATTTATTGTGTCCATTGCAGGAGTTCTAATACATAGTTTTTTTAATCCACTGGGATGTTGATTTAAAAAACGGTCTGTAGCACTTTATTGACCTCAGTCCAATATTGCTGAGAAACAGGACAGTCCCCGAACACGTCATAGTGGTTCCCACACATTTTCCCAGGCAAATTCCCTCCAGACGTGTGATTTCGAGGTCCTCCACTGGGACGTACACACACTTTCCCACTCTTCGTCTGTCAAAACTAAATTCTCTTCTCTTTCCCATTCGTTTTTAATATATTTAGCTGTCCAGATTAGCAATGCATTGATATACCTTGGATATTATTCCCATTGAAAGCTCTGATTTCTACGTTTTAAGAATATGTTGTGATTTGTGAACAGAATTCCCTCCAAACGTGTGATTTTGTGGTCCTCTGTTCCATTCTTCATCTGTATCTGATTAGCGTATCAGTACATATTTCACGTCTCTTGCTCTGCTTCAGGTGGAGACCATCGGGGACGCGTACATGGTGGCATCCGGGGTCCCCGTCCCGAACGGAAAACGCCACGCGGCCGAGATTGCCAACATGGCCCTGGACATCCTCAGCGCCGTGGGGTCCTTCAAGATGAGGCACATGCCCGACGTGCCCGTGAGGATCCGCATCGGGCTGCACACAGGTATGAGCGCATGAAACCGGGCGGGACAGTCAGCCGAGGACAGTGAGGGTCAGATACGTCTCTCTTTTCATGTTTCCGCTGGTTCACTTTGTCTTTAGCCGAAAACAAACAGAAAACTATTACTAAACTCTGACTTGAGCTTGTGCTAAAGCGCCGTATTTCCACTGATGCTAACTTATATGTCGAGCCTTAGCGACAAAAAGCTAGCAAAGCACGTTAGCAATAGCTGTATCCTGTTTATCGAAGTACGGCACTCGCTTTGTCAAGAGCCAAAATATGATATTTCCGACCCAAAATACGATATTTCCAAAGACAAGAACATGATAAACGGCAACAAAAACATGACAAAAGGCAACAAAAACGTGACACAAGCGACAACAAATGTGACAAAATGCAACAAAATGCAACAAAAACCAACAAAAACATGACAAAAACCAACAAAAAAAATTACAAAAAGCGACTAAAACCTGACAAAAAGCAACAAAAATCTGACTAAATGTGTAAAAAAAAAAAAAACGTGACACAGCGCGACACGCAACAAAAACACAACTGAAAGCGACTAAATGTGACTCTATAGACTAATAGCAACCAAAGGTGTCCGAAAGTAAAAGTGACAAAAAAGCCCCAAAAATTTGACAAATACGCAACTAGAAATAACAAAATGCAACTTAAAGCAACATAAATTGACAAGAACGTGACTAAAAGTGACACTTCTTCTTCAATTCTTCAAACTCTGACTTGATCTCGTGCTAAAGCGCGAGCCTTAGCGACACAAAGCTAGCAAAGCACGTTAGCAACAGCTGTTTCCTGTTTATCAACGCACGGCACTCGCTTTGTCAAGAGCAGAAATCTGATATTTCCAGGTCATAAAACGTCTAATATGATCCAACGCCAAAGCGTGACATAAAGAGAGGTTCAAACGCATCGTAGAGGCTTTGAGAGAAGTCAAAGAAATGAGGCAACACTGTCTTCTCGCTTTAGCCACGCCCCTCACACACACAAACACGGAATTACTAAACAACTTTTTTTGTGAATCGCTGATATCAGCCTCACGATTAAAAAGCATAATTCCGTTACGATGTTCGGGTGACGTCAGTTGCCGGTAAAAGAACCGCGCCAAAGCGCTCTAAGGGAAACCACTCTGGAGGATTAGGGCCAGTCCAAACGTGGTATCTACTTGTGTTTCTTACTAACATGCGCTCGCCTCGTGTCGTTGCAGGCTTTTGCGTGGCGGGCGTGGTGGGCCTGACGATGCCGAGGTACTGCCTGTTCGGAGACACCGTCACCACGGCGTCTCGGATGGAGTCCACCGGGATGCGTACGTCACTCCACCCGTTTGAGTTTGAAGACTTTGAGCTTGTGCCATTCGGCTGATGAGATTGCATTTGCGATGAACGTAGAGTCAGTCGACGGGGCACGTTCGTACCCGTGTCCAGGAGCGGTAACGTCCGAGAGAAGACTGAACCCAGAACGGCGAAAACAGTCCAAGAATCCCACGAAGAGGTGTCACCGATTTCAAATGTTACCGCGACGATTATTGCGGGAATAAACGTCACAATTTAACTATTGTTCGCGACCAAGACACGATAAAATCCAAAATGTTTTTCTTCTTGTTTTCCTAACACATGACCGCTCCTGAACACGTGACCTGCTTTATTATATCGAACTTTCTGAATGATCAATTTGACGTAAGATTAAAAGAAAACAAACACTTTAAGGAAAGGCTGAGCAGAAAGGACTTCATTTTGCCACTAAAACGTTCACATTTCCTTTTAATTGAACTGAAAAATAACGAATTATCACTGTCAGAGTCAGACTAAAAGCGTTCCATAAAACAAGAACGACACAGGGAGGCAGTTAGTTTTGCTCGTGTCAGATTGAACATATCTGAGAAAACAAGACAGGACGTGGTCGTTTGAAGAAGCATTTATTTCCCTTACAATTACAGACTAATACAAATTGTTCAGCGTAAACTACCCATCACACACGACCTTCCACCAGGCGCTCTGCTCGGAACACTTTCCCTCACGCGCTTAAGACAAAGACTATGAATATTCACGAAGGTTGACTCTCGCGGGACCAGCCAGGACTTTCTCTGTACATTCCTAATATGGTCATGCAGGAAACAGGCGGTATTACTTCAGATGACAGTTGCCCTTAAGTTCCATGAGAAAGAAGCAAGACAGAGCAAAAATATTTGCAGTGAAGCAAGTGTTTACCATGTTAAAGGTTTATGAATGACAACACTCGCAAGGAGAGAGTGCCGGAAGTGTCAGTCGCAGCCCGTCCACACGTTCTCTGAGGTCTCCGAGCCTTTTCTCCTCTATTTATTGCCATTCAGAGTTTACAGACATGTTTAACGCTCCACATATGGTTTGGCTCTGGCCCAAGTATGGTTTATGGTCACAATATTAAGCGCACGCGATGTTACTTCCCGTCTCGGCTCAGACTGAACGTATCGTACATCTCGTCTTCGGTGACTTGAGGTTGCTAGATCTGCTCTGACCATCTTTTTTACTGCAATGATTAATGCAAATACACTTATATGAGGTTATATATCGATACAAATGAGAAGAAGAAATGCTTTATTTACAGTTTATTCCATCAATCACTTTTCTGTTATTTGAATCAAAATGATCTTTTGAATATTTTGAAATGGCCACGATTATCATTTTTTAGTCTTTGCTATTATATTGTGACTAAATGATCACAATTATCAAAGACATCCCTAATCCCATGCATTTCAGATTGTGACCAGCTTTATGAAATTGAACTGTCTGAATGACAAAATAAAGTAAATATGATTAAAAAAAAAAGATACTTTATATTTAGACGTTTTTAACTATAGATTGAATTAAAACCACTCAATTTTGCTTCTAAAGTCTTCCCAATTATACATTTTTAGTCCTTACGATTACATTGTGACCTGAATTATCACGATTATCGATTAACCGAATGAACGAGCTGAGTAACTTCGGCGTTAGAGCTCCCCCTGCAGCTCCCTTGTGAGAATGCCAAACTAACAGGAAGCAGTATGATCACAAACAAACACATTTACCGTGGCCAAATTTGAAAAAAAAAGCGAGGGTTTCTCAGGAGAGTTGTCTTGTCGGGTCGATGTCGGCAAACGTTACAAGGCTGTTGTTCCATCCAGAGACAGCAGGGGGCGACGACGGACATTTCAAACACCGGGACTTGCAAAGACGTTCAACAAGGTGAAAATGTTACATAGTTCTTTGTTAACATGTCCGCTTCACAGGACTGTAGATTTCCTCAACAACAGCCAATTGGGACATTTTCCTGATCGTGACCGTTCAAAGTTGGGCTTCTTCTCGCTTGCAGCCCTAGAGTTGGCGATGTTCCACAGTTTCTCGACTTCTTTCGTGTGTGTTCTCCCCAGCCTACAGGATCCACGTTCACCAGAGCACCGTGAGGGTTCTGGAGGAGCTGAACCTCGGGTACAAAGTGGTGCTGAGGGGACGGACTGAAGTCAGGGTAAGCTCAGTGTGTCGTAGTACTCAGACAATGGCGTAAGAAAAGCATCTCCAGGACTATGTAGATTAGTATTTTGTCGTTTAAGTCTTTTAGATGATTGTGTCTTTATTATCGATGTGCAGGGCAAAGGCATCGAGGAGACGTACTGGCTCATTGGGAGAACAGGCTTCACCAAACCTCTGCCCATCCCTCCTGAGCTCAAGCCTGGGTAAGGCGCCCCCTACAGGCCGTGGTCTGTCTCCTCCTCCTGTAGCAGGCTGGTGGGCCTGATCATATTCTTATGTGTCTCGATTCGTCCACAGGCAGAGGGCCCATGGGCTGCAGATGGCTGAGATAGCGCAGTACAAGAAACGGAAGGAACAGGAACGACTTTTAAAGAAGAAAAACTGAGGTAGTGTTATGCATTTACAAATGTATAACATTACAACAAATGTACACACAACTGTAGAACTGTAGTCTTACTCAGCAACGTGACTCTTCGACAAACACATTCTGGCCTTAAAGTTAGATACAGAGAAACAGCCTTAGAAATGCAATATAAAAACTTTTGGTCTCAAAACTCAGTTCTTCTACTTTACAAGTTTAAATTACTTTTACTGTTGTGGCGCTGCTGCCTCGTGGAAACCTCTCTGAAACTGAATCACATTCTGCTCTTTATAAAATGTGTTCACACTTCCACAGTTTCTCTTATTTCAGTTGTTAAGTCAAACAGATGAGATTTCCATGTGAGCGCAGCTACTACTACTACTACCACTGTCCAATATACTTTTCCTCTCTCTCCAGTCGGACCTGCAGCGTGGCCAGTTCTCAGTCGAGGAACATGAAGCATGTTCTTCACAAAGCGGTGAAGATGATCTCACACATGAGAGTGGTGACGCAGCTGTACACTCAGGAGGAGGAGCCCAACTTCATGATGGACCATCACTGAACACTTATAAGTGTTAATGGAACATCACTGAACACTTACAAGTGTTAATGGAACATCACTGAACACTTACAAGTGTTAATGGAACATCACTGAACACTTACAAGTGTTAATGGAACATCACTGAACACTTACAAGTGTTAATGGAACATCACTGAACACTTACAAGTGTTAATGGAACATCACTGAACACTTATAAGTGTTAATGGAACATCACTGAACACTTACAAGTGTTAATGGAACATCACTGAACACTTACAAGTGTTAATGGAACATCACTGAACACTTATAAGTGTTAATGGAACATCACTGAACACTTATAAGTGTTAATGGAACATCACTGAACACTTATAAGTGTTAATGGCACATCTGTGAACACTTACAAGTGTTAATGGCACATCACTGAACACTTATAAGTGTTAATGGAACATCACTGAACACTTACAAGTGTTACTGGGAAGTCACTGAACACTTACAAGTGTTAATGGAACATCACTGAACACTTACAAGTGTTAATGGCACATCTGTGAACACTTACAAGTGTTAATGGAACATCACTGAACACTTATAAGTGTTAATGGAACATCACTGAACACTTACAAGTGTTAATGGCACATCTGTGAACACTTACAAGTGTTAATGGCACATCACTGAACACTTATAAGTGTTAATGGCACATCTGTGAACACTTACAAGTGTTAATGGCACATCACTGAACACTTACAAGTGTTAATGGCACATCACTGAACACTTATAAGTGTTAATGGCACATCACTGAACACTTATAAGTGTTAATGGAACATCACTGAACACTTACAAGTGTTAATGGCACATCTGTGAACACTTACAAGTGTTAATGGCACATCACTGAACACTTATAAGTGTTAATGGAACATCACTGAACACTTATAAGTGTTAATGGAACATCACTGAACACTTATAAGTGTTAATGGGAAGTCACTGAACACTTACAAGTGTTAATGGGAAGTCACTGAACACTTACAAGTGTTAATGGCACATCACTGAACACTTACAAGTGTTAATGGGAAGTCACTGAACACTTAAAAGTGTTAATGGCACATCACTGAACACTTACAAGTGTTAATGGGAAGTCACTGAACACTTAAAAGTGTTAATGGCACATCACTGAACACTTACAAGTGTTAATGGCACATCTCTGAACACTTACAAGTGTTAATGGCACATCTCTGAAC